>NC_085869.1:46514541-46547041 GCF_034702125.1 Engraulis encrasicolus
CACGGGCACCTCAGGGAGGGATGGCTCTCCCGCAGCACTAAGAGAGAAAAACGTTCTAGCCAACCAACCAGCCAACCAACCGAGCAAGACAACGAGCAAGTGAGAGAGAGAGAGAGAGAGAGAGAGAGAGAGAGAGAGAGAGAGAGAGAGAGAGAGAGAGAGAGAACCAGGGGAAGTGAGCGAGAGAGGAGAAGAGAGAGAGAAAGAGAGAGAGAGAAACACTGCTCTAGGTTATTCATCGATTGACTATTCAAATCCCAACATATGCTGCCCAGTTTATTCTCCTCTGCACGCAGAGAAATGCTCCATTTCCTCATCCCCTCCATGAAGCTTCCTGCACTGAGTTGGAGTCAACTCGCATACGATGTAAATCAGATTTAAAAAAGTGATGGAGGAGAAAGAGTGGGAGACTGGGAGAGAGAGAGAGAGAGAGGGAGAGAGAGAGAGAGAGAGAGAGAGAGAGAGAGAGAGAGAGAGAGAGAGAGAGAGAGAGAACATAAAATGTAAATGGAGCTTAAGCACATGTGGTATGTGTGGGCTGTTGCCTGCATTAAACCCCTATCTACCACAAGGAAGAGCCGGCCTTTCCAGAAGAGTGTGTTTGCGTTTGTGTGTGTGTGCGTTTCTATGTACGAGCATAGGCAGTCTATGAACGTGTGTGTGTGTGTTTGGGAATTGTGTTGGTGTGGATGGGAGGTAATTTTATTAGTTTGTGGGATGGATGATTTAAAAAAAAGAATGATGATGATATGGATTTGAACTGCTTCAAAATATTAAACTGCCCTTATTCTGCTTCAGTTGAATTGTCTTCGGCAAACACTGTGCTGCTGAACTATATAACCGACTTCTAACAAAAGATGTTTGCACTGAGGTTTGTAACAAGTGTAAATTAGGTGGGATACTGAGAGAAGAAAGTACTTCTGATGCCAAGGCATTATGCAGTACGCTACTTAAAAATGTGTGAATAAATAACCGCTACAGCAGAAACAAACTGTATTTACAAAATATACCGCTGTTGTTGCCAGAGATCTTACATTTACATCTCACCACATGCACCTTTCTACCACACACACACGCACGCACGCATCCACACACTTTAAGTTATTCTGAGTGTGTGTTTTGATGGGTCAGACCTCCTCCTGCACTTACTTCTGTCATCTCTTTGCTCTTCTCCATGCCATTGATCAAATCAAACAGCCGTCAGTCAGTCAGTCTCCTCTCTGAGCTGTCTGTCTGTCTGCCTGCCTGTCTGTATGTCTGTCTGTGGCTCTGTTCTGTCTCCTGGACGTCCAGCCAGTAGAGTACAGGACCTCCCTGCCTGCTGCCCGCCTGCCTGCCTGTCTCTCTGCCGCTCGGCACCCTGGGAGAGCTCCACCCTGCTGGGCCACACCCGCTGGCCAAACTGGGGGAAGAGGGAGTGGGGGAGTAGTGGAGGGGAGAGAGAGAGAGAGAGAGTGAGAGAGAGAGAGAGAGAGAGAGAGAGAGAGAGAGAGAGAGAGAGAGAGAGAGAGAGAGAGAGAGAGAGAGAAAGAAAAAATATTTAAACAGGAAAAAGGGACGTAAGAAGGAGAGAGAGGGGGAACATAATGGAAGTAATTAAAAGTATGGAACAAACAAAGGAGAGAGAGAGAGAGATAGAGAGAGAGAGAGAGAGAGAGAGAGAGAGAGAGAGAGAGAGAGAGAGAGAGAGAGAGAGATGCCTTTATTTTATGGGTGATTGAGGGATGAGAGATAGAGAGATACAGAGAGAGAGAGATAGAGAGTGAGAGAAAGAGGCAGAAAAAAATGTGTGTGTGAGAGGGAACAGCCTTTCCCTGCTCTATGGCATGTCACACATGGGGCTCCCTCCTGAGTGCCACCGCTGAGCGAGTCTCAGTGCCCAATACTGCCTCCCCCACGCCTGACACACACGCGCACATACATGCACACACACACAGAGCTTCCTCTATGTCAGACAAACACATGCACGCACACATGCACATGCATACACACACACGCACACGCACACGCACACGCACACGCACACACACGCTGTTGCCTCCTCCATGCCTGACACGCACACACAGGAACATACAGACACGCATGCACAGACGCACACCCACATGGATCTCTCTCTCTCTCACACACACACACAAACACAACCTACACAGACCACACACACACACACACACACACACACACACACACACACACACACACACACACACACACACACACACACACACACACACACACACACACACACACACACCTGTGCCTGTAGGCCAGATTGAGGAGGGCTGTAGAGAGAGCAGGAGTCGAGTCAAGAGGGCAGTGATCTCTGCCACACCTCTTAGAGAGTTGTCTTCCCCTCCACACACACACGCACACACACACACACACGCACACACATACATCCAACACACACACATTCAACACACACACACTCGCGCGTGTGCACACACACACACACACTCTCTCTCTCTAACACACACACACACACACACATGCGCGCTTGTGCACACACACACACACTCTCTCTCTCTCTAACACACACACACACACACACACACACACACACACACACACACACACACACACACACACACACACACACACACACACACACACACACACACACACACACACACAACATGGTACTCATGTGAGGTCTAAAGCCCTGGCATTATGCAGACTTGAAATTCAGAGCTGCCCCTCTGTGCTGTGCTGGCCTGTTTTGTTCATGTTGAAAACTTGCAGCAAAAAAGACGACAGATAAAACGGCTGCTTCGTAAATATGATTCGAGAATGATAATCTTTGCTATAATTTAAATACACTACCTTTCGTGTGGAGACCATTGAACAATTCCTGGGAAGGGAAGAGTAAACGGCTTTTCACTGATATTGTCTGTGGATTCCCTTCTGACCAGGCCTTTGGGCCCCGGTACAGATGCACTGCTTTCTCCAAACAGTCAGTTACATGTCTAACCCCAAGAACTGAGAATGAAGGAACGAGCTTGGAGGAGGTAACACAGGGCAAAATGCCACCTTAGAAACTCAGCTGCTTTCCTGGTGCCTTCCCCCTCCTGGACACGTACACAGACACAGACACACGCACCCAGGAATGCACACGCACACGCACACGCACACGCACACACACACACACACACACACACACAGACACACACACACACACAGACACACACACACACACACCACAACACACACACTTGACACCTGATTTGCTGGGTAATGCTGCAGGGCAGTGCCCAGGCACCCTTTCACTGACGGGGGGTGATCGGGCGGCTAGAGAAGGCTGGTGCCACAGTCCCTGGCATGCCAAAACACTCGCCCACACCTCTGCTCTCTCTGCATTTCTGTCTCTCTCTCTCCCTGCATCGTTTTTTTTTTCTTTCTCTCCGTCTTTCCCTTTCTTTCTTACCCTCTTTCTCTCTCTCTCTCTTTTGTGCTTTCTTTCTCTCTCCACTACGTCTTGCTGTCCTCTCTCTATCTCTCTCTCTTTCTCTCTCTGTCTATCTCTTTCTTTTTCTCTCTCTCTCTCTCTCTTTCTCTCTCTCTCTCTGTCTATCTCTTTCTTTTTCTCTCTCTCAAGGTCAAATATCTTGAGACGTAGACAGGCTGCTTTGAAGGTGTGTACTGCTCCGCGCTGAGGAGACAATGACAGCCTTCCCACTGCCAGCCTAAAACAACAACAGCGGTTGGTTGGTTGGCTGGCTGGCTGGCTGCGACGGGCGACAACGCTGCTCCACGACGTGACGCGTAAAGGAGGGAAGGCAGGCAGGCAGGCAGGCAGACGCACACGCACACAGCATAACAAGGCTTTGTTGTCTGCCTACCTGACCACCACATGTCCAATGACATACCCAGTTTTTTTGTTTTGGTTATTGGTGGTGTTCATTAAGCTGCACACCAATTAAGAATAAAAAATAACGTCTAGCCCATGACGGCAGGCTTATGTGGTTTTATTAACGGTTTTAATATTTAATAATAAAGCAGCAGTGGGTTTGCTGCTGCGTTTCAAATTAAACGTATTCTTTTTTTTAAAATACTGTTTTATTAAAACTATTCAGTAGGCTATTTAATGTATGGTGTAGAGTGGTGATATTTACAGTAACCCCAAAAGGGCAAGTACACTTATTCATTCATTTTAAATGAATAATCTGTATAATGATATTATAAAAGCAAAGTGTGAAGTGATTAACGGTGCAATAACATTTGCAATTGTGGCCCATTACATACTTATCTGTACCACTACTGATGCGTAGTATAGATGGTCATTTTCATTAAGTCACTTACTTCTCATTAGCTTACTTACTTAAAAACAAAACTATATGATAGTCATACATTTTTTGACAATTCATATAGGCCTATGCATAAAAAAATCCAACTGTAATATTTACTGTCATGGGACAGCATAAGCTGTTTGAAACAGCAGATTCCTGTGCAAAATAATGTATTAATAAACATATAATGAAATAATCACAGAATATTATAATCAGATGTGGTTAGACAGGAGAGAATCCTAACCGTAGTGATCTAGTGTAGTAACACGTCTTCTAGGGTGAACATAACCAAACTGGAGTTTTTCCACGTTTACGACTTCAAACAATTGCTCAGAAATCACTACATGGTTGAGGGCAATGCGTATGTCAAGCCTAATATAATGCTGACTGACCCAGGTAGAGATTTGCTCATAGAGAGTGGGAAATGCTAAGGGTATCACATGTCAACAATTACAGCACAGCATTCTGGGTAGTTTTAGTGTTTTCATCCTCGGCAAGGGGATACACAGCGCTGTAGTGTACACCACCTTTCATCATTAATTTAATATCGACTTCTGACATCAGCAGAGGTGATCCTGGGTTGTATCAACAGCTGGGGCAGAGCAAGTCACTACTTTTCACTGAAGGGTGGCTTTTCGCTTTTATTTTTTGTCACCATGACCTGCATTTTTTTAAAAGCCTGTTAAATTAAATTATATTCTATTACACTTACCAGAAGCTTGTTAAGGAAGAGGTTTATTTTATTTTATTTCTTTTCCATGTACGTCCTATAACACAGTGTGCATAAAGCACCAGCTACACCTATTGGCATCCTCCTCCTCCTTCTTCTCCTGTGTCTCTCTCAATAACATCACATGCTCCCCACCTGATTCATGCACGATTCCATTCCAGCTGTCTGTACATTTAGTACGAAATTATCAGTGGTATTTATTAAACATGCCAGTTTGTGTGTTTTTATTTATTTATTTAAATCCCAATGCCTTTGGACTTTCCTATTTGATGTGATGTTTTGATTATCTTTGATATTCATTTATCGTTTCCCTTCAAATAGTATGTTATGCTAAAAACATTATTGGATGTACTATGTGTTCTTTATAAAAAATACCTGAACACGATTCAGTCATTAAGTCGCCACATTTGAATGAAGGAAAACATCCTGGTCCTAATTGAGGCATTCAGTAATGAGAGACTAAATGAAATGCATGATGTGACAGCCACACAGCACAGAAGCTACTCCCCAAAGTGCTTCAAAAAGGAGAGAGACAGAGAGAGAGAGAGAGAGAGAGAGAGAGAGAGAGAGAGAGAGAGAGAGAGAGAGAGAGAGAGAGACAGAGAGAGAGACAGAGAGAAAGAGAGAGAGAACTCGCACAAAGACAATGTGGACTTCTTTGCCTTTTGAGACTGCATGACTCTCCCGTGGCACCACTGAGAATTACATCCAGTAATTGATTATTAAAACGAGAAATTGCAAAGCACATCCATTATTTGATGAGTGAAAGTGTTATCCGTGTAATTAACAAAGCTGGATACTCACCATTCTCTTGTTCCAAGACCTTTGTATCAAATAAAAAAAGAAAGAAAGAGAAAAGGAGACAGAAAGAGACAGAGAGAGAGAGAGAGAAAAAGAGGGATATTTGGGGTTAGCATACAATTGAGAGAGCCAGCACTGAAACAGCAATTAGCCTGGACATAATTTATCAGAAAAAGTCCACTCTGTGGAGAATGAATCCCACGTGGCCCTGAAAGGTGAATTTTAATGGCTTGCGGTTTGGACTGTTTTTTAATCTTAGCACTGACTACACAAGACAAATATAAATATATAATATAATTATACACTGGCTGGCAGACCTCTTTTGTTTTTCTTTAGCATAATTGCATAATTAGACCACCACGACTTACAACAAAAAATGTATTTGTAGATGTATTCAGTAAGAACATTTCTTTATATATATTTTATCTTTTTTTCCCCCACAAAGAGAAATGTAAGGCAGTAGTATGGTGTGCATTTTACTAGGCAGTGTGAGGTAGGCTACCTTGAAGCATACAGAATTACAGGACCTTGGTGCCTATTGAGCCTCAGATCCATATTTGTTCTTCACATCTTTCTTTAGTAGTTACACACCGACATAAAATGTATGACTCTGACCAAGGGTACAGCACAAGTACAGTCAAACATTCACATTGTGCCACAATAAATCACTGGCAGCCTCATTCTTACAGCAGTTTCTTAAAAAAAAAAAAAAAAAATGTGTGTGTGTGTGGGGGGGGGGGGGTCACTGTCATATGTAAATCAATTGCGGATAAAGACGATAGCATAATATGACAAACAATTATAGCCTACCACCAGTAGCGATGCCTTGCTCAGGCACATCAGCATTAGGCATTTTACACAGTCATGCTACCCTAAAAATGAAATCGGTTTCCTGACTCGAGATGTTGATAACCTTTCAACATCTATCTTTGACAAAGAGTTAAGTACTGCGGCATGGTGTAGGCCTACAGTATGGAGATGCACATAATGAATGCAAATATTAAATCCTGTCAGCCAAGTGAGTGGGATACACCTGCTGAAGAGGCGATCTGTCTCAAATTAGTCTCACAGGCCTGTCGCTTAAACATGGTCAGAGTTCAGACACCACTCTCCCTGCTTAAATATGCCAGATATTAAGTTTTACTTCTTATCATTGTCCACGCCCTGTTCCCTGTAAATACTGTAGACATGCACTTTTTTGCTATTACGTCTTGGAGTATTTGTAAGACACAGGAAATAGTTCATCATGTCCTCCCTATAACCTCTATCAGTTCTGCTTACCTCAGTCGCGACGTTTGTCCTTCCCTTTGGGGCAAAATTGGCATTAAAACGCGGAATTAGCAGTGACAATGCTCAGATGTGCCTCAAGGGCTCGGCTGACCCTTAGGCCAAAGAACATTCAAGAGCCGTTCTTCAGAGAATATGCCAGTGTATGGACTGTCAGCCAGAAGCAAGAGTCTGACTAGGCCTTACGCACAGGCTCAGGTGCACTCGACACCACGCGCCCTCATGGCCAACAACAACATACACTGGACGGTGAATCTGCTTGACCAGTTGATGCTGTTAAGCGATAGAATTTGTGCATTTCAGCGAGACAGCCGCCCGATGTGGGACGGGTAGGCCTATCCATAGGCGGTTTGGAGAAGGATTTCGTTAGCCGCGAGTCAAGCTGTCTGCCGCTCTCGCGCGCCGCGCTCTCTCTCACTCACAGAAACATTTTCGTCCTGCAGCCAGATGAGGGATACATCCAAGAGAGCATTTACACGTCAGGCCCTGGAAGCAGGAATGTGTTTAAGACTTCAGTACGCTCGACCATCTCCCTTGGTTGTAGTGTGGTGTGTGTGCGTCTGCCTTTTACTCTGTTTTATGTCTTGCAGAAAATTGACTGAGTGGGTTATTGTCCAGAATACTTTGGAATGGTGGTTACCGCTCTCTCTGTCAGTGTGTGGGCTATCCGAGATTGTTTTTAAACACATGGAAATATAATGCTTACAGTTAAGTGTCCTTCATTTAATATATTCACAGTCCAACTAGGCTATAGTTATCGCATATGCTGTCAAGCTGCACAAAAAAAGAGAAAAGCACTGCATCAGATCAATTGGGCTGGGTCAAATTCATTAATTGGCCATCGTAAAATTGATCCTCTCCTCAATGAGCAAACTCCACATTGTCTTTTCAGGTGTCCAAATACATGTCAGTGTTTACAAATCACTATAAATCCATTAAACATGCAAATGGTACCACCTCATTACTCCTAACCAAATAGGCTAGCATGTACAATACAATCAGGCCTATTGATGCTAAACAATTAGATTAAAGACGAAACAGCAGACTTATTTGGGAGTAACCTGAAAAATTATCGCACATTCGTCGTCAGTAATTGCTTGGCTGGTGAAGTTTATGAGAATCTGAGAAGCTCATGTCTGCCATCTAGCGGCCATAGCAAGAAAAAAAGATCACCTCGATTTTCATTTAACACAACCTTCACCAACAGTTATTTTGTGTAGAAGACCTAGGGCACGCTGAAAGGTGCGATGCATGCTTGTTCCATGTAATAATTATAAGTAAACATTGCGATAATGATAGTACTGTGTTACTGTCATTGAAGAAAACAATATTAGTAAAAAGACATTTTCATTTTTAATCAGCCAGATTACTCTCTAGGCTAATGTAGGACAGGTGATTACTTCAATTAACTGGACTGGAGGTTGTTTTGTCCACAAAATGCTGCTGAATCAGATGATAACTCAATTAAATATCTGTTAACATGTAAACTCCTCCAAAAGAAAAAAAAAAACAAAGGAAAAGAAACGATAAACCCTTGTCAAAACAAAAACCCAAATGCTTCATTAAAATTGGGCTTTCTTCATGAGTGACACTGACAAAAACACATGAAGAGACAGAGAATGACTTCATGAAGACATAAATTATATATACATGGTCGTTTCACATACACTACACTAGTTCGGCCCAGCGACAAAGACCAGGGTAGGTAGAAGCAGAGGCAAAGGACAGAAAGTGATTCTCCACACATCGCCATGAAAAGTATAACTATTACAGTCATTGTGACTCAAATGGAACTGTTACCAGTGTTTAACTACAGTGCAATTAACAGCGTGGACTAATACCATTTCATTGTGATTAACTTTCAAAAGATGTAAAACATTTTTATATAAACTTGAGTTCACTGAGCAACTATACAACTAAACAGGTAAGAATTATAAAACTGGACTTTAACAGTGCAAATTAGCATTGATTGATGATGCAGTCCATATTCTTCCACTTGACATTTTGAAAGCACTGTTTTTTTCTCCATTATTCGTATCTTGCGTACACCTGCCAGTTTTCTGAAAATGCATTTATTTAATTTCATGTCTGTATCTGACTGTTAAAAGTACATTGGTCAAATGGTCATGTGTATTCTCTTTTGTCATCTCTTCTTTTTTAAACATAAAACACACCCATCATAGTTGAACAAGAATCCCTGTGTCATTGTATTTTTTTTTTTACTTTTTTTTCTTTTCTTTTTTCTTTCAGCTATATTTCAGGCCGTAACCTGAACAGTCCACATCATTGTTTTTTTTTTCATCTATGATCATGACCTCACCATCCATTTTATACTGAAAATCAGTTGAAGTACATTGTCAGTCTGCATTATACAACCTAAAAAACAAAAACAAAAAAACAATTTCGATGTACAACAATTCTAGCATAGTAACTGATAATCAATCAATGGATGGTATCATAATATTTTTTTTTTCTTCGTCTTCTTCTTCTGCCTCGACGTTGGAATCTCTAAAATGTAAACCACATTACTGTATGCTACGTATACAAACATCATTATTCAAGGGGGGTGCAGTGTCGGTCGGTCTCGACTTATAATGCAATGGATACATTCCAGATTTTGTGTACAGTTATCACGTCTGCACCATCCAGTATGTGCATCATTATATAGCATCTCTTACACCTGCTGGTGGGAGGCCACTTCAACAGTCAACGTCCAGCTTATACTGTACATACTGTACGCATACATGAACAGCATGCACTTGAAATGCATTCTCACCTGGAAACCACACATCTCAACAATGAGCAAATAAAAACAAACAAACAAACATATCACATATTTATAAAATACCTGAATATCTTGTCACTTGATTAAAAATGAACGAGTGAGTGAGAGAGAAAGAGAGAGGGAGATGAAGAGATAGAGAGGAGAGATAGAGACATTTTTTTTAAACCCACAATTGTGGGAAAAAAGGACTGTGGCTTGCACCGCTGTACACTTTTAAAAACCTCCCGAAATCCTCTCCAACCTGATTTTGTGATAGTTTCCCCTGACAAAAAAATAATCAAAACAAAAACCTTTTCTTTTACACTTCCTCTTTTGTGCACATTGATTTATGGCTATACCATAGAGCGTCTTCAATCCTGGCCTCAAAATTCACACGGTCACACACGGACCATCGCAGCAGATGATCAATTAGAGTCACATCATCGCTACCATAGATTGAGAGACAGACTCATTCTCAAACGAGATCTTTTAGCTAGGGGGGTAGCCATGTCCACGTCACTAATTCAAACAGTTTGGACTTTATATACAGTACAGTACGTCGTCAACTGCACCACATGGGCTGTGCTCTACCCACGACCACCCCACGCCCCCCACCCTGCTCCACTCCTCATCCACCCCACCCCACACACACATCCTTCAAGCTTGTCAATTGTTTTCACCCCACATCTCTCGGTAGGTGGTGCCCGCTGTAACACCATGCCTGTACACTTCTAGACACTTGTCGGTAGGTCCATTCACCACTCAACTTATTGCGAAAAAAAAAGAAAGAAAACAGAAAACGAAAACAAACTTCGAAACCCAACAGCCAATCCCGCCATTTTTGTTTTCTTTTCTTACTACAGCTTTTTGTATCATGTGCCCTTTTAGAAAAAAAATAGAGAGGTCGCACTTGTTCATAGCTTTATAGCCAAAGCGGTGTGTGTGTGTGTGTGTGTGTGTGTGTGTGTGTGTGTGTGTGTGTGTGTGTGTGTGTGTGTGTGTGTGTGTGTGTGTGTGTGTGTGTGTGTGTGTGTGTGTGTGTGTGTGTGTATGTATTCTGTATTTGTAATCTGTGTTTCTGTCGTGCATGATGTTGTGGTGGAGGTGTTCAGTTTTGCCGTGGACGTCTTATTGTGATCAGTGGTTGCGGTGGCTGATGTCACTGCACTGGCATCTCTGTGTGCTGGTGCCAGGTGTCCAATGTCCTCCTGTCCGTCCAGATCCAAGGCACAGGATGCTGAGGACTGTCAACCTCCTCTATCCACACCCACCCCACTCCTCCACCAAGAGCCCGCCACGGGGCACTCATTCTCTCCACAATACAACACACCTCAACCCACCCCAGTCCAGCCAGGCCAATTCTGCTCCACTCAAGCCCTCTCCTCTCCTCCACCTCCACCTCCACCTCCACCTCCACCTCCACCTTCCACAGTAGGGATGGTTGGTACAGTACGCTGGGGTTGGGTGGGTAATGGGATATGGAGTGGGAGTGACTGAGGTGGAGGGGGCCTTCCACCCCTATCCAGCCAGGACACCCTACTCCCCTTCTCCTCCATCACATGCCTCTCCCTCTCTTCTCTACCCCAGCGCCTAGTTTGGAGATGGCTGGGGTTGAGTGAAGAGAATGAGGAGTTAGATGAAGTGGGAGTGAAGTTGAAGTGGAAGGGCCCCCATCCTCTACCTATCCACCCAGTCCTTCCTCCTCCACCCTCCGTCACAGGCCTCTCCCTACTCCCAGCCTCTAGTGTGCTGGTACATGGGGCAGGGTTGGACGCTGGGAGATTGGGGGAGTGGGAGTGAGGAGAGTCGGGGAGAGAGAGACCCAGTGGGCAGGTCTGGTGGTGGTAAGGTAAGGGTGGTAAGGGTGGTGGTGGTGGTGTTGGTGGTGTGGATCATCAGAGGGTGCTTTTGCCACAGTGGTGCCTGAGCTTGCAGGGTAGCACCCCCCGGTTGAGCTGGTAGAACTCCACCAGCTGGATGAGGTCTCCGAAGCGCGTGTGGCCCTCGTCCAGGCTGTAGAAGAGCTCGCCCTCATCCTCCACCTGCAACACCCAAACACACACACGCGTTACATGACATTACATTACATTACATGACATTACATTACATTAGGCAGATGCTTTTATGTATGCACACACGCACTATACACACACTCATTCACAAACACACACACATGCACGCACGCACGCACGCACGCACGCACGCACGCACGCACGCACACACACACACACACCACACACACACACACACACACACACACACACACGCGCACCCACAAACATACACACGCGCGCGCGCACACACACACGCACACACACGCACACGCACCCATGCACCCACAAACACACACGTACAAAGTATGCAAATACATCAGCGGAGAGTAATATGCACACAAACAGTTTAACACATGAGCACAACTAAAAGATTCATGAATATACACATGTGCATATGAAGAGCTCTTTTCCAAAACGCTATATCCACCATTTTTGACTTTTTGCATTTTAATATTGGAATTGACTGTTAAGAGGTCCTATCATCTATGTGCGAATTCTTGCCATTCAAATGTTTTGAGAACATACTTTAAAACCTCTATAAACATGCATTTGCAATGCATTTCAATGGAATGCCCAATATAAAAAATGTCAATTTCCCAACATTCTACAAACCCTTACTCCGATGAAGTTGGGACGTTTGATAAACAGTGAATAAAATCAAAATGCTATCATTTTCAAAACATTCAATCTATTCATTAGATGGAGAATAGTGAAAAGACAACATATTAAGTGTTAAAACCGAGAAAAAATATTGTTTTGGGGGACATATGTACTCATTTCTAATTTGATAAATCCAACACGTCTCAAAACAGTTGGGACGGGGACAATAAATGGCAGCAAATGTCGAGGAAGACTAAAAACAAAACAAAAGACAACACTTAACAGTTAAATACATTAACCGATGAGATGATTTTATATAAAAAACAGTGTTAATTCCTATCTTGGACATGATTTCACCAGCTTAAATGGTGGGTGTATTCCTTGTCATGTTTTGCAATGTTTTCCTTTCTGTAGTGCTTACAGTGTGACAGGTCTTGACCAAAAACCCACCATTTTATCACCTGCTGGTCCTTATGATGGAGCCAAACTGTTAAAACATAGTAGAGAATGCAATTTGACCTTACTATGTGGCAGTAATCGAAGATCTCCCTTCAAAATATAATGCATGAGAGGCTTTTCATGCTGTTTAAAACCCATTTATACCATTCAACAATGTATTTAACTCTACAGATGAGTGAGAACATCTTAACCAATGCACTACTGCACCCGCATGCCATCATGGAGGCTGACTTTTGAAGCTAGCACTAACACAAGTTGGATGGTCCATTTTCACTGTAGCACAGGATGTGCAATGCTCTATTATTGTCAAAAAGAATGGATTTCTACAGCTTCTGCTGACTTCTGTAAGCAAAGGACAGTTTCCCATGTCTTCTGGGTCTATTTCAAGTGAGCTCAGGTGCTTAGGAGAATGTTACACCCCTGTATCATTTTCATGCATTAAGCATTCTTAATATGGTCAATTTTCAATAGCTCTAATTCCTGGAGTGCTAGAGTGAGACTACAGCCAATATATATTTCATGATGTCATGAACCTACACAATGATTTTATTAACAAAAATATGTCTTATATACACTCAATCATGGTAAATCAAAGGGAATTCAAAAATGTATGTAATAACTATGGTAATTATTCCCTTTGCATCTTTAATTCTGAGTGACTCAGCCTCTCTGTGATGATCTTATACCTGGACACCTATATTGTCCGTCAGTACAATTCATTTTGAAATGTTCTTATTTGTTGTTTTATCTTATTTGGATGTTTACTAAATTTCACTGATCCCCGTCCCAACTCTTTTGAGACGTGTTGGATTTATCAAATTAGAAATGAGTACATATGTCCCCCAAAACAATATTTTTTTCTCGGTTTTAACACTTAATATGTTGTCTTTTCACTATTCTCCATCTAATGAATAGATTAAATGTTTTGAAAATGATAGCATTTTGATTTTATTCACTGTTTACCAAACATCCCAACTTCATCGGAGTTGGGGTTTGTATAAAATGGATATATCTCATTTTGGAAAAGAGCTCTTCATATGTACACTTGAACATTTCTTATATTTACAAGTGCACACAGATGCGAATACAAAAATAAGCGCTCCCTCATAAGTAACAAATGCATATATTTACACGAGGACAGATGCACTTCCACCCATACACACATGCATGTGCACACACGCACGCACGCACACACGCACGCACGCACGCACGCACGCACGCACGCACACACGCACGCACGCACGCACGCACACAGGGCCGCACACAGGGCCACTGACAGCTTTCGCTGGGCCCAGGACAAAATTATCTGACAGGGCCCCCAACCCAATACATACAATGTAATGGGTACCCAATTCTGGGCCCCCTATCTCCCTGGGCCCGGGACAACATACCCGTTTGTGCCCCCTTGTCGGCGGGCCTGCACGCACACACACACACACACACACACACACACACACACACACACACACACACACAGATTAACACCAGCAGGCATCCTTTGAACAGTCAATGTTACACTCACAGGGGGGCAGTAAACACACAGAAAACCATACACAGAAACACACAGCGAGAGAGAGAGAGAGAGAGAGAGAGAGAGAGAGAGAGAGAGAGAGGAAGAGGCAGAGACATAGAGAGAGAGACACACATAGAGACAGAGAGAGGGAGAGAGAGAGACATAGACACAGAGAGAGAGACACACATAGAGACAGAGCGAGGGAGAGAGAGAGAGAGAGAGAGAGAGAGAGACATAAACAGAGAGAGAGAGAGACATGTAGACGGCCATATTGTGGGCCGCGATACTCACAGGTAGAATCTGAAAGTGTTTGATTCTCTGCATGTGGCACAGTGACAGGACAAATGTCTTGGGGTTGCTTTGGCTGTCCCTTAAAAGGAAAACCCTGCCGGCACAAGAGAGGAGAGAGAGAGTGAGAGAGAGATATCACACAGCCATTCAGCATCGGTTACCTCTCCCCTACGCACACACACACACGCACACACACACACGCACAGAGACACACTTTCGTTCATACATGCACGTACGCACGCACGCACGCACGCACGCACGCACGCACCCACACTCAGACACACACAAAACCCCCTCCTCAGCTGGACACCTAATTCTCTGTTCTCAGCTTGGGGTTTTCTGGGAGGTGGAGAGCAAGAGAGAGAAAGAGAGACAGAGAGAGAGAGAGAGAGATTGTCTGAGAGAGAGAGAGAGAAAGAGAAAGAGAGAGGGGGGGAGAGAGAGAGAGTGAGTGTGAGAGAGAGATAGAGAGAGAGAGAGAGAGAGAGAGAGAGAGAGAGAGAGAGAGAGAGAGAGAGAGAGAGAGAGAGAGAGTCTGAGAGAGAGAGAGAGAGAGAGAGAGAGAGAGAGAGAGAGAGAGAGAGAGAGAGAGAGAGAGAGAGATGGTATCGTCAGGTCTCCTGCTGGCCCCTAAACACAGGGGCTCTTTCATCTGCTCCAGGGCCTTACGTAATCTAACTGCAGCACAGCACAAGTGGCCAGGCTGCAGCGCTGCGGAAACTAGCGCCACTAGCTGCCGTCCTCCAAACTATACTCCCCATTCTGCGTATGTCTGGCTTACACCTTACGGTACCTCTGGAACCCTACTGTCCTCAAAGGAAATAATTACACTTGATGGAGGATTGAGCGTCTGAAACGTTGTGCCATAAAATACAGTCTAGTGTTACTATCCTCACCATCCTCACAAGCAGTCTATAAGACACAAGCACACACACACATACTGTATACCACACACACACACACACACACACACACACACACACACACACACACACACACACACACACACACACACACACACACACACACACACACACACACACACACACACACACACACACACACACACACACACACACACACACACACACACACACACACACACACACACAGTGACATGGTCATGTACTGTATACACAAATACACACTCATAAGCAAACCCAGACACACACGCATGAACACTCCCCATAGCAACAGACAGTGGGGAGGGGAGGAGGGAAAAAAATGTGCCATGTGAATAACAAGACCCGTGACATGAGGTTTGTGTAAAGCAAGATGACAAGCAGAAGATGGTGGTAAATTTGTCCACGAGCTGGGCCCGAAATAGACTTGGAAACCCTATACCATTGCATGTTCCACAAGCACACACACCTACACACACACAGCTTGGCTATTTTTGGGTTGCGCCCTACCCCCACCTCCACCCCCCCTCACGCTGTGTGGATTTATGTTTCATCGCGGTCGCCATCGCATCAGCAATGTCTGACACCCTGGCTATCGCACCCATAACATCTTGAAACATTGATATCCCATGACTAAACAGCCGTCCCCGAGAGAGCCGTGTAAATATCACATCACGCGACACGCGAGGCATACTAATCATGCATTGCATAGACTACTGTACAGGGAGGGCCTGGAATGAAACGGGATGTCTTTCTTTGAAATGACCACATCTCATCAATCACTGAGGTATAGAGCGGTTAGTAAGAGAGCTTGCTCAGTGATATGATTAGTTATGGCGATGCATGCAATGGCTGTAGCAATTCTAAAAACTGACATTTGTATCGGAATTCTGCCAGTGACAAGTTCAGATCCCGTTTGACTAAAACTAATGCTAGCGAACAAGCGCTAATGTCTATTGTGCCAATGATTGAGGAAATATCATCACACGAAAAAAAGTGATGCAGTGTTTTGTCCACTCTGTAAGCTGCCTCACTCTCTCACCAGAACAACCATGAAGAGTAAGTGAGGGTTTGATTGATTGAGTGTAGGGAGTTACTGAATCAGTGTGTGTGTGTGTGCGCGTACATGCGTGTGTGTGTGTGTGTGTGTGTGTGTGTGTGTGTGTGTGTGTGTGTGTGTGTGTGTGTGTGTGTGTGTGTGTGTGTGTGTGTGTGTGTGTGTGTGTGTGTGTGTCTGGGTTTCTGTGTATCTTTCTATTTGTGTGTGTGCGTGCGTGTGTGTGTGTGTGTGTGTGTGTGTGTGTGTGTGTGTGTGTGTGTGTGTGTGTGTGTGTGTGTGTGTGTGTGTGTGTGTGTGTGTGTGTGTGTGTGTGTGTGTGTGTGTGTGTGCTCATACCCATCGATAAGGCCCTGCTGTGAGATCAGGCGGTGGGCTTCTTCCCTCGATAGCTTGCTGTGGAACCAGGGCTGGGCAA
This sequence comes from Engraulis encrasicolus, assembly GCF_034702125.1. Lineage (NCBI taxonomy): Eukaryota > Metazoa > Chordata > Actinopteri > Clupeiformes > Engraulidae > Engraulis > Engraulis encrasicolus. The sequence goes on from NC_085869.1 coordinate 46,531,701, forward strand.
GGTGGAGAGCTGATGACAAAGCACAGGACACTCAGAGTTACCAGACATTTGGGTTGAAACGTGTGTGTGTGTGTGTGTGTGTGTGTGTGTGTGTGTGTGTGTGTGTGTGTGTGTGTGTGTGTGTGTGTGTGTGTGTGTGTGTGTGTGTGTGTGTGTGTGTGTGTGTGTGTGTGTGTGTGTGTGTTTGTGTGTGTGTGTGTCAATGAAAATGATAACTGACACTGTGCATTTGGAATTGATTACAATTCCTTGATTTGTCAATAGCTTGCCTAGGCACAGCCAAAGCAGTGAGTCCTGTTGCAATGCCCAAAGCTCATGCACTCACAATGTAACATGCACAATAGCATATTACACATGCAGGGCTGGACTGGGGGAGAAATAGGGCACTTTTGGCTCAAATATATAATAAATAATACAGTATAATAAATATATATTAAATATATATATACACATTTTTTTGTACATTTCTGAAAATAGGGGCCCACGAGGGTGCAGGGCCCACCAGGAAATGCCCGGTATGGAAGATTGTACACATATATACAGTACATTGAATACAGTCACACAACTATATGGCAAGACAAAAACCTTTCACCTTTCGATCTCAATAAAAATTTGTCACAAAAAAGCAATGGTTACACAGTGTTTCTTTCAGTAGAGAGAGGTACTTGAGTTCTGTTTGCCCCTCTAGACTGCTATTTACTGTACAATGTCTCAGTGAATGGACACAGTTCAGTATATCACATTATGACCCCAACAGAGATGTGACAAAGTCAAGGTTACTTGATTACTCATCGACATTGATTCTGTCATTTCAAATGTATTTTCGGATCTGTGAGTACTTAAAGTAGCACCTCATTAAAATGTCAGACAAGTGGTTTCCACAATCACCTGAAAGGATTTGACAACAACAACAAAATCACACCTTCGCAGACGCGTATGGCGAAGCTCCAGATGAATGTTCGTGGAGCAAGGCGGAACCCATTCATCTGGAGAGAGTCAGGACTCAATATAAGAATTCTCTAGCAGTATTCACTGTTCACTGTAAGAGAATATTCACTCTCAACAGTACTTATTGATCCATTTAAGAGAGCCTCTATAGACTGAAATGTTTGGATGTGGTCTTTTAAGGTCTTTTAAGGTCTTTCGTGTGCCATTTCATGATCTTTCCTATCAAGGTGACAGTTTCAGATTTCAGCAGCCTTGTTTTGACGGTTTTGGTTTGTTTCGCTGTGGCTGTTGTGATTTCATCTTCTGACAACTAGAGTGGATTCTACTAGTATTGTCAGCTAAATCATTTTTATATGTTTTTTTTCCCCACACATAACACATCCTCCTACGGCTGATCATATCAATGCAGATTTTAGTTAAAAAATGTGTGGCGCACGCACGCACGCACGCACGCACGCACGCACGCACGCACACACACACACACACACACTTTTGCTATCTAGTCATATCCTGAACAGTTTTCAATAAACAATGTAGTAGGCCTATGTGCACCATTATTTAGTGTCTTAAGATTTCAGATAGGCGGCACATGGCATAACCTAATCAGATTGAAATTCCTCTTTTTAATGGGGCAGAGACTGTCACATTTCGGGGATCCCCAGATCACAGGAGAATTTCCAAGAAGACCAATGCAGAGTGAGCGCTGGTTTGGCTTTACAGTTGTCCTTTTCCTGGTTGCTGGTATTTCGGCAAGGCGAAAGTCGTATTTTTTTTATTATTATTATTTTTAAAGCACAATGTACAGATATTTCATTCTCTATCAAATATTGCATGACAATGTAGCCTATTGGGAAATAAACAGATTTAAACGTACAAAAACACTGAAAGTCTCAAGTCTTATTCTTCACATGGAGAATCGAGCATAATGCCAGTTGTATTTCCTGCATACTTTACAACAATTAAATCTACCCAGCTTGTTAGCTGCATTAGGGCAATTATGACGACTGACATACAAAGGAGGCCAAATGCTGACACTATCAACACATCTGACTAACTTTGTTTTCTGTGAGATCAAAACGATAAAAAAATCCTTCCCCAGGGACATCTTATTAAAATATTTTCGAAGTCACAATACGTACAATTCTTACTGACATGTGTGATAACTACATATATACTTTTTGTATTGTTTTAGACTTTAGAAGTAGATTCAACTAATCTAATCTCTGCTTTCTCACTATGCTTCTTCACAATAACAGGGGAACAACACACTCTCTTAGGTTTTGCACTAATTCATATCAATGTTTTTTTGCGGAACATTCCTTTTAAGTGCTCTAATGAAATTTGCACTCTTGTCTGCAGCTCCAGTCAAGGCTGTGTGTGTCTGCCTAAATGAATTACACTTAATCAGGAGATGTCATGTTTTTTCTCCTATATGCTTCTAGGTGTTATAGCTCTAGGTGTAAATGTTAAGGTGAGAATGTGATACAGTATTGCAGTGATTTCCAAACTTTATTTCCTGCAACCTCCTTTTGAATCCAAGAATATTTCTGCGATCCCACCCCCATTTTCCAAACGCTAAACCGTTTGTGTTCAAAAATATTGCAAAATTTTAATTTGAAACTCGCAAGAAATATTTATCAAATAAACATACAACGGAACATTTTTACTAATCAATTAATGTAGTAACTACATTAAGAAAGCATACGTCTACTTAAGGTTTTAGGCAAACAATCCCTTTCTTGGCTCCCCCCCTGTGTTACCTTTGTGACACCCCTTTGGGTCCCAACCCCTAGGTGGGGAACCACTGCAGTAATATATTACATCATTAAAAACTTAGAAAGCTTCTTCCTTTATTTGTAGAATTCAGAAGCCTGATGATGCAGTTTGCAAATGTGTGCATTGCAAAATTTTCAAGTTCAACTTTCACTGCCTGCATTTCAACTCCAGCTTTTCCAATGCTGATAGTAGGGTAACTTTATTGATCCCCGGAGGTAAATTATTCTTTCCTGAATGGAGGCGGTAATGTCTTGCTGTGCACATGTTTATTAACACTTTTTTGTGATCAGAATAGATGTAGGCCCATCATCCGATCTGCTCCGAATAGTGGTAGTTACAAATGCCATGCTATTTGGACAGCCTATCGTCCGCAAAATTGTCCATGGAGGCTGAATTGTGAGCTTGGTGTTTTGTGTCACTCTTATAATGTAAATTCTTCATTTGCATTTGTGATATGCTGATTAGAGTTCTGTGGTATAATAATGTGCATAGGACTCAGTAGCACCCTTCAGTAAACAGGAGGGTGATTCAAGATTCGATGTTCGATGTTCGATGTTTTCGAATGATGTTCCTTATCAAAAATCCTTGCATGTGATTGAATAAACAACCTGTTCTCATATTTACTGACGTGCCACTTCAGCCACTCACACTGAACTCGATCAGTGACACAGCTGAGAATGACAGGAGGAAGAAGAGCCATAATGCCACCAATCCTTGGAATCAATCCTGATTGACTCATTCTTTCAGGAATGATTGTGACTTTTGCAAGCCTCAGATGGTTGCGTGAGGAAACCAGCAGAGTTGTATAAAGTAGAGGTAGAAGTGATCCTGCAGATGTAGTTTGGGGAAACGCAGCCAGATGGCATATGTCAGCTTACAGGATTTAGTATCTCCAGGCAATTTGGAGTATTACAGGGCTGGAAATATTCACCTACATCTGGCAACCAATTGATTCAAAGGTGCCTTGAAATGGGACAGTGCTTCGTGTACATGGGTGACGAATGCACTCCACAAACCAGTCCTCTGAAGCGTGTGTGGACCCTTAAATGAGATCCAGCTATGGATTGCCATTGACAAAGTGCCACTTTAGTTCCAGAAGGTGGGCGTAGAACACAGAAAGTGTGGTAAAGGTATATGTAAATCCTTTCAACTTCATCTTCGCTTGTTATGTAGTGGTTCTGTGTTCATCTCTAGCGAACAGAAAGCCACTGCCTAGAATTATTTGAATCTACTTGAAACCGACTTCTTGTACCTCGATTGTCACAACTCTGAATTCCATGGCTCTGGGTGCAACTGAGGACTCATCTGAGTGTGGCCAGTGTGGGGCGGGACTTCCTGTGTGTGGAGCAACAGGCCATGTGAGTTAGCCAGTGAGCACCTGCGCTGGTCTCAGCCCATCACATCACCTCACCTCTCTAAAGCATCACACCACCTCATTAACAACAAGGCCATGTGGTGGGGATGTTAGGATCTAATCCGTGACACAAGGGACTGGGAACAATGGGTGGCCAATAAATGGGGCAGTCCTGAGCCAGTGCAGAGCTTTTTTTGCCAGAACACTCAGACCTTTGAGAAGTGCCAGCATACTTATTATGTACAGTCAATATTACAAGTATATTTAATTATACTTGTAATTAGCTTTTTTTGGGTTTACGCCCTTATTCTGAATACAGTACATGACACTGATATAAATAGGATTTTGTGAGGTTTTAATGGAGTAATAAAAAAAAAAATGTAAGGATCATCTTTGTGAGTGCGAAAAGTGAGAACCATAACAAGCTCTCATTTAGAGTCACATACTGCATGATGTGTTACTTGCATTTGCAACACATTATACATAATTGTATAATGTGTCTAAAATATCCCTCTTTCCTAATTGCAAAATCCTTCCACATGTCCTTTAGACTTTCATCTTGTGATAATTTAAATGACTTATGTGCCATATGAGTGCAAATTTGAGTGTTTGTGGTTTAAACACATGTGCAATGGTGCATGCGCGCGTCAGTGTGTTTGCGTGCGTGCACGCATGCGAGAATGCCTAATGGTATGAGTAAGTGTGTTTGTATGTGTATGTGTGCATGTGCGTGCACGCGTGTACGTGCGCGCGTGTGTGTGCGTGCGTGTGTATGTGTGTTTAGTGGCATACCTATGTTGGCCATGGGGTTCTGGGAAGTAGAAGGACTCCCATGTGAACTGAGTCGATGGCAACTTTTCCTCTGTGAAAAGAAGTAACAAAAGCAGTCATTTAGTCCAAAAAGTACAACAAATTAGATTAACCATGATTTAATATTGTTTATCTCTAGACATATTTCATATCTTTTGAATATCCTTGACCTCTGTCATGTGTCTCGGTCTATCAACATAATGAAAATGATCCTTTAATTCCTCCATAAAAGAACAGAACATTTGACTAAGCATGATTTAATATATTATGCATCTGAAGACAGTCTGGAGACCCTGACCCATATGGCTCTGCTGTCTCTACATCCATCTTAATAGTGTCAAGTGCACGGCCTCCCTTGAGTTCACTCTTTTGTGGGTGATGGCATACATTTTTTTCCCGTGTTTGTGTGTGTGTGTGTGTGTGTGTGTGTGTGTGTGTGTGTGTGTGTGTGTGTGTGTGTGTGTGTGTGTGTGTGTGTGTGTGTTTGTGTGTGTGGGTGTGTGTGTGTATGTGTATGTGTGTGTGTGTGCGCGTGCGTGCGCGCGTGTGTGTGATTTAAGAGCGCTGTTGACAGAAATGCTCAATGAGGCATCCATCGTTACTGGCTAAATGCGCGACAGGCAGCCAGGCAGGCAGGCAGGCGGGCGGGTGGGCAGGCAGGCAGGCAGGCAGACAGACGGGGCCTCATCGTGGGTGTTCCGATCCGGACCACCCTCCTCGCTCTGCTGGCCTGGCCCCAGCCCCCGTTGCTGCTCATGATGAGGAGGATGATGATGATGAGGATGATGATGATGATGATGATGCTCGCTGCGGAGGACTTTCTGTTCGAGTTAGGGCCCGACTTTTGTTTTGGCCCCGTGCATGAGATGAGTCAGTTATGCGGGGAGTGGGGAGGACATAATGAGACAGAGAGAGGGAGGGGGGGCGGGGGGTAGATAGCCGGATGAGGAGAGAGAGGGGTGGAGGGTGGAGGTGTGGGTGGTTGATGGGGTCGGGTGGATGGATGATTTGGAGGAGAGCAGAGGGCTGTGTGTGCATGTGCATGACTGTGTGTCTGTTTTGGAGAATGTGTGTGAGCATGTGTGTGTGTGTGTGTGTATGTGGGGGCGGTGGCGGCGGGGGGCTGTATGTGTGTGTATCTGTGTATATGGGTGTGTACGTGTGCATATGTCTCTGAATGTGTGCATTGTGTGTGTTTGTGTGTGGGATGACTGGAGAAGTGCAGAGGGAAATGTACTGTATGTGTGTGCGTTGCAGAGTGTGTGTGTGTCTGTCTGTGTGGGGGCGGTGGTCCATGGATGATTAGTGGAGTGCAGAGGATTGTCTGTGTGCTTTTGTGTGTGTCTGTGTATCGCTGTATGTGTGCGTGTGTGTGTGTGTGTGCATCTGTGTGCGTGTGTGTGTGTGTGTGTGTGTGTGTTGGGCGGATGGGGGGCTGAGGGGGTCTGTGAAAACAACAGTGCTCCAGGGCCACCATGGCAGGCAGGCTGGCGGTCAGGCAACCGTGCTCTGGGACAGTGGGGAAGGTGGAAGCGAGGGAGGAAAGGAGGGATGGAGGTGGAGGATGGGAGGATGGGAGGATGGGAGGATGGGAGGATGGAGGGTGGATGATGTAGTGCGGGTCAGCTCTATAGAGAAGGGCTTCCCAACCTTTTCCAACCTGGGCCCACTTGAAATTTTAACACATTTTCGGGGGGCCACCTCTGGCCCAATAATAAACAATATAACTCAAATCGATCGTCAATACCAGCACAGCAACATATACTATTAAGGCTTTAAGAAAATGATTTCAGGGCCACTTGGAATACCTTAGTGGACCCCCAGGGCCCACGGTTTGAGAATGCCTGGTGTAGAGTGTCGGCCGAGTGGCCATGCAGGACAGAGGGAGGGAGAGAGGGAGAGAGGATGTGTTTATGGGGAGGGTGTGTGGAAGGGAGAGACGGTGTTTGGGTGATGTACTGTAGTGTGGTCGGGTCAGTGGGAACGGCCAGCGGAGCGTTTACCCTCGAGGAGATCCCACCCAAGGCAGGCAGACAAGCGGCCGAGTGGCCGCACAGGATGGATGGAGCGTGGAAGTGAGGAGGAGGAGAGTGTATGAAAGTGAGAGAGGGTGGGGTGGGCATTAACGCATCGGATTAACGCACAGGCTAGATATGGCTGCAGCTTTGAGGGCCCCTACCTGCCAGGGGGCCCTTGATTGGCCAAAAGTGAAAAATTGTGGAATTGTAACTTAGAGAAATGAATGTGTCTTGTTAAGTAAAGTTGACAGTCATGTTATTGTTAATTCCTAGCTCGTAATTTTGTCACTGTTTACAGTATATCTGTTGCGAAAATTGCCTTCTGGGGGGGAATGTGGTAGCCCACAGCAATCTGTAGCCTAGGGGCCCCAGGCCATCTTCATCTGGGCTTGAGGTGGGTGGAAGTGAGGGAGTGTGGAAGAGCTAGTGAGGTTAGTGGGGACGGGGTCAGTGAGTGCGTTGGGGTCGGCGGTCGGGTGCGGTGGTGCGTTTACCCTCCAGGAGAGGCCCTCCTCCACGGCCACTGACAGCGCCTCCGACGGGTTCTCGATCACGCGGCTTGTCTGGCCCGAGAAGTCCATGGCCACCAGGGAGTTCTCCGAGATGCTCCTCTGTAACGACACAAACACACACACACACACAGATGAGTGTCGATGACGCACACACAACTGCATGACACATGGTACAAACACACACGTGCACATGCTTTTGGTCTCCAAAAAGGACCCTTTGCCAGATTTTTTGTATCCTAATGTGAACTTTTGTTGCCCACACAGGCACATAAATAGGCACATACAAACACAGACGCATATACACACACACACATACACACACACATGCATGCATGAATGCACGCACGCACACATTGTTATTTTCTTGACACCGCATGGTTAAGTGGCATCAAACACAATTTTTAACGGCATGACATCACACAGGAATGTTTCCGAGCCATCACACACTAGAAATGTATGGGGTTGCGAAAGGCAAAACAACATACGCTACTCAGTGCTATGAGTAGTCTATGCATGGCAATGCACTGCCACCAAGTGTTCTAAGAATGCAGGTACTTGGCAGCTCAATAGCTGTACAGTTTTAAGCTTAAAAATCAGCTGTATGTCTACTATTCAGTTGTATATCTAGGTATAGTAAAAAAGGTGTGTGTGTGTGTGTGTGTGTGTGTGTGTGTGTGTGTGTGTGTGTGTGTGTGTGTGTGTGTGTGTGTGTGTGTGTGTGTGTGTGTGTGTGTGTGTGTGTGTGTGTGTGTGTGTGTGTGTGTCTGTGTCTGTGTGTCTGTGTGTCTCTGTGTGTGTGCAACTGTGTGTATGCCGCACGTGTGAGCATACATGCGTGTGTGTGTGTGTGTGTGTGTGTGTGTGTGTGTGTGTATGTGGGTTGGGAACAGCTAGCTGTGGCCTAATTGTTTTGGGATTGGGGGGTCACAGGTTCAAGTCCTGGACCAACAGCCTAAAAACTATATAATGGGGAGTAAATAATCAGATCTCTCCTGTAGTGAAGCCAACAGGGGAGACAAAGTGGTCAGTTGTCCAGGGCCAAGGGAGATGGAGGCCCAGAATAGGGTCTTCATTACATTGCGTGTATTGAGAGGGGTGGGATGTGGGTGGGGGCTTTCAGATTATTTTTTTCCAGGTCAGAAAAAAAGCTATGAGGGGTCTTGGTCTCCTGCTCCATCATCCATTGCTGATGGTATCTGACCTCATGGGGAAAGCCCCCCGTACCCAATTTACCCTTAAAGGGATGATGCAGTACAGCCTTGGTCTCCAAACAAAGGCCTGCGGACCAAATCCGCCCCAGGTATGTCAAACATTTGGCCCGCCATGAGGTCAGAACAAATGAAAACGTAAATGCGTCTGATTAACGGTCACTAAAACTTCAGTAGGTCATATGTCTCCAAAGCATTTAGATCTAATGCTAACAGTCTCATAAATTAAAGTACTAACGTCAGTTCTGGCCAGGCCATGGTAGTCACGAAGCTTGCCGCCCTCCCCTTCATCTAATTAATTCCTAATTGATCCAGGTGCATTCCCTCAGCTGATAATCTTTCTTCCCTAGCGATTGGCCACACAGCTTCGGCGCGCCTTATAAATTCTATCCACTTCCTCTCAACTGTATGCTGCTCGGTTTTTGCTACCCACCACCTCCCCTGCTCCACCTTGTCATGTATGATGTGACATGTTCTCTTGTCACGTCGCTTGGCTCTGTTCATGGGGGGTTATCTCTCGCCCTGTCCTGCTGGGGTGAGAATTCCCTAAACTGCTGCTGCCCCCTGACTAAATGCTTTTCCATGCTGCTCATGGAAATAGGGAGGTTCCTCCAAACATAAATATGGAATCAAAATAAGGCCAATATGTTTGTATTTGCAGAAAAAAAATTGAGAGCTATACCGCCAAATGTAATTCATAATATCAATAAAAGAAATTTCATTTATATTCTTCTCTTGTGTTTCTTGACTGAAATGGTTCTGACAGAACAGACATTTACAAGAAGGGGAAAAGGAAAAGTGAAAATCTGTTCTTTATTCAGACATCTAACTTGCTTCTCTTGCTTCTTGGGTTGGGGCGTTGATTTGGCCCGCAGCCTCACTTCCTCTAAATAATTTGGCCCTTGGAGAAAAATAATTGGAGACCACTGCAGCACAGTGTAAAATGAGACTTGGCCAGTTTATGTTTAGCAGTGAGGAGCATGTTGCAGTCTAAAGTTGATTGTTTGTTACACTTTCATTTACCAATGATTATTTGATTTTACATGCATCATGCAACATGCAATGTACTATGTGTATGGATTGTACATTCACATGCGCGTCTTTGAATATGTGCGCTGTATATGACTTAACAGCATTGCTGTTAAGGAGAGAGAGAGAAAAGAGAGAGAGGGGGTGAGAGAGAGAGAGAGAGAGAGAGAGAGAGAGAGAGAGAGAGAGAGAGAGAGAGAGACATTGTTGCTGTGATTTTGTGGGTGCTTAAAGCTTGTCATAGTGGCGTGGTTGTCTGATCGCCGCGGGGAGGAAATGCCTCTTTTATTGGCTTTTTGACTGCAGGCCCAAAGTGCTTGCTTCTGGGCTTCCTCCAGCCCTCTTAAAGCCCCTGTGGGTCTCCAAATCCTCGGGTGCTTTGGGCTCAGCGTTAAGTAACTCACAAAGTGACTAGTGTTCGGGAGCCCCCGAGGCTCCGTAACATTCCGATCGAACCTAAGACCTTCCTCCTAACCCCTGCTAGCGATAGCAAAAGTAGCAAAGTAAACTCCAATGGAGGAGAGGAGAGGAGAAGTGGAGGTGGTGGTGGAGGGAGTGGAAGCGCATTGAAATAAACCTCTTACACTCAAATCTAATCTCGCCTTTAAAGTTAAAAAAAGAGATGCTTAAATAGATAAAAATGTCCCTGCAATGTGTGAATAAAAAAAAGAAAAAGAAAAAGAAATAAGAAAAAACAGAGTGTGATCTATTCCCTAATTACTTGATTACTTCAGAGTCTCACCAACAAGAGGGAAGAGCACGGTGTGTGGAAGATAACTAATAGATAAAAATAAAGTACATTTTGGGCTATGGAGGTATTGCTTTATAGTTACACTTGCTGAGATGTTTAGGCTTAATCATTGGGTGAAAGGGGCCAGAAGACACCCAGGCAGTACATTTTACAGTGTTCATTTAACACTGAGAGAGTTGACATGAACATGCAGAGTGTTGGTGCTACTCTCCAACTGTTGAATTGACACTACATTTTTTCTGTGCATAAATCGTCTACCTTCACTTCAGTACAGTCGATTGGCTTGGCCAGGCTAGGACTGTGCCCCAGTGCAGTTGAACATGGTGTAGGGTGACCCTTTGTGCCTAGCTTGTGCCCTAACTTAATCACTACTGGAGCACCAGCACCCTGTCTCTACACCCTCCCTCCATAACCCACAAAACACTCCCCACCCGCCCCCCTCCCCACACACACACACCATAACAGCCCTCTCCACACACGCACGCACGCGCGCGGACGCACAAACACACGCACACATGCACACACACACATGCACACACACACGCACACGCACACGCACGCACGCACGCACGCACGCACACACGCACCACACACACACGCACAGACACACACATACACACACACACACACACACACACACACACACACACACACACACACACACACACACACACACACACACACACAACCACAACATCAGCAGCCCTGTCCAAACACACTCCCCACCCCTCCGCTCCACACACCCACACCACCCATCTGCACCATCGCAGCTCTGTTCCCAGAAGCAGTTGAACCCTGGGCTTGGAGTACTGGTGTAGGGGGTGGTGGGGGTGGCGTGTGTGTATGGGGGTAGTGTTAGTGGGGTTGAGAGTGGAGCTTACGTGGCTTGGCCCCTCATGCCTGAGCCAGCCCTCTCTCTCTTACACACTCTCTCTCTCACCCTCTCGCCCCTCTCTCTCTCTCTCTCTCTCTCTCTCTCTCTCTCTCTCTCTCCCTCTCTCTCCCTCTCTCTCCCTCTCTCTCCCTCCACGTTCCTCTGACAGCCTCGGCCCGAGGTGACGAGTTGTTAAGTCGGGGAGCAGCTGATCGCCGGCTATTTATAGCGCGCAGAGGCTCTTCGAACATGTTCCAGCGCCCAAAATAGACAGACTGTTTACCCATTCAGAATACTTTTTTTTTGGGGGGGGGGTGTTGGGGGGTGGGGGGAGGACAGACAGAGGGACTGTCCAAGGTGGAGGGGTGGAGGGGATGGAGGGGTGTAGGGGACTGGGATCGATCAGGAATGGGAGGTTAGGGTAGGCTGGGGCTGAACTGGGCGCGGGCTTAGACGTGTCAAAAATATGCTTGCAATTCCTCTGCAAGTATTGATCGGCACCTCTCGGAGGGACTATTGGTATATTGCTTATGCCCGGCGCTATTTTCACGCGCCAGAGAACGTTTTGACAATCAATTTGCAAATGAAATATGTGCGTGTGGTGTGGACTGCTCGTGCACGCATGTGTGTATGTATGTCTGTGTCTGTGCAAAAGTGCATTTATGAGCGGCCATTGATTAAAACAGGGGGGGGAGGGGAGCCAGGAGGGAAAAGCCAGTGTGTGTGTCAGCAAATGACGAAGTTGCCTACATGGCATTTACATCTCATTGAGAGAGGCAGCATTTTTTTTGGTCAGATGGCAGCATTTTCTGTGCTACATGAGACCCTATGGGTCATGTGTCATATGCTGGGTGGATGGGAGAGAGACGGCCGATAGGCTCGGTTTGTCACGCGCTGTACAGTACGTACCATGGGAGAGGACTTCTGCTTCTGATGCGGTTGGAGGAAGTTTTGGTACAGCTGCATACCATACTGTGGACACAAACATAAAAAAGGCACATAGCCATTTTAATACTTGCATTTGAATCACTTGACATTTCAGATCAAAATATTCACCAAGTCGGAGTGTTTTCACTAGAGATGCACCGTATCCTGATTTTTAGGATCCTGCCGGATACCGGATCCACTGCTTAAGATCCTGCCGGATCCGGAACCGGATACCGGATCCTACGAAAGGGTTGAAAAACATAGCCTACTCACACACGTGGGCCCTTTTTATCACGTTGGCTCAAACTATTTTGACTGAAAAGCCTCGGCTACCGGATCCTGGATCCTGGAACCGGATCCGAATCCTGTGAAAAACTCTATTATCCTGCTGTATCCGGATCCGGATCTTGGATCCGGTGCATCTCTAGTTTTCACAATCACGTGTCTGCGACGTAGAACCTGTGTCCATGTTAAAATGGCAGTGCTCGCGGCCATGCAATGTAAAGTGTAAATAAATTTAGGAATGATGCTGAAACATTGGCTTAACCTCACCACGTTCTACAATCGGAGACAAGTAGAATGTAGAACCACTGCTATACACTATATTGCACTACATGGTGTACCTGCACACATGCACGGACACACACACGCTCACACACAGTTATCAGCCACACATCCAAATAGTGACAGGATGGGGGGTGGGTCTTGATTGAACACGAGGTGAGTTTGGAGGCTCCTGGACTAATAGTGTGTGTGGGGGAGTGGTGGTGGTGGGGTGGGCCCTCACATGAGAGACAAGGCTGTGCCCTACATATGTGAGCAGCTAGGACAGATCTGGGTTTTTGTTCCGGCAATCTGCGAGTTTTCTGCTGAGCCTGACAATGTTGGCATGGCATGAGGACTCAATTTACCTTACACACACACATACAGTACACGCACGCATACACGCACGCACACACGCACGCACACAGGCATGCACACATGCACGCGCACACACACACCCACATACACACGCACACCTCAGTCCTTCAGTCCTTCAGCTGTCACATATTCAGCATATAGTAGTTTGTTAACTAGGACATGCACGCTGTACACACACATTTGTTATGACCCAGAGAGAGAGATAGAGGGCGGCCAGGGGTGGGGGTGGGGGTGGGGATGGTGTTAAAAGACAGTTGGGAGGATAAAATATGTAGTATGAAATGAGTGTGCTGAACAGAGAGAAAGATAAACTGAGAGGGAAAGGTGAGGGTAAGAGAGAGAGAGAGAGAGAGAGAGAGAGAGAGAGACAGAGTGAGTGAGAGAGAGAGAGGGAGACAGAGTGTGTGAGAGAGAGAGAAGCAGAGAGAGACAGAGAGAGAGAGAGAGAGAGAGAGAGGCGGTGGCTGTCTACCTTGAAGAGGCGGATGGCTGTGACCCAGCTGGCTCTCGTCTGCTCGTCGTCGGCACACAGCAGCTTCAGGTCCCGTGCAGAGTTGGACTTATTGGGCTGACGGGAATAACAGACAACAGAAACACAACAACAAGGTGAAAACAACGATCTAGCTACACACAACGCACACGCGCACTCCATTGTGCATGCACGCAAACACCCACACACAAACACACACACACACACACACACACACACACACACACACACACACACACACACACACACACACACACACACACACACACACACACACACACACACGCACACACACACAAATGCACACGCACGCATGCACACACACACACACACACACCCATACACACACACACACACACACGCATGCACACGCACGCATACACACACGCACACAGGAAGAAAAGAACTGAAACGGAAACGTCCTTACACTATCAAACTTGAAAGCGCATCCATTATGATCAGTGAAAGTGAGACAGAGTAGCTTCTTTTTCTAAAGAGCATTGTTCAGCCAGCAACAATGGCCTTTGTGCGCGGGGGTATTATCTCAGCACAATGGGGCTGCATTGACAACACTTTGGAGGCAGCCACTGTATCTCGGCCACCACTGTACACCAGCCTCTTGTCTGATAGGGCAGACCAATCGTCTGCATATGTGTAGGAGCATTGTGGGCCGTCTTGGGACACTTCCCTCCAACGCACAACACTTGCACAGACAGTCACGTGGGCATGGACGCACGCACACACACACATGGGCATACATGCACACACGTGCACACACATGGATGTGGAGACACACTTTCACATGCACACACACGCATGCATGCATGCATACGCACGCGCGCGCACACACACAGACACACACAGACACACACAGACACACACACACAGACACACACACACACACACACACACACACACACACACACACACACACACACACACACACACACACACACACACACACACACACACACACACGTGTAGAGACACACACTTCCACGCACGCACACACACACACACACAAACACACACTCACACATTCACACACAACCACTTACATCCCTCAAATCAGCACATCCAGCCATCCACATCCACCCCTCCTCTATTCTCCTGTAGCCCTCAGACAAGCTGCAGTGTTGTTGAGGCGAGAGGACTTTCCCCTGCATACAGTACGTCTGCTCCAGCCTCCATCCCAAAGTTCCTCCCTGGCCAGATAAGAGGCCAGACACCGTGCTCGATTAGAGCGGGGATTTACATCCCCCGATAAAACAATAGGGCCCGAGATAACGCAGAGGGTCAATTAGGTTTACTGCCACTACAGTCTCATGTCTCTCTCTCTCTCTCTCTCTCGTTCTTTCTCTGTCTCTCTCGTTTTTGTTCTCGTTCTTTCTCTCTCGTTCTTTCTCTGTCTCTCTCGTTCTCTCTCTCCCTCTCTCTCTCGTTCTCATTCTCTCTCTCTCTCTCTCTCTCTCTCTCTCTCGTTCTTTCTCTGTCTCTCTCTAGTTGTCTGTCTCTCTCTCTCCCTCTCTCTCTCTCTCTCTCTCTCTCTCTCTATTCCATTATCATTCCAATTATTCCATTATCTCTCTATGTGTTTTCTTTCAGTGTTTTGCTTACACATTACACGTTCACATTGTGTTACTATAATGTGCCTATATATGTGCCTATAATGTGTTCCAGGCACCAATAGGAATACTGGTTGACAGCCATCATATTTGAGCCA
>NC_085869.1:46554541-46557041 GCF_034702125.1 Engraulis encrasicolus
GTGAGAGCAGAGGGGGGGGGGGGGTGCAGGCCAGGGCCAGGCCAATGCCAGAGCTGTACTGTAGGTGTCGGTCACAACGGCTAACACATTATCTCCACACCGCATGCCAGGGGAGGCAGGGTGGAGGCTTGGAGGTTGGATGGTGGAGGGAGGGGAGGGGGAGGAGGGAGGGAGAGGGAGAGAGAAAGCGAGAGAGAAAGCGAGAGAGAGAGATTCCCTGAGCAGCCAGGCACAAAGCCACTCTTTGTTCTGGGCCCTGCGACACCATCTCGCACCACTCACTGCTAGCTAACACACACACACACACACACACAATCACCACCACCACACAGGTCCACACACCACCTCCACCTCCACCTCCAGCACCCAGCAGCAGCACAGGTAGGCCAGGTTGCCTACAGTATGTGGACTGCCAAGGTTCCATGCTATCTAGCACTGCTGTCACTGAGCAGGAGCAGAAATGAATGGCTGGTAAGATAGAGAGAAAGATAGATAGAGATAGAGAGCGAGAGAATGAGAGAGAGAGAGAGAGAGAGAGAGAGAGAGAGAGAGAGAGAGAGAGAGAGAGAGAGAGAATGATGCAGAGAAACCGTGAGAAAAAGAGAAGGAGGGAGAGAGAGGTACGTGAAAAGAGAGACAGACATAGAAAGAAAAAGTGAAAGATAGAGACAGAGAGGGTGAAGAAGAGAGTGAGAGAGATACAAAGGGAGGGAGAGAGGAAAGAGAAGAGGATGGAACAAGGGGGGTAGATAGTGAGAGCACTGTAAGAGTGAACCATTTCAGGCCTGACTCCTCCGAACGAATTGAATTACCTATATTGACAGGCGCACACAGGCAGCGGCCTGGTTGTGTGAGAAACAACAGCTCTTTTGTTGTCACGAGTGAGGGAGAGAAGAAAGACAGAACGAAATAAAGAAAGAGTGGACGAATGAAAAAGAGAAAAAAAGAAAATGAAAGAAAGAGAGGCAGTAAAAAAAAGAAAGAAAGAATGAATAAAAGAACAAAAGAACGAAAGAAAAAGAAAGCGGCCAAGAGAATGGGAAAGGGTAAGAAAATGGCAGGGGGCAGAGCTGGTTGGCATGGTGGTGAGAAGGTATAAGCTTCACCTGTCAACAGTGCAAAAGGGCTCAGTGGTTGGCAGGGCAGCTGTCCTGCACTAAGATCCAGCTTAACCAGTTCCACGGCCAGGGACGGATTACGATTCCCTGGGGCCCCTGGGCCAGACGAGAAGAAAGCCCCCCCAACCCCCCCCCCCCCTCCATGGGTGTGGGTAGTTTACAAAACGATTCAGGGTTTCAGGCCTTATGTGAGTGTCTATGAGGTTTAGGAGTTTGAGGATTGTTCCCTGAGAAAATTCAGTTGTTAAGAGTGCAATTGTAACGCAATACGAGAATGGAAAAATAGAGGCTTGGGCTTCAGGGGCCCCTTGAATCTTTGGGCCCATGGACCTGGGCCCGGTAGGACTGTGCATTAATCTGTCCCTGTCCACGGCCAAACATTGTCCTCCGCAACCAACCAAGCACACGGACAGGCTGCCTCCCATGCAGTTGCAGCCCATGTACTGTAACAAACTGCACTGACACAGTGTTCTGCCTGTTCAAACAGCACTATCACCAGCACCATCTATTCATTTTGGCCCATTTAGATACTAACTCCCCGTGTTTTGCATTGCTGTTGCAATTTATTTTTTGTCATCCTTTGAAATAACAACAGGGAAACTGTGTGCTCAATGCCTAATGTCAAGACATTTCTTTACATAGATTTCCATTCCTGTAGAATCATCCATAGAAATTGCTGTTTTGGTTATGAAATCAATGAGCTTAAATATGTTCCAATCAATGTTACGTGTATACTGGACAAATGGACAGAAGTACAGAAGGAATCTGACTTACCTGTCTGCTTCTCCCTGGCTCTCTCTCTCTGTCTATCTGCGTGTGTGGTGTGTGTGTGTGTGTGTGTGTGTGTGTGTGTGTGTGTGTGTGTGTGTGTGTGTGTGTGTGTGTGTGTGTGTGTGTGTGTGTGTATGTGTGTGTGTGTGTGTGTGTGTGTGTGTGTGTGTGTGTGTGTGTGTGTGTGTGTGTGCGTGCGTGTGTGCATGCGTGTGTGCGTGCATGTGTATGCATGCGCTTGCATTCGCGTAATGCTAATGTCTGCGTGTTTGCCTCTATACACAGTTGACCAACCTTGGAGGTGCCCTTGTTGGAGAAGTATAGGCCGGACCTCCTGAGTACAAAGTAGAGTTTCTTCCATGCCTTCCTGCCCTGCTCTTTGGCATGGAGGTATCCATGGATCTCTGGACAAGTGCTTGAGTTTAAAAAAGTCTGCAAAAAAGGGGTGCAGGGACAAGTTAAGGCTATTATCCCAGAGGGGGAGATTAAGTTGTTCAAGTTATTTAGGTTATTTAAGGGCACATTGAGAAACAACACAACACAAAAATGATGTACAAAATGATTAGTACCATATTAGATATAGTGGAATAAAGGTGTTCTATAGCTGTTTG
>NC_085869.1:46562041-46564541 GCF_034702125.1 Engraulis encrasicolus
AAGAGCATAGAGAGGGAACGAAAGAACGGAAGAGTGAGACAACAAACAAAGAGAAAAAGAAAAGCGTGGAAAAAAGTGAGAGTGAGGAAGAAAGGAAAGAGAAAGATTTAGAGAAGGAGAAAGAGGTAGAAAGAGAGACACAGCTAGGGAGGCAGCAAGAGCAGAAAGCGAGAGAGAGAGAGGGAGAGAGAGAGAGAGAGAGAGAGAGAGAGAGAGGGAGGGAGAGAGAGAGAGAGAGAGAGAGAGAGAGGAGAGAGAGAGAGAGAGAGATTAAGGATGGAACAGATGGGTGAATTATGCAATGGTGTGAAGAATGCTGCTGAGGAATATTCGTCTGTAGAGGCTGCCTGCACCAGATCTAGAGAGAGAGAGAGAGAGAGAGAGAGAGAGAGAGAGAGAGAGAGAGAGAGAGAGAGAGACTGTTCGTTTAACCCCTTCCTTACCATACCAGCCCCCTGCCTCTGCTCAATCTCTCTCTCTCTTTCTCTCTCTCTTTCTCTCTCTCTCTCGCGCGCGCGCTTTCTGTTCTTGCTGTCTCCCTACTAGCTGTCTCTCTCTCCACCTCTTTTTCGCTCTCCAAATCTGTCTCTTTCTTTTCTACCTCACTCTCACTTTCTTCCTCACTTTCTTCTCTCTCTTTCTCTCTCTCTCTCTCTCTCTCTCTATCTCTTTCTCTTTCTCGCTTGCTGGAGCACCGCGGGCTGCAGGCTAAAGAGCAAACGTGGAGATCAGTGGAGCACAACAGACAGAGGCAGCTTGCTTTGCTTTGTGGGCTTAGCCTGTTCTTTAAAAAAACACTGCACTGTTGCAGCTTCGAGTTGTCTTTCTGTGTGTGTGTGTGTGTGTGTGTGTGTGTGTGTGTGTGTGTGTGTGTGTGTGTGTGTGTGTGTGTGTGTGTGTGTGTGTGTGTGTGTGTGTGTGTGTGTGTGTGTGTGCCACCACATCCGCTTTGACCTACAAAACGGCAACAAACGGCTACAAAACTGCAACATTTTGTTCGAGGGGGTGAGGTGAGGGGGGATGTCAAGATGTCAGCGAGGGGGGGGTCTAGCAGGGGTGTACGTACTGTAGCTCCCCAGTGCTCCAAGTGCTATGGTCTCAATTCCAGTTATGACTGCAAAGACAAAGTGTTTCTAGCCAAGCCAAGGCGGGCTCATCCCTCTCAATTTGGGAAAAGGCTGCTGAGGAAAGCAGGGGGTGGGGGGAGGAGGGGGTGTAGAGGAGGAGCGAGTGAGGGGGGTGGTTAGGGTGTCTGAGAAGGGAAATGGCCCTGTAAAACTGGAGGCTTTGGAACACTATAAGCCCCCCCCCCCCCCATCCCTCCGCCCCTGCCTTCTTTCTTGTCGTGCTACTCTCTGTGTTTCAGCCCTCCTCGTTGCTTCAGTACAGTGTGTGTGTGTGTGTGTGTGTGTGTGTGTGTGTGTGTGTGTGTGTGTGTGTGTGTGTGTGTGTGTGTGTGTGTGTGTGTGTGTGTGTGTGTGTGTGTGTGTGTGTGTGTGTACATGCATGTGTGCGTGTGTGTACGCAGTGGATGTATGCGTGGAGGAATGTGCGCATACAAGCACACAAGCATGTTTTTGTGTGTGTGTGTATGCGTGCGTGCGTGCGTTCGCTAATGTGTGCACACAGAGGCATGCACGGGTGTGTGTGTGTGTGTGTGTGCTGCTACTAAGAGCACATCAGAAATAGCAACCCTTACCGATGCCCAAATGTGCGAGCTGCTCGAAGAGTGTCCAGCTATGGTCGTCGATGTAATGGTTCTTCAGGACAAACAGCTGGCAGATGTCCCGGGCCGTGATGTCACTGGGCACCTCCACCGCACGGCTGGTGTTGTCCTCATTGTACACTTTGATTACCTGCAAATGTCAAACGTGCGCACGCGCACACACACGCACGCACACACATGCACACACACACACACACACACACACACACACACACACAAGCACAATGCAAAGCCGTGTTAGAAGTTTTGAGTGCTATAAGTAGCATAATGAAATAGCTGCAACCGTATGATAACCACAATGCCAACTACACACACACACACACACACACACACACACACACACACACACACACACACACACACACACACACACACACACACACACACACACACACACACACACACACACACACACACACACACACACACACACACACACACTGCCGAGTCTTGTTATAGTTGGAGTACTATAATTACTATGATGAAACGTCTGCAACCATATTTTAACCGCAATGCCAAGCCACGTTACAATACTAGTAAGAAAATTACAGAATGGTATACAATTACGGTATGTACACAAGGATTACAGTACAGTCTCAAGTATTAAAATTATCCAATTATGGTAAGGTATGCAATTATAGTATGATGGAATGGTTGCGATCATACGATAAACGCAATGCCAAGCCCTGTTACAGTCGGAGTGCTACAGTGGAATTGAAATGACGAAATGACTGCAACCATTCGATAAGCACAATGCTAAGCCGTGTTATGGAG
>NC_085869.1:46572041-46577041 GCF_034702125.1 Engraulis encrasicolus
TCCTCTCCTCTCTGCTCATCTTCTCCTTTCTCCTCTCCTCTCCTCTCATCTCCACTCCTCTACCCTCCTCTCCTCTCTGCTCCTCTTCTCCTTTCTCCTCTCCTCTCCTCTCCTCTCCACATGGCCTGTCCCACCGCAGGCATCTGTGCCCTTGTTCTGGTCTGACCAGTCGCCACCAGCCGCCATTTTCGCCTCTGACAAATATTTGAGTAGTCCTCTTAAAAATACATCCAGGCGACACGACTAGACAACCGAGGCAGACGACAGACAGAGGCAGAGGCAGTGACAACAGAGTGTGTGTGTGTGTGTGTGTGTGTGTGTGTGTGTGTGTGTGTGTGTGTGTGTGAGAGAGAGAGAGAGAGAGAGAGAGAGAGAGAGAGAGAGAGAGAGAGAGATATAGAGAGTGAGTGAGTGAGTGAGTGAGTGAGTGAGTGAGCGAGCGAGTGAGTGAGTGAGTGAGTGATTGATTGAGAGAGAGAGAGAGAGAGAGAGAGAGAGAGAGAGAGAGAGATAGAGAGAGCACTAGAGCAAGAGCAAGACAGAGAGAGAGAGAGAGAGAGAATGCAAGAGACAGAGAACGAGAGATGTATGTAGAGATATCGATATATATCTCTAAAGAGATGACAGAGATGTATATGATGTCGCCATGTGAGGAAAGAGACTTCAAACCCTTATGGCCCGTGTACATCAGGCGCTACCTACGCTGGTACCTGTGGTTGAAGAAGTTTTGCCATGAATTCGTTTTATTCGCTCTGGACGCTGCACTGACATGTTTGATTCAGCTAATCACATAACGACTCTGTCTTGACAGCCTGGGACATTCGTCGATATGAACGTTCCAATTGGTTTTCGCCGAACCGCGTCATAGCGAATTCGCTTAAGCTTGAGTTGAATCGTCAAAATTCGCTCTGGTCGCTCAAGAAGCTTCGCTCCCGGCGAATTCGCTCTGGTAGCTTTATTCGCCTTCCCTCCATAGAGAAACAATGACTTCCGCCGCGCAGGTCGCTTAGTTCGCCTTTGATGTACACATAGTCTGTGTGTGTGCGCATGTATGTCTGCTTGGTGGTGTGTGAGTGTGTTCATGTATGTCCATATCTCCTCATTTGGGAACGTGTGCGTGTGTGCATGTGCATCTGCCTGTGTGTAGGTGTGTGAATTGTGTGTAAGGGTGTGTGTGTGTGTGTGTGTGTGTGTGTGTGTGTGTGTGTGTGTGTGTGTGTGTGTGCGCGCGCCTGTGGGTGCGTGCGTGCGTGCATGCGTGCGTGCGTGCGTGCCTGCGTCTATGAGCATATGCATTTGGGTGTGTGAGTGAGCGTATAGCAGGGGGCCCTATTTTCAAAGAACACTGGTCCTGCTGCAGCAGAGAGAAAGAGAGCGTGAGAGAGCGAGAAAAGGAGAGCGAGCAAGAGGAGGGAGAGGCAACAGAAGCAAGAGTGCTGTGGCATGGCGCTGCGAGCTCATCTCATCTATAAGTACAGACACATACAGTACAGCCAGGCGGCCGGGCCGTTGCATAACAGAGGAGAGAGGAGGATAAATAAAGGCTTTCATCTCCTCCCTCCCTCCCTGCGTCACGCCGCGCTGTCTGTTATGGTGGCAGCCTGCCACATTTGGGTCAAATTCTGCCCCAGGCGGTCCTTGTAATAATATACTGTACAGTGGCACCACACCACACCCCACCACACCCCACACCATCCCACCCTTCCCCGTCATCCCAAATCCCAAAGCCCAAAGACCAACCTTTACCTCAGCCACATACAAAATGCACACTGCTGGAGAAAAAAAGACCAACAAACAACACAAAGAAATTTTCCCAGTCACTGCGGTGTGCTTCCTCTTGGGAAAGGGCATGACGGTGCACACAGCATGATGCACGTGGCACACACACACACACACACACACACACACACACACACACACACACACACATGCGCAGGCACACACACACACACACACACACACACACACACACACACACACACACACACACACACACACACACACACACACACACACACACACACACACACACACACACACAGCAAAAAATCTAAACAATAGTGGCACTGGCTGTTGTTTCCAGAGTGAGAGGTCCGCACACTTAGAATCCTTAGAATTTTTTTGTATTTTATTTTTTCATGGTAGGATAACGTTTTGACGTCAACAGTCTTCTTCAGATTCTATAAAGTAGAGAATCTGAAGAAGGCTGTTGAGGTCGAAATGTTATCCTGCCATGAAAAAATAAAATACAAAAAAGGATTCTAAGTGTGCGGACCTCTCACTCTGGAAACTACAGTTGGCCTTCGTCCTGCACCTTTCCCTTGGATGTGCACAATCCTCTCCTCCAACTGGCTGTTGTTTCGCTACCCTGACGTGTGTTACTGCCGAAACGTCACTGACCCCTATGTCGAGGGCTAAAGAGGCATGTATGAGTTTATGAAACTCATGTGCACACACAAACCCATACACACAATTTCTCTCTGTATTTCACACTCACACGCACAGACACAGACACACACAGACACAGACACACACAGACACACACACACACACACACACACACACACACACATGCACACGCAGGCATGCACATGTAGGCACACACACGCGTGCGCACACACATATATTCCGTATAGTGATATATATATGACTGCATTTGGCCGGTAGTTTTGCATTAGGGGGAAGGGGGGAGCACAATGCCCTACATTCATCAGGTGGTGTGCCTGTGCTGACGTACGCCATTGGCCCATGTGCTACCTTTTATTTCATCAGCCCACAAGTTCACTCCCCCATTCTGTCTCCTGCAACCCACACTCACATCACTCACACACACGCATCCTCCTCACCAATATATATACACTACAGTATATAATATTTTTAACACATTGAGTACCGACGACGTAATAATGCGTTTTTCACGCCCATGCGTTGTATACCAAAACGCAAAAATACGTTTTTGCATTTAAATATCATATTTTGAATCTACACCCTTCAATGGACAATATATGTGATTTTGGTAGCTCTGTGATGGACATAAATGACAACATTTGCAGTCCAAAGTTGTTTGATTGTTATGATGTTTAAGTGTTATGATTTGGATATTTTAATTTAACTTACCAAGATGTCTGGATGCCAACCCATGTCGCCTATCGCGCTGCCTGCATTGATTTCCCTAGTACGGTCACTGTAGCATGTGTTGTCTCTGACTTCACGCAATAGGTAAACACCATTGTATAGTGCCTGGAGTATCTTGAACTTTCTGGACTTGCTAGACCTTTACCAGATCCTTGGATCCAAATGGCACCCGATATGTGATTGCAGTAATGCGCTCCGATTTGGACGTTTGATCGCCAAAAAGATAAGTTTCTGTGTCTTCCTGTATGTGAGAAGCCAGAAGCTAGCATGGCTACATATCATGATTCCCTGATTGTCGCTCCCAACGCAGGACGCTCCCCTGTCGGCTCGCTCCAACTAGCCAGACTATCGATCCGGGTGGGACTACACGTCCGGGAGTGATAGAAACACCTGGGACTACACGTCCGGGAGCGATCTCAGTTGGGAGTGTCCATCTGCCACCGCATATGATTCGGATCGGATGGGCTAGGCTACATCTAAGCATCATATCATTTGGATTTGTTGTCAATGTTGGGCTATTATTTCGGGAGTCATCGGGAGCTATTTTAGCAAATGTCTCACCCTCTGCATGTGTGCAAAGAGTTTGTGATCAGTCCACGTGAAAAACGGGGATTTCAAAGGGCATCGATTGCTGGTGTCGTAGTGTGACAGAGCAGGAGGTGTGCTGCCGTATTCGTGAATCGTGCTATGTTGTTTCCCTAGTAGCGTACGACGATCGGTAGCGTGTATTGTGTCTGACTTCACGCAATAGGTAAACACAGAGACCATTGTATATCGTGCCAGGAGTATCTTGAACTTTCTGGGCTTGCTACCTAGACCTTTACCAGCTCCTTGGATCAAAATGGCACCCGAATTGTAATTGGAGTAATGCGCTCCGATTTAGAAGTTTGATCGCCAACCAGATAAGTTTATTTGATTATTCACCCCTATGTTGAACTGTCTTCCTGTATGTGAAAAGCCAGAAGCTAGCATAGATGGCTACATATGGATCGGATGGGCTACATCTAAGCATCATATCATTGGGATTTGTTGTCAATGTTGGGCTATTATTTCGGGAGTCATCGGGAACTATTTTAGCAAATGTCCGACCTTCTGCATGTGTGCAAAGAGCTTGTGTTCAGTCTGTGTGAAAAACGTGGATTTCGAAGGGCATTGATTGCCGGTGTCGTAGTGGTTTAGAGCAGGAGGTGTGTCTTGGCGTGCAGGAAGATGTGTGTCAGAGCTAACCTTGCACCAAATTGTGATTAAAACCAACTCATCCCCTTTCAAACTCGTCACATTCTGAAGAAGCGCACCCTTCACAAAAACCTCAATATCTCCGATTGTAGCTGAATTCCATGGATACCCACTTCGGTTTAGCGTGGGTTTACTCGGCAATAAAAGCTCGTAGAGACACACAGTTTTCACCTACTAAGAGGGCAGCGTCTCCACTTTCAAACGAGTCATAACATATTTCAGTGGCCCTATCACATAATAAGCTGTGAGTCTACAAAAAAACGTAAAAAAGGGCTTAGAACGCTGGTATTCTACGACATAATTCCGTGAGCAACGCCGGTATTCAATGTGTTAAGGGCTTTGTTGCATTTATTTCATATGAAAGTTGGAGGTGGTGACAGGAAGCGAGTAGGAGAGAGACCAGGGGGAGGATTGGGAAATAATCCGGGCCGGCATTGAACCCAGGTCGCCAGCGTAGTAACCCAGTGCCCTACCGTCAGGCCACGGCAGGGCCATTTGTTTATATTAATATACATTGTGGTCCCATCCCATTGACTTCCATTATTAACCAACTCCGCAACTCAGACCACCCATAACCAACCTCCAGCCCTTACTTTGTCTCTTGCACCCAAACTTGCACACGCCATCAT
>NC_085869.1:46584541-46592041 GCF_034702125.1 Engraulis encrasicolus
GGCTTTTTTCCCTCCTAGAAGCGAAACATGAATCTGGAAAGTGGTCCGACAATGGAAACAGGGTGTGATGTTGGAAGGAACCAACTCTGTGCCATTTATGATGATATGAGGCATACAGCGCAGTACAGTACACATGCACACAGTCTTTGCTGGGGATGAAATGCAATACATAATGTAGTCTTTGTATTGCTGCCACATTAACTAAATTCAGCTGGACAAATTACACTCCAGCTCTGCAATTTCACCCTCCGGGGAGCTGACATTTTTAGCATGTATACTTCTTACGAAAACACAACACGCACGCACGCACGTACGTACGCACACGCACGTGCACACGCACACACACACGCGCACGCACACACACACACACACACACACACACACACACACACACACACACACACACACACACACACACACACACACACACACACACAGACCCTAATCACATTTGTTTTACGTCTAATCAAATTACCCCAAAAACACAACATTTTCCAAGAGCCCTTCCAACATAGCAACGTCGTCGTGTTTCACAATGTGCGCAACAATAGAGAACAAATGGATTTTGATCGTTAACGCCGCTACGACAGATTAAATTCACAATTGTGGAGTGACAAATGCAACTGATTATGCTCTGACTAATTCAACATCTGTCTGGGTGAACTGAAAAAAAGGGTAGAAAGATGAGCTCGGAGGAAGAAAAAAGAATAAAAAAGAATAATGGGCTTATTGGGCTGCCTTAGACACTGGGGAGGGGTGGGGAGATGGGTATGAAGCGAAGGGAGGAGGAGGTGGGGTGCGGGGCATGGAGGGTTTTGGGAAAAAGCGCTTTCTGTGAATCAGGAAGTTGAAAATAGCTCATCCCCGAGAGGTTCCCACACAGGGCTCGGCAGCGGCCGAGAGTCCTCCTCAACATCTGCCTTTGTGCGCCCTGAAAGGGGAGGGGAGGCCTCGTAAAATCAGGAGGACAATGTACCGCCGCGCCAGGCCGAGCAGAAGAGTCAGGCTGACGCGATACCAGACTCACACACCCTCTTCACACATACACACATACACGCACACACACAAACATAGATAGAGACAGACACACACAGAGGTACAGACACACATACGCACCCTCACACACACACACACACACACATCTCTCTCTCTCTCTCTCTCTCTCTCTCTCTCTCTCTCTCTCTCTCTCTCACACACACACACACACACACACACACACAGACAGACACACACAGAGACACAGACACACATACAGAGGCACTCTCACACACTCTCTCAGACACAAATACACACATGCACACACTCACGCACACACGCACACACACACACACACACACACACACACACACACACACACACACACACACACACACACACACACACACACACACACACACACACACACACACACACACACACACACACACACACCAGACTACTTCTTATTGCGTTTTATTTCTTACATTCATGTTTATATCAAAATTAATTCTGATTGGGAAATACATTTGTGCAGTTGCTGCAGCAACACTTAGGAACACAACTGAGGAAAATGAGAAATCTACTTGAAAGCCTCGACACACCTGCAAAGGCCCAAAGGGAAATGGTTGTTTACAGTTATTTAAAAAGTCTCTAGGTATTGCAGCTACACTTTAAATGGTCGCTTTTCCTCTTTGAGAAATATGCAAGACCAAACTATGGCAAAAAAGGCAACGGCTAACATTCCCTCCACCTACGGTATCATGAGACTACCCACGTGTCTCTTATAGTAGGGCCAACGTTACAGGGTAACACTTCACGAGGAAGGCTGAGACGTGAGCGGGAGCTTTGCGGAAAGACAGTTTCAATTTTGTGTTATCATCCGCTGGACTGTAAACTTTCTCGAACTCAAGCACCTCGCCCTAACCTTGAGGGCCCGTTCAGTTTCAACAAAACGGTTTAATAATAGCACCGCCATCTGTAAACAGTCGATAGGAGTGTCTGCAGGACCGCCAAAATAAAATGGCAGCCATTGCTCTGGCCTGAGATGACAGGAAGAGCGAGCTAAGAAAGACAACGTCGCGTGACTGTAGCACATCTCCGCAATGGACAAAGCCGGTGCACACATAGGCAGGCAGCCATTCAAAAGCCTTGCAGATATACACCGAAGTAAACACGGTCAGGAAATTAATGAAACACGAAACATAAACAAAAAGGAAAAGAGGCTCCGGTGTAGCAACAACAAAACAAGTTTCTGCAGAACCAGCGAATCTCTCGGACCTGTGTGTGTGCGTAATTAGGTCTTCTTACCAGTGACGTGCGCTGGGATTTATGGCTGGTGAGGCAACTTTTTCAATATCAGATTTTCAAATAAATAATTGCCAAATAGGCCTACCGACAAGTTCCATATGTCATAGCAGCTTTCTTAACATAAGGTAGGCCTACATATTTTGACATAAGCTTACTGCATTTCCGCAGAGAAAATGCTATTAGATCTCTCTCTCTCTCTCTCTCACACACACACACACACACACACACACACACACACACACACACACAGGATTCAAACAGTGGTCTCACATAAACTACACAGCACCAATGTGGACAGCAGAGCAGAGGAGAGAAGAGGAGAGGAGAGGAGAGAAGGGGAGGGGAGAGGAGAGGAGGAGAGAAGGGGAGAGAGGAGATGAGAGAGGAGGAGAGGGGAGGAGAAGAGAGAGGAGAGGAGATGAGAGGAGAAAGGAGGAGGAGTGGAGAGGAGCTCAAGGAGAGGAGAGGAGGGGGAGAGGGGGAGGAGAAGAGAGAAGAGGAGAGGAGATGGGAAAAGAGAGGAGAGGAGAGGAGATGGGAAAAGAGAGGAGAAGAGGAGAGGAAATGGAAAGAAGAGAGGAGAGGGGGAGAGGAGAGGAGAGGAGAGGAGAGGAGAAGAGGAGGGGAGGTGAGGGGAGAGTAGTGGAGAGTGTAAGCTCCTTCACAGCCCACTGCTCACACACACACACACACACACACACACACACACACACACACAGGATTCAAACAGTGATCTCACATTCCACACAGCAGCAGCAATGTGGACTGAGCATCACGGCGGATGCTCAAGACACACAGGATTCAAAACATGGTGTCATATAGACCGCTGAGCACCACGGCGAACAAACCGGTGTGATGGCTTTTGTGATACGAACTGGATTCTCGTGCACACACACACACACACACACACACACACACACACACACACACACACACAGGATTCAGTGGTCCAGACTCGGCGTTGGCGCAGGGGGCGTAGGTAAACAACGGTGGGGCAGTGCCATTTAACAAGTTTGAGTCAAGTTCACCATATAACTGGCGGCAGAGTCACGTTTAGTTCTACCTAGGCTACCTACTGCACAGGCTGCGCTACTAGGCCTGCTAGGCCTACTCCTCCTCCCTACACCAATATGTCTGTTAGAAAGGTGGACACCACATTCAGATCAGACGCGATATGTGTCCAGGATTATACTGTATTTTTATAGGCCGTCAAGATACAAGGCCATTCTCAGTGTTTTCTGGTCTTTGAAAGAGGGGACGCTGATAACCCCAAGCCACACGAGCATTTTGGACAAAAATGCTCTTATGGTGAATTTTGAGGTCTGCTTATCAGCGTTCCTTTCACTCCACCACTCGAAAATACAGATCCGATGCTTGCGTTGTAATAGGCTACCGCTTACACAGCAACAATTCACAGAATGCATTCAACAACAGAATATCACCCCACCGGGATGATCCTTCTGGTAGCCTGTGAAATAGATAATGAAGCCAGACGTGGCCGTGATCATGGACAGCTACCACCTCCGGTAGAAAAGACTAGAGTAGACAGAAAATAGGGCACGACATGGTGCGTCATTTGAGGACACTCCTCCTGAGAACCGTCAACTATCCCCCTCATCCACATCATACCACTGCGGACCCAAACTCAACCTAAATAGGCTAAACAATAATGACGCTGAAATATTCCACAGTCGTTCATCTTGAGGATGGACATTTCAAAGAATGTCAGACGAGCCGAACCTCAAAGCGTGTATTATACAGCGTTTGATTATTAGAACTATCATTTTAAACTGCCTCGTTAGGATAGCAAGCAGCGTTATCACTTGGGCATACTGGGACTGGCAAAGTGAACACACAGCCGCAAACCAAACCAAAATCCAGGAACCCACAACCCCTAGCTATTAGTTCGTTCTGTTGCCAAAATCACTCGTGATGAATTATTCTTTGAGACATGTAGCCATTGCTATGTCATTCAAAACATTCTCACTAGTTGCAGGTTAAGATTACGCCTGAAATGCATATGTGAAACATAGCTACTGTAAAACCAATGCAACCGAACTATTTTTCAAACAACTCTTCCTTCATCTTGACAAAATCAAATAAAACTTAGACCCAAGTCAACGCCACGGCGGGCAAATGTAATAATCAAATTTCCTTACCTTGAAATGCTGTCTTGATTACAGGGCTTCTCGCAATAATATTCTCACGCAGTGTTTCCCATACATTGAGGAAACTATGGCGGCCCGCCATAGTTTAAATTTGGCCGCCATAGTTTCCGAAAATGAAAAAAAAAAAATAATATATATATATTTCTTTTTTAAACTTTTTTTTTTTAATTTTTTTTTTACGATTTCCGTGTTTGTTAAAAGCGATTTCAATTACGATTTCCTTCGCATTTTCCTCCTGGAGTAAATACATCCTATAGAGAAAACCACAAGTGCTTGAAAGAGAGAGGGATCAAAAGCCTTGTCAAGTTGTTGTAGTTGACTTGGGTTTGGGAGCAATAAAAAAAACCTTCCGAGAAGGGACAGTTGGGATGAGTTTACTAACACTCCCCAGGCTTTGTTTAACAGTTGTAATGAGTTAGGTGACAGGCCTTCATTGACAAGGCAGAGGGCTGCATATAGAAATGAATGTGTAATGAATGTGAATATAGACATAAATGTGTAATATGTTGTTCAGCCCTTTTAATGGGAGGAATTTTGAAAAACTGGCCCTGTGACCAGCACCCCTCATGTAGAATGTGTACGCCTATGTGTGTGTGGGGAAAAGGCATAGCTTACCCTCTTAGACCCTTTTTGTTTATGCGTTAACAATTTCACAGCAATCTTAAATTCTTATCTCTGCTCCTATTTTGTTTTATTATTTTTTTCATTCATTACATAGACCCCTGCATGTGTATTATGTAGCCTTATTTCTCAAAATATAAATGGCTGAAATGTAGGCGTAGGCCTATAGTTTCTCCATGCGCCAATGTCATACTGTACTCATTGTTTTGCCATTTTGCATTTACACTGCGTGACCCCCCCCCAAAAAAAAACCTGTGAAAAGATAGCCAACCCCCCCCAAAAAAAAAATCCCAGCTGCCCCCATAGTTTCCAAAATTTCTGTGGGAAACACTGTCACGGTTTGACATATCTAACCCAGCTAGCAAACTGCTAACGTTGTTTTGCTTGTTGCCTCCCATTCCACATAGCCAGTCTTTTCGGTTGTTCCACTCACTGTGAAATAATCAAATAATATTCTGTCCAATCTCCTGAATCAATTTCCTCAGCTCTGGTGTCGGTCGTCCATTCTTTATCACGTCTTGTTTCCCTTGGAAATCCAACTTTGAGAATGATCTTAGTTTCGTTATGAAATCCACTTCCATGGTAGCAGTCAACGTGAACAAGCTAGCCAACACTATCGCTAATGACTGACTGTATTGAACTTGTATAGTGGCGCTATGACGTCACTGACAAAGCTAGACTCAACGGCAGAATGAGGTTGAGGCCAATGTGTTGCTCGCCGCACTACTCTATTTTTCAATGGGGTTATGCCAAAGCGCGCAGAGTAAATAAATGATAATCACACGTAGAAAATAGTGAAAACAAATATCAGGAAAATGAGGGCACACCATACATATTTCTATTAAGTGTATAAAAACGTTTAATACAATATTACGAATTGCATACACAGAACGAGCAAAATGGCGCATGCGCTGAAGCTTGTTACTGAGGGATTGCGCAATCTGCGGTGAGGCCAACTCGGGAGTTGGCCCAAATTCAGTGTATTCGGAGCAGGAGGTGGGAAAATACTGCGGTTTTGGCCACAAAAATGATTGAAAATGATTGAAACTGTTTAAATACTGCACAAATGGTAGTTATGGTAAATATGCTCGAAAACAGTAGTTATTATTGTTACTATTATTCACATTTACTGCATCTCATCATTCTCATGAAGTCTAGAAGAGACAGGTGAGGCACAGCCTCCCCTGCCGTATTGGAGTGCACGTGCCTGCTTCTTAAGTCTACCTGAAGCCCTTTCCAATAAACACAGATGGAATGATTTATGGGGGAAAGTTGTTTCTGACATGTACACACAATCGCATGTGAATGAGTTCAAGGCTTAACCCCTTACAAACAGCCGCTAATCCTCCTTCTTTGCACTTTTAATTCTCAAGTCAAAGGTCTCGTTTGTCAGAGAAAAAAGCTACAAAGATCAGTTTTCATAACAGTTTTAAATAGCAGCTTTGCATACCTGATCTCTTTCAAAATGAACAAAATGGTGAACAATCATACGCAAATTAAGTCTGTGAGTTCTTGCAGCCTTCTGCTAGGCTAGCTCCCCGTGTACAATGCAGTCAGTCTTGACATGTGAAAATTGACCCGACTTTTCACAGTATGCATTGAATCCTGCTGTGTGGCTGAGAATGTATGCCAGCGTCTGACTGCCGGCTTCTAATAACTGATGATGTAGAGCTTATATGGAGATGCGGTATCTGATTTGCAGACATGTGAAACAAGAAAAGTTGCAGCACAGCAAGTGCACAGCATGCACAGCATGCACTTATCCCAGTTCTGTGTACAACTATAGAGGAAGAGATATAAGCACTGTAGCTCGTGTATATCTTTGGAGTGAACCGGAGGGACAAAAGCATGAGGAAAAAGGGGGCCTTATTTCATTCCGTTCTCTCGCTCCCTCGCTCTCTCTCTCCTTCTCCTCTCAGATCTCCCACAAGAAGTTCTTTGCTTATTCCTTTCATTTATTATTCTTTTCATTTGGAGTGAAAACGAACTTTCTGCTGCAGTGGTAACATCAAGATGAGAGAACAGGCCACTCTTCGGAGCCTAAAAAACACATTCGAACACATACATGCCCAGACACACACGCACACACACACACATACACACACAGCGAAAGTGTACTCACACACACAGTGTACACACACAAAAATGGTCAAGCACACAGGGGTCTGTGCTATAGGGGTCTGTGATATAGAGCGCGGAGCAAGCAGATCAATGACTGACAGAAAGACAGAAAGACAGAATATGCTTAGAAATACTTGTGCTAAGGCTTGCTCCACATGCTGCTCATCCACTGCCTGTTATGTGTGTGTGTGTGTGTGTGTGTGTGTGTGTGTGTGTGTGTGCGTGCGTGCGTGCGTGCGTGCGTGCGTGCGTGTGTGTGTATGTGTGTGTGTGTGAGAGAGAGAGAGGGATAGAGAGAGAGAGA
>NC_085869.1:46604541-46607041 GCF_034702125.1 Engraulis encrasicolus
GTGAGTGAGTGAGTGAGTGAGTGAGTGAGTGAGTGAGTGAGTGAGTGAGTGAGAGAGAGTGAGTGAGTGAGTGAGTGAGTGAGTGAGTGAGTGAGTGAGTGAGTGAGTGAGTGAGTGAGTGAGTGAGTGAGTGAGTGAGTGAGCTGCACCCCCTCCACCGTCACCCCCTACCCTCCCTTCCTTTTTAGCAGCAAACCGCAGACGCAGTGTGTGTGATTGTAATTAGCACCCTCAGCGTTTGTGAGGGGCCGACGCCACCTCAGCCACCACTGGCCAGAGCGTCATCGTCGTCGCCCCCGGTTGGCCTCAGGCCACAGATAACGACTGCCATGGACCGAGGGACAAGGGCTGTGATTATTCATCATCACACAACTTTTATCCAGCACTTCAGACACTTTTTTGCCTGTTGATTTTTTCAGGGGGGGAGGGGGCTGAAGGTGAACTGCTCTTAATTTTGTGAACTGTAAGTGCTGATGATTTATGTAAAATGCAGGGCTATTTCAACACTCATGGAGTTGATTTGGCATCTTCTAGCGGGTATTTGGTCACCTCTAGGTGTGGAATTAACACTGCATTTCTCAAGAACTACGACTTCACCAAACTACTTTCATCAAGCACTCAAGACACTATTTTCTTTCCTCTTTTGTGTTCTTCTTAGAGAGAATAGAGACTTATTTTTGGGAATGAGGGTTGATGGTGGCCCTTGTGTGTGTATGAGGCTGGGGGGCAGCATAATCACACATTTCATCAACATTTCTTCATCACACAATCACTCCAGCTACTTATTTCGCCTTTCTTGCCTTTTTTTGAGGAATGAGGGGGACAGGGAAGATGGAGAGTCTGATTTTTTGGAAATGGCAAGCCAATAGCTCGACTGGCAAGCATAGTCCAATTTCTCAAACTCCAGGTCGGTTCGATTTCAGCTCGACTAAAGTGTATAACTTTTAAAACTCAGACTTTAGTCTAATTTGTCTCCAACTCTAAGCCAATAATTTGAATTTCTGTAAGTGCACTGTGTGTGTGTGCTATAACTGTTGTTCAATAATTTCTGCAGCTTTTCATCTTCTGTCGGCACTTGAGCAACTAAATGTTGTATGTCAAATGTTGAATGTTAAATGTGATAAATGCTCATTTGTACTGTATTTATTATTGAGCGCTTATTGTTACCAGTCTATCACTGCTACCTGTCCTGTCTTGCACTTTATGTCAGTCTGTAAAATGTCAGTCCTGTATATGTCTATGTCCTGGCATGGTATAGAGAGAAAACATATTTTCATTTTTCCTTGTATGACTTGTGCATATGAAGAAAGTGACAATAAAAGCTGACTTGACTTGACTTGACTTGAACTACTCTACATATGTCCTTCTCAAGCCAAACCAACGAGCGGGACCTTCTTCAAAAAATACAGAAAAAAAGAAAAAAGCACCCAGCCCTACACACTTTACATCCTTATAGCTTACTTACATTCCTCTTTAACTCCTCACTCTTCAACCTGCTCA
Organism: Engraulis encrasicolus; assembly: GCF_034702125.1. Taxonomy (NCBI): domain Eukaryota; kingdom Metazoa; phylum Chordata; class Actinopteri; order Clupeiformes; family Engraulidae; genus Engraulis; species Engraulis encrasicolus. The sequence goes on from NC_085869.1 coordinate 46,606,042, forward strand.
ACTCTAACCTGATAAGGCAGAAACCCCACCAATCACGAGTCCAGATCAGTGGCCTAGTCTCTTGTCTCCATCTAGGAGCCTGGTGCTTAAGTGGAGAGTGGAGGCTGTATCAGTGCTTATATAAGCAGGCACAGAAGAGCCACACAGTAAGAAATGCTGTGTTAATTGAACCTTTAGAGAGTACTCGTAGACCAAATGAAAAACTAACGTTTATCCATTTTGGATAATTTTGGGAAATTGCCATTTTTTATTGGGCATTAAACTAAGTGGAATAACGCACTCAACTCAACCAAAGTAAAAAAACAACTGAGTGCTCATTCTTTAAGATTTATACAATCGGATAGGTGGTTTTGCAAACAAAATGCATTTTATATAAGTTTAAAAAGAATGTTCTTGAAATATTTTCATGGCAAGAATTCGTACAGAGATGAGGGCACATCTGAACATGCATTTCCAATAATAAAATGCGGTCGAAAAAGTTCTAAAAAATTATGTTTACAGAATTTTGCAATGAAGCTCTTCACGCTTCACTCTACATTCTACGGATGTATACAAGCTATCCAATTGACTCTGAATTCAGCATTCAGAGTGCTGAATTTACACAGCATTTTTGATTGTGGTGTTGGCCAGCAGCAACAACAGCAGCAGTGCAGGTTGAGTTGCTGCTCGCTGGCTGGCGTTATCTGCTGAGGGAGGAGTGAAACCTGATACAGAGCCACAGGCCCGCCTACCCTGGGGACAAACAGGTATGTTGTCCCAGGCCCAAGGACAGAGGGGGCCTAGAATTGGGTCACCATTAGATTGTATGTATTGAGACGAGGGGGCACCTTTAAGATGAATTTGTCCTGGGCCCAGTAAAGGCTGTCAGTGGCCCTGCAGAGCCAGCCAGCACTGATCACTGCTCACTCCTCCCTCCTCCACCCTTCTCTGTCCAAGCACCTCCTCTTCTCTACACCTCCAGTCCTCCACCCCCCTCTACTCTTCTTACATTCACCACCTC
>NC_085869.1:46614541-46687041 GCF_034702125.1 Engraulis encrasicolus
GATCAAACACGAGAGTAGGGCCATCTGGTGAAAGTATCCTGTTATACTGCATTGCATTTTGTACAGTGTTTGGCTAACCTGTATCGAGAGGTGCTTTTCTCCCTTTAAAACTTTGAAATGAATAGCTCTGCCTGCCATTCACCAATACCAATACTATATACGGCACAGTAAGTAAGTAAGTTGGTAAGTTAGTAAGTAAGTAAGTGAGGAAGAAAGTTTTATTTAAAAAACAAATTTTAAACAGTGTAAAACTGACCAAAGTACAGCTGTACAGTGTCTAACTAAAACAATAATGAAAAGCAGTAAAGCATCTTAGCAGCATATTAAAGCATTTTAGCAGCATAAGGGCAACAAGCACTCCAATAGATTAATAAAACAATTTAACTTCATACAAAGTGTTAAACAGCAAGATAAATAAAAGATGTTAAAAGGCAGAAAGGTAAGAACTAAGGCTAAGGTGTAAAAGTGAGTTTTCAGTTTGGAATTAAAAGTAGTGATAGTGGGGGCGAGTCTGATGTCAGGGGACAAATCAATCCAGACACATGAGGCTGCCACAGCAAAGGCTCGGTCTCCTTAAAGTACAAGAAGGGACCGGGGAACATGGAGGAGGCCTTTCTCAGTGGATCTGAGGGCCCTGGGTCCAGAGTGGTGTTGTAAAGAAGCATGATCCTGGCAGAAGGCCTGCTTACTCACTGCAATGCCAATGCAGTGTGTTAGTGTCATCACTCACAAGCATCCACACACCCCCTCTGTTGGATAATCCAGTGAAGACACCACCATAGTCGAGCATGTCGACAGTGGCAGGCTGGCTATTAGGGCTGGGCAAAATTACGATACATATCGTTATCATGATGGAAAAGTGTCTATCATGCCCTTTTGTCCTCTATTGTTTCAATCATGATAAACTAATTGCATCCATTATTGTAGTTAACATAAAAATGTACTATAATTGAATAACATACATGTATTGCATTGTCATTCTGCACGCTTTAAGTTCATATAACTGTGAAAAGAATTTAAAAAGATCAATTTTTAAGAAACTTTTAAAGAAAGAAAAAGATAATGGCACAATAAAGAGAAAATAAATGTAAAGACAAAATAAAATACATGTTTTCACATGTAACTGTGGTATATCATCATATATATCGGTGATGTAAAGTAAACCATATCATGATATATGTATTTTTCCATATCGCAGCACTAACTATTAGTATCACTGAAATCAGATCAAGCATTCTGGAAAGTGTGTAGGCTTGGGTCTATGTAGGCCAGGCTGTGTATGTGTGTGTGTGTGTGTGTGCGTGCGTGCGTGCGTGCGTGCGTGCGTGCGTGCGTGCGTGCGTGCGTGCGTGCGTGCGTGCGTGCGTGCGTGCGTGTGTGTAGGCTGCTGTAGTGCTCTAACTGGTGCTTGGAGAGGTTTTCTAAAGATACATACACAGCGAAAGCCAGGACCGTCCGATAGCACAGATACCACCGCAGTCAACTAAGGCCAACTGACTATTGCCACCTACAATGAGATAATAATTAAGTGGCGTAGGACGTGTTTAGGCTGGTACAGTAGGCCCGGCTGGTGAGGGAGTGATCGAGCAGGTGCGGCCCTAGGGGTGGGCTGACTGGGCAGTTGCGCAAGGTGGCACCCGAGAGGAGGCAACACCATTGCCAAACCCCAAAATTGCCATAAACACTTAAAAATAGTTATATTAAAAGTCGCTTAAAAGTGTTATTTCTACACGATTATGATATTGTTGTAATAATAACATTGCTATTAGCTTATGGAGAGCATCGGAGGACACAGCCATGACGCTATGCTGTTTAAGCCACAGAACCCAAAGGAGCATGTCCGCCTGATCTACTACATCAAACTAGGGCTCATACAAGCGTAGTCAACCAGTCAAACTTAATTAAGCCAGTGCATCACAGTTGGTTGGTGAAGTTCTGGTCTTGTGATGTACAGCAGTGGAGGGTATCCAGGGATACACAGAGGCGGTTATAATGTCCGCTATGCTGTTTATTTACCACACACCGCGCTCTCCCATATCGTTGGTGTGTCTCTGAAGTAGTCAGAATATGTAGGGAATAGATCACACTTGGTTTCTTCTTTTTTTCTCTTTTTATACATCCATTGCCCAGATGCTAATCAGAGTGCAAGCTACTCCCTACGCGCTATGCTGTTTATTACACAGAACCCAAAGGTGCTAATCTAATCCAGAATATCAAACTGGTTAACATATAACCATAGTCGACTGTGTCATAGCAAGCAAGCTGACTGATCACTATAAAGACATAATAATGCAGCAGTATAGGAATTGTGTAGGAAAAAAGACTTAGATAAGCCAGTGCACGGCAGTGGGTTGGTGGAGTGCTGCTGTGCTTGACGAGGGCGTTTGAGGACACATACAGTAAGGGGCAGCCATGAGACCCGCACCACCGTTTATATGCCACCGAACCCAAAGGAGATCAAAATGGACAAACATTATTGCTATACCACAGTCATCATCCATGTCAACTGATAATTGCTAATATTGCTAACTGATAATGATAGCTAATTGACTCATCATTAGAAGGAGATAAAAATCGAACGGTATAGGAAGTGGTGCAGGCCAGTGCAGTACAGTGGGTTGGGGAAGTCCTGTGCTTGGAGAGGTTTTCTGAGGACACACGGGGAAAGCCATGACGGTCCGACGGCAAAGATACCACCGCAGTCAACTAAGGCAAACCGGCTACTGCCACTTCAAAAGAGATAATAATTAAGTGGAAAAGACAGTGTGCGTGTAAGTGCAGTGTGTAGGCTGCTGGTACTGCAGGCCGGGCTTCAGGGCTATATAGGCAGGCGGTGGGCTGGCCGAGTGCTGTGTTTGGAAGGAGCTTCTGAGGACACACGGGGGCATCTATGTATGATGTCCAGGCCGGCCGCTACGCTGTTTATGCCACAGAAACCCAAAGGAGCATGTCCGCCTAATCCAACCGACCGCTACATCAAAACCCAAGCTGAGAGAGCAGCCATGCGTGGGAATGCTCGCCTCAGCCGAAGCCTCAGCCTGGCTTGGGGGTGGGTGGCGGCGAGAGAGGAGGACAAAAAATGCTTCAGAGAGCCAGAAAGGAACAAAAAAAATCTCTGTGAGAGCACGAGAAAAATGGATGATTTGTGTCCGTGTTTATATACGCGGCGGGGAAAGGCCTTGAATGCCAGCTTCCAGCCGCGTGCCAATATATCTTAACTGTTCTGTAAACACAGGGGGACTTACTTAGTTACTAATTACAAGCAGGAACGTAACAGGTGCTTGATTTGCGCTCAATTCTTTCTAGCGGCTGTCAGATTTGGTGTGTGTGTGTGGAAAAAGCACTCGCAGACAATTGTGTGGGCTTAACCGCAAGTGTTTACAGGTACAAAGTCTATTGCCATTTTTCAGGTGCACCTAACTGTGCCCAATGTGGGCTGCAAGGGAATACAAAGGCAGCACTATTCTTTTTCGCTTGTGAGGGCACATTGTAAGCGCTGCTGCCTGATCACATATGTTAAAGATTAACTTTTAAGAAGTTAACTTACAGTATCAGAACAGATAGACACTGGGCGCTTTGGATAGGGGCGGCTCGCAAACCACAGTTGGTTGTTAACACACATGCACGTACGCACGCACGCACGCACGCGCGCACGCGCGCGCGCGCACGCGCACACGCACAAACACACACACACACACACCAACCTTAACATCTTTTAATATCTTTGTGGGGCCCTTCCATATTAACCTTAACAATAGCTAAAGAATCCTAAACTGTGCCCAAACCAAAACAATTCCTAACCCTAACCAAGGAGCGAGGGCCCCAGCATTTGGGGGTGCTCCAATAACAGTGGCTTCACGAAGGTAGATTGGTGTACACACACACACATACACACACACACACACACACACACACACACACACACACACACACACACACACACACACACACACACACACCTTCCACTCCGATGGGGAAGGGGCATTACTGTAAATCACTTCACAAGCCACTGAAACTAATCCAGGCATCTGTCTCCCTGATTCTGGGGTGTGTTTCTCAAAAGCGTAGTTGTTAGCTTGTTAGCAGATTGAGTAGTTGCCAATGGGAAATTGCATTGCAAACAACAAAGTAGCTAACGTAGTTACCAAAAATGCAAAAAGAGGGGGGGGCTGCCTGCGACACTGGCAAAAGGGACTGGGACACAGAAAAAGAAGAAAGGAAAGAAAGAATGAGGTAGCAAGACAGGCAGAGAATGAAGAATGCTGATAGTGGAGAGAGAAACAAGAGAAGAAGTGATGACAAAGTATGGGATAGGGAAATGCCGTAGATACGAGACAGAGAGGGGAAAGAAGGGAAAAGATAGAAGTCCAGAAACAGAAAACCAGGGAACGAGTGAGGAAGACAGAGAGAAGTAGAGAAACAGTGATGAGGCAAGACAGAGAGGCAAAGAAAGAGAGAGTACAAACGGACAAATAGACAAACAGAGAAAGCAAGCAACATAGTCAGAACCAAACACAGTCAAGAGAGAGCAGAGCAGAGCAGAGCACAGCACAGCACAGCACAGCAGAGTGGCACGTGTAGAGTTACTGTACACAAGACGACGAAACAAGACAAGACAAGATGAATGTCTTGTACTTTTAAAAAAGCAAACGACTAACTAATGCTACTTAGCATTCTGCACTTATTGTTCTGTATAGGTGCACAGATAGGTGCTAAAGCACCTGCCCATTTGCCCTACTGCCCTTTTTGAAAGTTCTTTCTTTGTTGATTTTTTTCACAACGACCATCTGGAAAAGCTTGACAATTGGCATGATCATCTAGAAAAACTTGACGATTAAAAGCGTCTTATAATAATGCCTCAATCTAATCATTATATAACTTAGTAAGGCAGCCGGAAGGTCCTTAAGCAACAACGCCCCCGCCCAGCACCTGCCCTGCCCCCCCAAATGTCTGTGCATGTGCACACCACTGTTGTTCTGTATATTTCCTGTGCGCTTTATATCTGCAAGAGTTATACAGTAAGCTATGATTGTGTCCTCGATTGCAAGTCACATTGGATAAGAGCATCTGCCACATGTAATGAAAGGAGAGCTCCTACCTGTCCCCCTTGTGGAGCGTGCCGTGGCCGTGGCGGCTGTGCGGGGCATGTGGTGCCTGAAGGAAGGGGGCCGCCTTCAGGGGGATGAGGGCTGCCGCCGGGCTGCCGCCGCCACTCACGTTGGCCGCCTTCCCATGACCACCAGGGACGCCACCGCCGGTCCGGAAGAGGGCCGCTTTGTCGCCGAGGCTGTCGGAGCTGCTGCGTATCTCTTCCAGTGCCTTACTCATATCACTTTAGTGGGGCGCCGGCCGGCCGTCTTCTATAGCCAAGGCATCATCTGTGGCAGCCAGGGGACAGGCACACATGTAGAGAGAGAGAGAGAGGGAGGGAGGGCAAGGAGGAGGGGGAGCGGGAGAGGGAGAGGGAGGGGGAGAGGGAGAGGGAGAAAGAGAGATGAGGGGGTTTGGTTTGGGCACTGTGTGGCTTTGGGTGTTCTGTGTGTGTGTGGCGGGGGGTGTCTGGTGGTGGTGGTGGTGTGTGTGTGTGCCCGCATGCGTGCGTGCGTGCATGCGTGTGTGTGTGTGTGTGTGTGTGTCTGTGAGCGTGTCTGTCTGGAAAGGAGAGAAAGACAGAGAGAGAGAGAGAAGATCGAGATTGAGAGAGCGAGATTGAGAGAGCGAGAGAGAGAGAGCGAGAGTGAGAGAGAGAGAGATCCTCTCTTCTCCCTGCTGCTCAGGCTGGCTTCATCTGCTGTCCGTCAGGCAGGCAGGCAGGCAGGGAGGCCGTCCCGTCCCGCCCGGCAAGGCAAGCCGATCCCTCCTACCAAAACATGATCTGCCACAATAAAGTTATTTTTAACGCAATGACTCTCGGATGGACGAGCCCCTCCGCGCTCTCTTTGACAGCCCCCAGAGTCTTCGAACCATAAAACAAAAAATCACACACAAAAAAAACAAAAGAATTAGCCAGCCAGATATTTTCGCTCTTTTTTTCCTTTCTTGTTCCTCTGGTCATGTACAGTGCAACTCTTCAAACACAAAAAGATGACCAAAAATGATTGTGTACTTTATCCCTCTTTTTCCATCCTGCAGCTATGCACTTTTTCCCACCCCCTGATTTTAGTCTTTGTGCTCTTGTCCTCGTTCTTGCTCTTCTTCTTCTTCTTCTTCTTCTTCTTCTTCTTCTTCTTCTTCTTCTTCTTCTTCTTCTTCTTCTTCTTCTCTTGTGCTTCTCCTAGTTAGTTAGCGCTGCCTGCACGATCAAGAGCCCACAGCCCCGGGAGCACTGGCTCTTCTTCTTCTTCTTCCTCCTCTTCTTCTTCTTTCTTGGAATGCAACTTAGGTCCGTAATGAGCTCTGGAGGGTGGCCAGCAAGCCAGCCCAGTGCTACTGCTGCTGCTCCGACTGTTTCTTTGTCACAGTCTCTCTCTCTCTCTCTCTCTCTCTTCTCCCTCTCTCTCTCTCTCTCTCTCTCTGGCTCTCTCTCTTCTCTCCCTCTCTCTCTCTCGCTTCTTCCCCTCTCTCTCTTCTCTCCCTCCCTCTCTCTCTCTCTCTCTCTCTCTCTCTCTCTCTCTCTCTCTCTCTCTCTCGCTCTTTCTCTCTCTCTGGTTTGTACTTTAAACTCCCTGAGTGTATGTGTGTGCGTTTGAGTGTGTGTACTTCTGTGTGTAAGCATGCGTGCACGCGCGCGTGCCCGCGCGTGTGTGTGTGTGTGTGTGTGTGTGTGTGTGTGTGTGTGTGTGTGTGTGTTTGTGTGTGTGTGAGAGAGAGAGAGAGAGAGAGAGAGAGAGAGACAGAGACAGAGACAGAGACAGACAGACAGACAGACAGACAGACAGACAGACAGACAGACAGACAGACAGACAGACAGACAGACAGAAATTCAGTGTGTGAGTGTATGTGTGTGTGTGCATGTGGACAGGCCAGGTACCTCCCGGAAAGCAGTGCTTACATTCTTGCTGTGTCACTACTTGGAAAGATTGGAACAGTCAGATGGGACTAAGTAAGAATGCCTTTTATTTACTGGGCACGGGCACACGCGAGTGCACACACACGCATGCACGCACACACATACACAGATACACACACACACCTACAGCTACCAAAGATGTGAAGTAGGACATGCCACACATTCTCACTTGTGGTGCGGTCCGTGTGCTCCACATCTGATGTGGTTCTCTAATGCCCCATCACCTCCGCGCACATTGCTGACACTGGGGGAGTTTTTGCCACAAGGCAAAGCAGTGAGCACACCAGCACACCAACACAGAGCCTGGCACACAGACAGAGAGGGACCGACAAACATGCATGCTATTTGTATTACTTTACAGACAGACAGACAGACAAACAGATGGACAGACAGACAGACAAACAGACGGACAAACAGACAGACAGACAGACGGACTGATGGAAAGACAGACAGCCAGACAGTCAGACAGACAGACAGACAGACAGGTAGACTGGGCTGTTGCTGCATACTGACCCCGGAGGACATTTTAGCAATGTGGCACACCCACAGAGACAGACAGACACGCAGACACACAGACACACTAACCGTCACACAGACAGCATGACCTACAACAAGCATGGAAGTAGATAGATACAAAAAGACAGAGAGACAGATGGAAGCACAGAGAACCAAGCAACCCATCCCACAGATAGACATACAGCCCAACAGCCTGACAGCCTGACAGCCAGATAGAAAGTCAGACAGACAGACAGACAGACAGACAGACAGACAGACAGACAGACAGACAGACAGACAGACAGACAGACAGACAGAATGTCAGACAGACAGGCAGACGGACAGATGGACAGATGTACGGACAAGTGCTCTCCACTCCCCAGGATGTCATGCGGTGCACAGGATGAAGCATTCAGAGTGCATGATGTCACCGGCATGTAATTAAAGACACATCTTTAGGGAGACGGAGGGGTGTGGAGATGAGAGAGGAGGAGAGGAGGAGGAGGAGGGGAAAGAGAGGAGAAGAGACAGAAGAGGAGAAGATGAAGAGGGGAAAGTGGCAAGGAGAGGAGGAGAGAGAGAAGAGGAGGAGGGAAGGGAGAGGAGGAGAAAGAGAAATTGTAGAAGAGGAGGAGGGGAAAGAGAGGAGGAGAGAGAAAATAGGAGGGAAGGAGGAAGGGAAGGATAGGAGAAAAGGGAGAAGAGAGAGAAGAGGAGGATGGAGAGGAAGAGACAGAGAAGAGGAGGGGAAGGAGAGGAGAAGAGAGAGGAGAGGAGGAGGAGGGGAAAGAGAGGAGGAGAGAAAGGAAGAGGTAGAGGAGGGAGAAGAAAGAGAAGAGGAGGGGAAGGAGAGGAGAAGAGAGAGCAGAGGAGGAGGGAAGGGAGAGGAGAAGAAAGAGAAATTGAAAAGAGGTGGAGGGGAAAGAGAGGAGAAGAGAGAGAAGAGGAGGGGGAGGGAGGAGAGAGGGAAATTGTAGAAGAGGAGGAGGGGGAGAGAGGAGGAGAGAGAAAATAGGAGGGAAGGAGGAAGGGAAGGAGAGGAGAAGAGAGAGAAGAGAAGGAGAGAGGAGGAGGAGGGGAAAGAGAGGAGATGAGAAAGGAAGAGGTAGAGGAGGGAGAAGAAAGAGAAGAGAAGGGGAAGGAGAGGAAGAGAGAGAGAAGAGGAGGGGAGGAGGAGGGAGCTTTGCAGACCACATGTCTGTCAGCACCTTTCTTCTGCCTGCTGAGGCAGGAGCTCACCTCAGTGAGAACACTTAGCACACTCCGCTTAACTCTTTCCAGCACCCCACACCTCTTTGGCACTCTCGCTCACTCTCCCTCACCTCACTATCTCTTGCTCTATCTATCTATCTATCTATCTATCTATCTATCTATCTATCTATCTATCTATCTATCTATCTATCTGTCTGTCTGCCTGCCTGCCTGCCTGCCTGCCTGCCTGCCTGCCTGTCTGTCTGTCTGTCTATCTATCTATCTATCTATCTATCTATCTATCTATCTATCTATCTATCTATCTATCTATCTATCTATCTATCTATCTATCTCTCTCTCTCCCTATCTCGCTCTATCTCTAGTGGTCTACCTGTGTCCTTGTCCTCACCGTGCAAACACCATTCCACTCTGCCAGTGCCTGAGCGCACTCCCGTTTGCTCTTACCAACAACCACACACACACGCACGCACGCATGCACTGACACGCACACACACACCCACACTCACACACAACCCCAGGCCTCTTTCTCACTCTTGCTTTATTTATCTTTCTCCCTCTCTATCTCTCAATCTATCTCTTGAGGTCTATCTGTGGTCAATCTTCCACCGAGCGTGGTGAATCTATTTAAGCCAGGTGCACACTCAAAATGTAAAAGTTCAATGCAAAGAAAAGTTGAAACGCACTCTGATGACCTCCCTTTTAATCCCTTTTAATTTTGAGACGATTCGAGCCAACACAGCCCCTTCTCCACAGAATTTTACAGTAATCTGGGGTGTACTCACTTTTGTGAGTACATGTTCAAACATTAATGGTTGTATTTAGTTTTTTTCTGAGTGAACAAAAAATTTAAGCGGTTAAATATGTTGTTAAAAGGTCACTAATCATCGTGTCAAAGTGAAATTTCTCTAATGCTTTCCTATGAAAAGATATACAAATTTGCAAAAACTGTGAGGGGTGTACTCACTTTCGTGATATACTGTAGTTATGCTGAACCATCCAGTTTATTTTGACAGAAGGACTAAATTAATGCAAATGAGCCAAAGCAATTGAGAAGGATCTATGCCATTTTGATGGTACTGACCATTTATGTGGGAGAAGGTCTAGTGCTGATTCAAGAATGAGCTGTTTTGGGAGGTCTATGACATTTTGCTAGTTATCTGAACTGTTGTGCAGAAGTGTAAGAATGTTTAGCCAAATGACCCAAAATGTATAAAAATGTCATCTCGGTTTCAAAAAATTATCAAAACCAATCGAGAAAAACTGTAATGGAAATGTAGCCCCCCTTCCTCCCATCAGTGCATGTCTCCAATACTGTGCTGCCCCCCCCCACACACACACACCTCTCCTACCTCCTGCCCTCCCTTCCCTGGACGGTGCCTGCATGGTTTGTTTGGCTGGCCGGTTGGTTGGCTGGTTGACTGGCCGGTCAGTTGGTCTGCCTCACTGGGGCTTTTGGGGAGTGAGTGAGTAAGTGAGCGAGGGACGCCACAAACACAATGACCACTGCCCCGCCTGGCTTGGGTTACCTTTTCACCGGGGCACCAGCGTCTGACAAAAAAGGGCCCCTCTCGTCCTACGAACCCACCCAAAGCCATCTGGGACAGCAGTGACTGCTGAGACCCCCCCCCCCCCCCTCAACCACCACAACCACCACCACCACCACCACCATCCGTCTCTGGGGAGCCAGAACGCACTTACACTGCACAATGGCTCCCAGAGAGGGAACGGAAACAGGCCCACACAGCAGAGGAGCAGGGTTAGGGAACTGATAGCCCAGAGACCTTGTTGGGGAGGGAGGGGGGGTTGAATAGCTCAGGGACTGGGAGACTGACTGTGGACTAAATGGCTGGCTGGTTGATTGTGTGTCCATGTGGACTGGGTGTGTGAACTTGCAGGATTGTGGACTGGCGTAAGCCAGTGTGTACAGTGTAGTGTGGACATACAGTGCGGTGGATGTGCACATATGCACAGGGACAGGGTTGCTGGGGGTTGAATGGCTGGAGCCTAAGTGATTGTGTGTAGATGGGGTGTGTCTGGTTGGGGGGGGGGGGGGGGGCAGTATGTGTCTTTAACCCTTTGAGGAGTACAATCACAAATATGTGATTAGAATTTTGCCAAAAAATTGAGTTCTCATTATGATGTCATAAGGACTTTGCGAGATTTTTAACATAGACTTGGACCTTTAGAGTGTTCCAGTAAAATTCTAGAAGAACTGAGGAAAAGTCCTTACTCCTCAAAGGTGTGCACATAGAGTGACTGTTGAGGGCCTGGAAGCAGCGGTTCTGCCCATTTGGGGGCCCTTGGGGAAATATAGTCACAGGGTCCTTTTCAATTACTTTTCACTAGTATTTTCCATGGTGAAGCTGACTGTTGGGGACCCCTTACAATGGGCAAATGTGATGGGGCCCTAAACACCTACCTAGTCTGCTTATTGGTAAAACCTTCTCTGGGGCCTGGCCAAAGCGGTCAGTGGCCCTTGCTCGTATCCAGACGATGTGCCTGGTGAGATACTGTACGTTTGCAAGTGTGAGCAAGGCCGCGGTGGGTGCTGGCTGAGGTGCACCGATCCTCTCACTGAAAGCCCGAAGACAAGGTCACCCAGGCCAAGAGACCGTCGACGGACTCCGGGGCCCGCCCCCCTAAAAATAGCTCTAGGGGCCCGAAGCTGCATTTCTCTGGCATCAGTCAATGCAAACGCTTTCTAATTACATTAAGCACACAAGGAGAGTCAACGCTAATTTTAGACGGCTGCTGGCCGACCGCTTGTGGCCGGGCCCAAGCCGACCAACCTCCGTCTGCACGCCGTCCCACCACGGTGACAGTGACAGGGGAACAATGGGAGTGTGGTGGGGGGAGGACTGTGGCTTTGGGCCTTCATCCATTGTGGGCTCTCTCTCGGTCCCAAAATGTGAAATACGGGTTGACACCGGAGGGATGATGAGGATACAGGGAGAGAGAGAGAGAGAGAGAGAGAGAGAGAGAGAGAGAGAGAGAGAGAGAGAGACAGCTGTTCCACATCTGTTCTCGTTAATCAGTGTGCTGCCTTTGCTGAAACCTCAAGAGGAGTACGGAGAGAAGTAAAGGGTGAGTGTGTGTGTGTGTGCAGATAAAGAGACAGAGGCAGAGAGAGAGAGAGAGAGAGAGAGAGAGAGAGAGAGAGAGAGAGAGAGAGAGAGAGAGAGAGAGAGAGAGAGAGAGAGAGAGAGAGAGAGAAAGAAAGAGAGATGGAGAGAAAGAAAGAGAGAGAGAAAGAAAGAGAGAGAGAGTGAGAGAGTGAGAGATAGAGCGCTAAGGGCTTCCATGTATTGCGCATGTGTGAAGGCTCCCTGCCACACGGCCATGTTGGGGCTTGCTCTGGTTGGGGGGCATGTTACAGCCCCGCTTGCAAAGCCACAGGCACACTCTGCCTCTCTCTCTCTATCTCTCTCTCTTTCCCTCGCTCTCTCCTTCCCTACCTACCCCTCTCTACTCTCGCACTCCTTTTTTTGTTCAATACCCTCCTCCTCACTCCCTCTCCCTTTACCTCCCTACCACTATCGCATTCTTTCTTTCTCTCACTCTCTCTTGTTCCATCCTCCCTCCTCACTCTCTCGATATCTTTATCTCCTGTCCTTTCGCAACTTCTTTCTCTCTCTCTCAGTGTGTCCCCCCCTCTCTCCCCCTCTCCTTCTCTCTCTACGCCCCATTCTCAATCAACAGGGTTCGCCGCTTGCCGCTACGGCAGAGATGCAGTCATCCAGCCAGCCAGTACAGTATCAGCGTTCCGAGGTTCGGATGAGTTGGTTCTTGCCCGCGGAACAGCTGAGGAATGAACATCGTCAGGAGTCAGATGGTGCAAGATAGACAGCTGAGCGGAGTAGGGCCAGAGCAGACGAGAGGAGAAGAGAGGATCGCTGCGCTGAGAGAGGAGAGGAGAGGAGAGGAGAGGAGAGGAGAGGAGAGGAGGGGAGAGGAGAGGAGAGGAGAGGAGCGGTTTTGGACCGCAGCCCAACTAAGGTTTCACAACAGCGGGGTTACTGCTGGGTTAGCCAGCCATTGACCATAGCGACTGACAGACGTAAGGAGTGGCTCTATCTCACTCACTCACTCCCCAATGATAAAAAAAACAGACAAAAAATGGACTGTTGGCCCTATAACACGAATTACGTAACCTTACATATGCACCATGTCGTTTTTTTCCCCGCACGAGTTGGACTCGGTCGGATTCTGAATGCACAAGGCCAGATACAGGACTGCCCACTCTAAACTATGGGACAGTCCCTAAGACAAAACACCCAAACAAACAAATATAAAAAAAACAACAGCATCGACCCCTGGGAGTTGTCAGCCTGCCGGGAAAATGCCTCGTATGCCAGATTACCAGTCTGGGCCTGGACAGATATTACTGAGGTTTTGCAAGTCACCACTGTAGATTCCTATTGGAATTACATTCAAAGTAGATGGCCTCATTTCCGGAAAGGTTCACATCTACATTAACAACTATAAAGATAACAATCACAATAGTTCTAATCACTCAGGCTACTGATAATGCCTGCCTATCATGATCGCGCAGAGAAGAGGGTCTGACATTTATGCATTCTCTTAAATGGGCTGACAATGGATTAATAGTCAGCATATTGCTGTAATTGATATAGCCTATTATATGTGAATGGCACCATTCACTAGAATTAAAACAAGTTTTGAAAAATTATATATATATATATCAAATAGGTGGTGTTTATGTATATATGTGGGCTCCAAAAGTTCCCATTAGGGTACAAAAACCTTTTTTGTGGTCCAAATTGCGGTCCGGTCCCCAAAAATTCAACAGTGTCTGTCTTGGTCAGTTTGCTGTGATTGGTAAAACTAAAAGGACAAAAACATTTCTTTACTGAGAGTGCTAGTGTTTGTTTTTGTCTGGGCACAGTTAGATACTATTTATTTAGATATGAATGGGAGTCAATGGAAGGTCCCCCCAATTAACAAAAACAAGCTTATGATACAATATGTGTCTCTTATATGATGTTTGTCTCTGTGTCTCAGTGTGTATGTAGAGGGTTAGGGGTGGGAGGGTTGCTGGAACAAGCCAGCATCTAACTATAATGGGAACAGTCGTTCCAACCTAAAAAGCAGCAAGAATGATGTGTGGTGTGTAGGGTGTAGGGTGTAGTGTCTGTGTGTGTGTGTGTGTGTGTGTGTGTGTGTGTGTGTGTGTGTGTGTGTGTGTGTGTGTGTGTGTGTGTGTGTGTGTGTGTGTGTGTGTGTGTGTGTGTGTGTGTGTGTGTGTGTGTGTGTGTGTGTGCGTGTCTGTCTGTATTTAGTGGTTATTGTTTGTGTATGGTGTAGGGCCTACGGACAGCTTTTTATTGTCAGTCATTTCACCAGAAAAAAACAGCTAGTATGGTGTGTGTGTGCGTCTCTATGTGTCTTTGTATTTTGTGTTGTGTATGTTGTCTGTATGTATGTACATGTATGCTCATGTTATGTGACTGCGTGGTAGCCTCTTACAGCAGATGGGCCCGTCGCCGGCCCTATTCACTCTTTGCTGAATCACTCAACTACATCATGGCAACATTGTTATTACAATACAGAATACAGACACCGATTAAGACTTGGACATTACAATTTTGGTGACATTAAGATTATAACAGAGGCTCTGGGCTAAGGGGTTAAGAGTTGGGGGTGGCTGGGACAGGCCAGTGGCTTGCTATTATGGAGCTGTGCAGTCGTTCCACCCTAAACAGCAGCGCGGCGAGCGGAGAGAGCAAGCGCAAGCTCCAAGCGGCCCTTTGGTTTTGCCATCATCATCATCCCGCTGTAATTATCACATCGATGACGGATCTGCGCGGCAGACACACTCCCTGGCTATTTTGGGCCGTGCAGCATGCGCGCCCCGCCACGCCACTCTCTCTCTTTCTCTCGCTCTCTCGCTCTCTCTCTCTCTCTCTCTCGCTCTCTCTCTCTCTCTATCTCTCTCTCTCTCCGCCAGACAGCCTCTCTCTCTGCACACTTACGCATAGCGCCCGAAACGGTTATTCTTAGACCGTCACCTAGAGACATAATTGCACATTAGAAACACAGCACACATCGTCGGCCACCACCACTGTCACCACCGCCAGAGCTGGGCTGGTAATCTGGCATACGGGGCATTTTCCCAGTGGGCCGACAGTAATCAGGGGCCAATGCTTTTGGGGCTTTTTTTGTTTATTTGTTTGTAATTTCCCCCCCTACAGACCAGTCCCCAATTTGGATGGGACGGCCCGTCGGTGCATTCTTAATATACAGTAGGCTGAGCCCATCGTAATTGTAGTATGGGGGTGGGGGTGAGGGGCTGGTCTATGCCAAAAATGCCCGGGCCGGTTTGTGGTCCTAGTCCAGGCCTTGCCACCGCCACTGCCACCACCTCACACCTCTGGTCTCCAACCTGTTGCTGTGCCTGCTGCTGCTGTTGCTGAGCAGTGCAGTGCAGTGTCAGGTCCAATACTCGAGTGACTTTGCATTTTTTGAGAATGAAAAAAAAGACGGAAAAAAAGATCTTTGCACTAATGGGAAATAAGATGATGACTAGAAGGTAAGGGCAGAAAAGGGTAGTCTGGATGTGTGGGTGTGGAGAGGGCCCGTCCATAAAAATAAAATGCTTGATATCAAGAAAAAAATGCTGAATTCTCTGATGACGGCCATTTGTGGTGGTGGTGGTGGTAGTGGAGGAGAGGAGGGTGGGGTGGAGGGTGTTCCTGACAGGGACAGTGGTGCTGTTGATCGAAAGAGGACTGGTGTGTGTGTGTGTGTGTGTGTGTGTGTGTGCGTGTGTGTGTGTAAAAGACAGGGTGGGTGTGTGCTGGGGGAGGGGGTGGGACAGGGTGTGTGTATGGGGTGGTGTGGGGTGTGGATGGAGGGGGTGGGTTGCGGTGGTGGTTATATTGTATGAGCCATTTTGTGCATGACTGAACGGCCAAAACACCTCATGCTGGTGCATTAACAATAGACAAAACCATGTGACAAAACAGTTTTGTGTAACTTGGCAGTTCCCTTTCTTCAACCGAAATACTCAAGGAGCACAACAACTTTTAAAAAAAGGGAAAGGGGGGGGGACAAAAAGTGGACCATCTGACCAACAAAATAGACATGGGAATGCGTTACACAGCACAGCAACTAATGGGCCACTTATGTATTCCGAGTGGAAAAAAAGGGACAAAAACAAACCAAAAGCTGATACAAATAGAAAACAAAAGACGGCCATTGGACAAAAAGAGACAGAGTCACAACTGTTGCCGCAAGGGTGACAAGGTGGGCATTATTGGACCATGCCATGAGAAAGTGTCTGGGGGCAGTGAGACAGACAGACAGACAGACAGACAGACAGACAGACAGACAGACAGGCAGGCAGACAGACAGACAAACAGACAGACAGACAGGCATGCAGGCAGGCAGGCGGGCAGACAGTGAGGCAGTCAGTCAGTCAGGCAGGCAGGCAGGCAGTCAGACAGACCGACACAGACAGACAGACAGAGCTGGGAGATAATTAAATCATCTTATCATGGGAACACAATAAACTACTCAATCGCAGTTCCTCCTCCCCACATGGCCAACCCCCCCTTTTAAGAGATTAGACATATTCTGGCAAATACACAATGGCGTTATTACAAAACATTAACTGATAACGTAGAGTGAAAAAAAATCTACACGAGAAATGCCCCAAGTTTCCCAGCAATAAGACACTTGAGCCTTGTGTCTGAAGAAGAAAAGCGGGGCCTGGAAATCGATCTTTACTGTAATGCATAGCCCCCATTTGATTCCTTCAAAATTGCATAAGTGTCTCCAAACATAACAGGTTCCATGAGCAGATTAGCGACACATATTTAGCATTTTCAATCCACCCCCTCCTATTAACCACTCCTGAGGGTCTTTGGAAAGCAAAAAAAACTTGAGCCTTGCCTTAAATCCCTCTTTTCATAACAGCTCCTTCTCTCCTGTGGCCATGTATATGTTTGCTGGTTGGGCAAGAAAAAGGTATAGGAGGAGGAAGGTGGGAGGGAGGAAGGAGGGGGCTGTGTTGTAGGTGAGGCTATTTCTGGCAACAGCACAATAATATTAAGGCCTGAAAACGTGCACAGCAAAAGATTAGAGTGCTGAAGCTGGAGGCGGCTCGGGGGATTTACACTAATCATTTCTAACTTGGGGTTCCAGTAGTTTCGTGGAAAGATTATGGGAGAGGGTAAATGAAACCTGCAGAAAGCTCGGGCCCTGGATAGCGCTTTTCATTTGATTACCCGGCCGGCAAACTCATAATGCCTTGACAACGAATGAGAGTGCAAACTTTCTATTTGCCTCCCACAACACACCAGTACATGTACACAGTCCAGACCTAGGCCTACTACTATACACTACTGTACAGTACGATTGTGAAGCCTGCCTCAAATACAACAAGTTGCCTCTTACTTATAGAATTATGATTGTAATAGCAAATCATTACATAGCCTTTGGAGAATGCTAGAATCTTCACAAATGATGTGTAAGCTTCTTTACGCGTTGCCTAATCCCTTGTGAATGTGTGCATAAAGCGGACTAACGCTGGCTTCAGTGATCCCCGATCTTCTTGCACACATAGACAACAGCTTTACCAAATGAGGCAAGAAATGAGAAAAACCTATAGACTGTGCTTTCTCCGCGCCATAATCCTTCTTTTAAAAAAGGGGGTAAGCCCCACAGAATGTGTATGGAAAAGCAACTAAGCGAATGTTGTCCTACTGCTTATGGGCACATAATAGGCTACCACTCCTGTCAAATTAAAAAATTCCATATTTCTGTGACGGTTATGACTTAATTCTCCTCTCGGCCTCCTTGTAAAACTCCAAGTCACTGGGCTATAATACTCCTCGTGGTGAGCATGGCCGTAACTACCTTTCAGGACACAGAGGTCATGTCCACTGTATTTTTTTTCAGTAATGTAAAATCCATCTATGATGAAAATCGATATATGATCAACAATGATAAATTTAGTCTGTATACGACACCCCCATTTATCCTCAATATTTACGACACCTCCATTTATCCTGATGAATGGAAACAAACTTAAGAGTGACTGAAGTGCTTGAAGCATTCTAAATGTACAGTATGCAGTACAGTGCACAATATTTGACCTCAGTATTTGAAAATGTCTGGTTACGGCCCTGGTGGTGAGCTAACATCTGCGAAAACCTGTTCGGTAAATGAGTGGCTCCGAAGTAAGCTGGCTGAGAGGTGGCAATCATATGGGGCTGCTACGCTACTGGGCCACGGCTAACTCTGTCATACAAAAGACACAAACAATGCGCAACGCAAGGAACATGTAATTACGGCCTTGTGTGTGCTTGCGTGCTCCCAAAACACTTAAAACTCAGCCTAGTGGCCCTGCACCACAATACCTGCTTTCAGTCTATATACCAATAACCATAATGTAGTATTAATACAGGCCCTGTGCAAAACAAACACACACACACACACACACACACACACACACACACACACACATACCTAAGTGCGCCCACAAAACATAATGGACAGTGCACACACACACACACACACACACACACACACACACACAAACACACTCTCACACACACACACACACACGCACGCACGCGCACACACGCAAACACAGCCTGTCCTTACACACTGCCCCACTTTATACTTGAGTAAAGGACAGACAAAGAGAGCAAAGTCTCTGAAGCATAGCCCTGCTCTGAGTGTGTGTGCTGTTCAATAAAGTTAGGAAAGTGAATGGTGGGATGGGGGGAGGGGGGGGGGGGGGGTGTACCTCCATTTGGATTGTTGCAGCAGCTAAGTGGGAGTCATTTTGAGGCCTCCTTATCAGTGCTAAACATATACTGTACATGCCAATTCTCTTTCTGTCTGTGTCTCTCTCTCTCTCTCAGACACACACACACACACACACACACACACACACACACACACACACACACACAGTTATGTAATTTAAAGTGCGTGTGTGCGCGTGTGCACTGTCCATTATGTTTTGTGGTGCACGCACGCACACACACACACACACACACACACACACACACACACACACACACACACACACACACACACACACACACACACACACACACACACACACACACACACAAAAGAACAAATACACTGAACGCATGACACCCAAACACATAACCTTGAGAATGTTAAATTCCTCAATCACTCACTGGTGTGGACACAAGGTGTTTATAATGCCACTGAGTGAGGACTAAAGACTTATGGTACAGTGCCATACACTGTGGACCCTTAAACCCTTAATGCACACTGTACCTCAAGTGGCATGCTGTAATAGTCATTGAAAAGTTAACTACCATAGTACTACAATACTATGACATAACACAGGGCCTTTAGTAACGCACTACGACTTGGTCATTGCCATTCTGGTAACAGCAAAATTATAATGCTGTGTGTTAACGGGTTAATGCATGCCGTTCCACCAGTGGAGCACTGTAATATTCACTGAAAAACCTGCACTACCATAGTACTACACCACTATGACAGCCAGGGCCGGTTTAAGGCACAGGCTAGATATGGCTGCAGCCTAGGGGCCCCCACCAGCCAGAGGGCCCCTGATTGGCCAAAAGTAAGATATTGCAGAATTTTGATGATGCAATATTGAAAAATGAACCTGTAATGTTGAGAATAATTTTTCGGCTTATTCATACTCCTCTCCACAGCTGGTACACATGTTATCCTTAATTCCTGTCTTGTAACTCTGACGCGGTTTATGTAATTTTGTTGTAAAATGTGCCTTCCTGGGGGCCCACAGCAAACTGAAGCCTAGGGGCCCCGGTACATCTTAATCCGGCCCTGATGACAGCACAGGACCATTAGTATTACATTACGACGTGATCATTGCCACTCTGGTAACTGCTTACTGGGTTAATTTAACTGTTGAGTCAAAGGATTTCTACAAATCGTGCTCATAGCAATGAATATGAACATGTCTAAAGTTTAGACTGTAAACTATCATAATACCAAAATGAGGACACTAAGCTATATCTCCTTGAATGTAATATATCATTAAGCCACATATATCAATGTGAAAACAAACCTCATGATAATGTTGCATAAACAGGTATATTCATATGTCAGTCCACCACATGTAGTGCTATCTAAGGTCAAATCGCTGTATCGGGTTGAGCTGGACCACAGTGAAACGTGTCTGTAAGTGCCTACTGACACGTCTGTCTGACCATTCATATTTGCCGTTCTCCCCTCTGACAACAGGTGGCAGTCGCAAGGGATGTAGAATACAGTAATTGTGTGTACTTTGCGTTCTCTCTCCGTGTGTGTGTGTGTGTGTGTGTGTGTGTGTGTGTGTGTGTGTGTGTGTGTGTGTGTGTGTGTGTGTGTGTGTGTGTGTGTGTGTGTGTGTGTGTGTCATGAACTGTTGTGCATGGGTATCATAAAAAGCAATATAATTTGTGCGCCAGGCTATCTGTAGGGGAATGTTTAACTATGCGAAATGCTGTCAACGTATAGGGCCTATTCAAATACAGTGAAAGAAACGAATCACAATAGACTATTTCTGCTACACTGTGCGTTACAGTATTTTACCATAGCCAAAAGCGTCGATCACCGCGTATTCACTGTCAACTTCAACGGTACCGCTCTTGGTGTTAAAAGCGTCCAATCATTTTTCTCATTTTGCACATCATTTTCACATTTTCTACTGCTTGTACAACTAAAGAAACACCCACGACATATCTGCCATGCACCCAACGACCCAAAGACTAACTTTTGGTGAAATGGGAAATCCTTCGCAAATACTGCGAAATGACTCTTCAGTAGCATATGACATACAAGCAGAACAAAATATAACAATGAAATCACAAGACATTTGCACTCTTTTCCTAACGCGCTTCACGTCTTTACCATATTATAAATGCAGTGGAGTCTCCGGCTACAGGGGCTTTCGTGAACAAGGCAAAGTAAGCGAACGACAACACTGGCCAGCAGTACCTGTTTCTCAGAGAGGTTGGGTGGTGCTCCCTCCTCCCGCGTCTTCATCGCTGCCCGGTCTCTCGCTGTCTACTGTCGTTGCACGCGCAGCCGGTGAAAGGTACTTGTGCCCATGCTCTCGTGCTACGTCACGCAAAGTTTATGCAGTTAGAGCCGCACAGTGGAGCTTGCGACAGGGTGCAACAAGACAAGTCTGAATGCGAAAGTTAACTCCAGTATAAGCATTTACTTCCCAGTCAACGGCAGGCAATTAGATAACTATATACACGAGCTAGGAACAATAGCGAGGTGTTCGCGGATGCTGTGTGGGCTACTGCGCAAAGACCCAAGTGTATTACGCTAAGGAGATTTACACGTTTAAGAGTCTGTTTATTTTTCGTATAAATGGGTTAGTGTTCTCGCGAAAGATAAATGGGTTATAGTGTTTTTGGAAAAGGCAGCAACAGACAGGGCTGTATGACCCATATCCGCCAGCTGCCTGTCAAACATGATCAGTCATTTCCTCACACAGCAATACTGTTGAACAGTGAAAGCCATGGCATGGCGCGACTTGTTGCAACCAATTGATTGAATCAGTTACAACCGAGGTCTTCGGTATAGCTGACGACCCCTTTGTCCATAAGAAACAACACAACACATAACTGCGCATAACATAACTGCGCATAACATAACATAACACACACCTGCTCCCAAGAAGACAATGTACAAGATGCTCTTAAACTGCAATTGTGCCGAGACTGAAAGTATTCAATTGGGTAGGTTATTACAGCTTTGAGCAACTACAAGGTATCATGTGTCATCAATGAAAAAAAACGAAGAAAAGAAATACAACATTCACTGTTTCATAGGATATTTTAATATACAAGAGAAAGACAAATTAAGTTCTTACAGCAGTTTTAAATCCCGAGCAATATAGATTATACCAGTGTCTTCAGGGCACAGCTTAGTTAACCAGACAAGTACAAAATGGACTGAGGGAGACAGTTTTGAGAAGTACCATTTTTCTCACTGGTATATAATTACATCTTTATTCTATGACTAATAATTTAAAAGGCAAAAAACCTCATAAAAAAGAAACCATTGTGCACATGTTTACACATTACAAAATTCAGAATTCATAGCAACCCCTCTCAAGTTTGTCTTTTCTCAATCTTACATGTGCACCAAACTTGTACAGTTTACTGCGATAATTATGTGTTGAAGATGTTGAACAGTAAAAACCAAACTCGCTGCAAAAAAATCAAATAAAAAGAAAGTAAATATCTTAACATCAGGATCCAAAAGACTCAACAGGATGCCACTGCAACGGGGCGTGTCAGCCCACTGACAACCACCCCTCCCTCTCATCACGCTNCCTCCCCCCCCCCCTCTTATACAGCACCATCATCCACACTCCCTCCTCACTCCGCCTACGCATCTACTCCTCGTGTAGCGCTCGCATCTCGCCCGAACTCTGCAGCGCTTCCGTCACCGAGGGAGGAACTCCTGCCACCTGAAACGGAATAAGAGATTGGGCCATGTGAGGCTGGCAGTTTATGTCCCCCTTTTTCTCTTCCCCGAATTGTGCTTTCATGTGCCAGTGTGTGTGTGTGTGCCAGTGTGTGTGTGTGTGTGTGTGTGTGTGTGTGTGTGTGTGTGTGTGTGTGTGTATTGGGAGGGGGTGTCCATAAATCATGCATTAAGTGGCTGGCTGTTGCCGCCGCCCACCCATCCACCCACGCAACAACGTCTGCAACTCACTGCTGCCAGATGATCGCTGGGCTCTGCTGCCCCGTTTCCATGGATCTCTGGTGCCGTCGCTGCGGGCTCTTCGCTGCGGGTGGGATCCGCTCCCGAGGTCCCAGTGGGGACGGTGGTGGTGGCGGTGGTGGAGACAGCAGTCACCGAGCCCTCCTCTGGCCCTGACACACCTGGGCACTTGTCCCCATTGTCTGTCATCTTTGAGCAAAGGAAAAAGGAACGCAAAACAGACACAGACACACACACACATGCAAACAAGCACACAAATGTGCGTGCGCATTCAAAAACACATGCACACGCAAACACAAAAGCACACAGACATAGTGTGCATGCACGCACACACATGCACACACACACACACACACACACACACACACACACACACACACACACACACACACACACACACACACACACACACATTAATATTGTATTGTAAAAGACCCAGGACTGTCTGTACCTGTTCATTATTGTAAGGAAAGAAGAAACTGCAATGCACAGTGCGCACACATCTGTGTTTGTACAGCACACACAGTGATGGGTTTTGGGTGTCAGTGACAGGTAAGCACATACAGCACGTAACTACCAAAGGTAGGCAGGCAGACAGGCCCTGGGAAACGAGAAGCGAAGTCGCGTGTGTTCTGTATAAACACCTAGACATAAAGCGCTCCCTCTGGCTTTTTTTTGCATGGAACATCATGACACGACCACAACGGCTCAATGCATTTATGACCCATTCACTCACTGCCTGAGGCCTGCGACTCCCAGAAGGTGAAATCTATAGCCGTGATTGTCTGACAAGCCTCACGGACAGCCAGCCACACACACACAATGGGCCCCGGCCTAACAATAGGGCTTTTTTATTGGGAATGTACTCAAAGTCTGTGGGGAGGTCACCTTATACTGTGTACATTTGTACAGATGGGCCGCGATAGCATCTTTCACAGCTCTATTAGGTGAACTCCCGTGAACTCTGAGGTGACGTTATTGTCTCCTGTTTTTTTTTCTGCTAGCAAGAGTCAGGGGACGCATGTGTGTGTGTCTCTGTGTGTGTGTGTGTGTGTGTGTGTGTGTGTGTGTGTGTGTGTGTGTGTGTGTGTGTGTGTGTGTGTGTGTGTGTGTGTGTGTGTCTGTGTATGAGGGGGGGCGACCTACCGTGTTCTTCTTTAGGGGCTCTGTCAGGTCCCTGATGGGGCTGTGACCTGCGAGTGGGTGCTTGTGACCCCCGGTCCCCACCCCTGGTGGCAGTGGCTGGCTCTTTTTGACGGCCGAGGACACGGCCTGGGCGAAGCGGGAGGGCGTGGACGGGGAGTAGGGCTTGGGCGCCGCGAAGCTGCGCAGCTTCTCTAGACTGAGGCCGGGCGAGGGAGGCTGGCTCTTGCCGGCGGGCAGGCTGCCCTGCCTCATCAGTGTGGCGGCCGGGCTGATCGCAGGGCTGGGAGTGGGGCTCAGGGCCGGGCTCCCGCTGGGAATGGGGCTGGGGCTGAGGCCCGGGCTGGGGCTGGGTAGCGAGCTGAGACTGGGGATGGGGCTGGAGCTGAGGACCGAGCCGGTGGTGCTCAGGCTGGGGGTTGGGCTTGGGCTGGGGCTTAGCCGGGTGTCCTCTGGAGCCTGGATCTGCTGTGTTGCAGCAACACTCTCAACCGCCTGCTCCTGCTGTCTCTCCTCTTCTTGAGGAGGTGGTGGTGGTGGTGGAGGGAGCAACGTTCCCTTCTGCTCCCCCGGCTCCTCCTCCCCCTCCTCCTCTGCCTCCTGCAAGGGTGCCTGAGGGGCTGCTGCCAGTGTCTGCTCCTTGTGTTGGCCCCCTGTGGCCTCCTTGTGGCCGCCGCCGGTGCTGCCGCTGGCAGCCTTCACCGCGGCCGAGGTTACGTAATACCCAGGTGTTCTTTTGTGCTGTGGCAAGCGGAAAGAGGCAGGTTTGGGCTTAGTTGCGGGTGGAACCTTCTTCTCCTTGACCTCGGCAGCTATGGCTGCCGCCGCCGCCACCGCCGCTGCTACCGTTGCGGCGGCCGTCGCCGACACTGGAGAAAGGACCGGGCCAGACTCCTGCGTGCTTCCTCCTTCAGTCCCGCTGCCGGGGATTTCACCATCCACCACCGCTGCTGCTGCTGCTGTTGCTGCTGAGGTCAATGTCTGTGTCTGTGTGGGAGGAGGAACAGGAACCACATACTCAGCCATTGAGTCGCCGATTGACTCAGCCGCCCCATTCCTGAGCGCGAGCTCAGCCTCGGGTGGGGCCGCAGGCCAGGCCTCCGCAGGCGGGGATGTGGTCGCAGACTCATGCTGAGTCGTCTCGGCCTCCGCCGAGCCACATGTGGCCTCGGAGGGACCCGCGCTGACCTCCGCCTCTGGGGCCACGGCTTTGGTCTCAGGGGCCTTGGCGTCATCGGCTGGTGGTGATGACGGCGGCGACTCCAGTGTCACCTCCACCTCGAAGTAGCGCAGCTTCTCCAGGGACTTCTGAGGCACGATGGTGTAGGTGGTCATGCCCACCTTGGGGATGTACTCGCGGGTCACCTCGTTGGAGGGCTTTGGCTTGGGCTTGGATTCGGCGGCGTACACAAGGCCTCCTCTGGGTGCGGCAAGAGGGGCCTGGGCCTGGCTGGGAGCCACAGCAGGGGCAGGGGCAGGGGCTGATACAACCTCCGGGGAAGGTGTTGGGCTGGGTGTTAGACGATCAGGCACAGGGGATGCAGCCTCTAGGCTGTTGAGTTCCTCAGTGGACGTGGCTGTGTCTTTCTTCGGCCCGGCTGACGGTGTTGGGCTGGGCGTGAGCTGTAGTTCTGACTCAGCCTCTGGCTCTGGCTCTGGTGTGGAGGCAGCCATGGGAGTAGAGGCCAGGATCTCCAGGGAAGACGAGACACTCACCTCTGCCTGAGAGCTGGCTAATTGGCTGCCTGCTACCTGCTCTGGTGCATTTTCCGATACCGTGTCCTCTGCAACGGTGGGAGGCTTTGTGTCGTTAGTAGAGGGTGGAGACGGAGGGTGTTCAGCCTGAGGAGAGGACATTGGGTCTGTGGGGATTTCGAGGAGGTCTTCGGGAGCTGTGGCCTCCTGAGTCGGTGAGACAGGACTTGTGGCACTGCCTGAAAGGTCTGCAGTTTCACAAACAGAAATCATCGTCATTATAATTGTGTATAACAGATGTTGTAGTGACATATACTGTGTGTAGTCTATGTGTAGTCCACTGATGCATGAAGGGCATTTACAGGCTCTACATGATTTTGTTTACTTTGTGTTTTACACTGATGGGTGGAATGTTGTTGAAGTATTGTTCTGAGGTTGAAAACAGGTATGTTTACATTATCAAAATTATCCAACCAATCATGCTCAGCCGGCCGAGGAGTTATTATTTGCATTGAAGTTCTTACAGCTCTTTTCTTTCTCCTCTTTGTTTTGATGTAGTGTTAATGTGACTTTTTTGTAACAGTGTAAGCAATCTGAAGTGCAGATAACTGAAAATGTGGGGTTGGGTAGGGGGAGGATGGGTGGGGTGGGGATAATAATGTTCTGTTACTTGATGGTGTTTACTTTCCAACTACCTTGAAAAATAAAAAAGGGGCGACATTTTATATAGAAGTTGCACAAAATGGAAGACATACCATCATCTTCCCTCTCGAGGGAAACCTGTGCCTCTCCACTGTGTGTCGTAACAGCATTCTCTTCACTGCTCGTCACGCTCCTTGGCAGGCTGTTAGAAGGGGAGATCAGGAAAAAGACTTTGGAGAGAGAACCCACAGACAAAAGCCACATGACAACCTTCAAACACAAAAGGTGGACGCGGAACAACTCGTGGCACACAACTTAATTTCACCACAAGTACATAATTGAACGAAGGAAAATGAAAAAAAGGATAGAGAACTCACACACTCAGAACAAATTTCAAGCACTAAAGGGAGACATTGAAAAGCTTGCCATGAGTTTATTTTTTACCACGACGGAGCAAGGAAGTGAGTGAATGAGTGTTTCGTACTTGCCATGAGAGGACAGATCACACGACTGATCTTCCTCCGTGTCCTTGTCTGAAAGGCTGTGCATGTCTGCTTCATGGTGGGAGAGCGAGGACGCCTCAGCCCGCATCGAATCATCCAGCGATATGGACAGGTTGAGGCTGCTGCTGCTGTCGTCTCCCCCCTGGCCGTTAGAGGAGGGCTTGGGACCAGGAGGGTCTGACTCCTCCTCTCCTGCCTCCGCTGGCATTTTACCTGAAGAAGGTCGGAGGATTGAAACGTTGTATTAAAGCTTATTGAGAGATCCTTTTTACACTTAATTGTCACCATGGGGAATTTTTGATCAGTAAGTCAGGAACACAAGACATGTTGTTATTTGCCTATGATGGGTGTCATACTCAAATTTACAGTGGGCCGAAATCAAAATCTGGAACAAAGCCTCGGGCTAACTAAATATTTATTTATTTTTTAAAAATGGGCTAAAATTGTGCATGTACGCACTCAAAACACTCATTCCCAACATATATGGTAGATCAAATGTGCCTGTCCTGCACATATTCTGTTGTGTATGAATATGAGATGTTACTGATCTAGGCTTACTTGCATTATTGGTGTATGTGTATGTGGCCAACTGTAACGGATATTAATAAAGACATTTGGATAACAGACAGGACGGGACAAGACAAACTATTTAACAGTTTCCAATCTCAGAGTCTACCTTTGTGGCATCAAGTGTGCAGACCTACCTCAACTACCAACCACAACGGCCAAATAAACGCTGCTGACTCACCGTCGCAGGGCTCCTCTTCCTGAGAGGGAGCGGGAACGGAGGATGACGATGGCGGCGGTGGGGACTCCTCCTGTTCCCGAATGTTCTCTAGTGTGGCCGGCAGAGGAATTCCTGAGGCATCATGGGAAAGACGGCAAGCGAGCAAGAGAGAACAGATATGGGCCATAAATAACCAAGACAACAAACAGCACACAAACTCTGCAGTACACATATTATAAATGTATAATCTAAAGAAGTGCATTGCTTGATATCAGTAGGTTCAATCATGGGGGGGGGGGGGGTAGCAAACAAGAAAACACAGATGGGGGGCAGCATAAATAACCAGGGATATCAAACAGCAAACACAAACATATTTAGTGCACGCAGTGATATTCACACGGAAAAGTATTGCTCATTATGCGTTTTATCATGGGAGACACAGCATGGATTAAGCCATGAATAACCAATCAAACAAAATCAAACAGACACAAACTCTGCAGCAGTGCACACATTATACCATATTCTGTGAGAATGTATTGCTAAATATTTGCTTAATGTTAAATGCAACTTGACTGAATGGGGGCGAGTGAACATGAGCATAAGATGATGAATTGAGGGTGTGGGTGGGGGGATAAATCATGGTCTAAAAAATGAAACAATACTTTATAAAAGAAAACAGTGGTCTGCTCGAGTGAAGTTCACTCTTCAGAAGCAGAGGAGGACTATTGCATCAGCTCTGTGCGTGTGCGTGTGTGTGTGTGTGTGTGTGTGTGTGTGTGTGTGTGTGTGTGTGTGTGTGTGTGTGTGTGTGTGTGTGTGCATGTGTGTGTGTGTGTGTGTGTGTGTGTGTGTGTGTGTGTGTGTGTGTGTGTGTGTGTGTGTGTGTGTGTGTATGCAGCATGTTATTATATAACAGCCCAGTAAAGAGCTCCTTTCCTTTGGAGTTTCAATATTCATTCTGCAGACGTGGGGATAGTGAGAACTCTATTTCAGTGATAGCAGCTGCAGCAGCGAGAAAGCGAGCGTAGCACAGCGAACACACAGCGAACACACAGCGAACGCACAGCTCCTCCAGACCGAGAGAATCACACTTAATTAAGACATCTTGCATCTTGCACCTACCCTCCCTCCCCTCCCCTCATGTCCAGCCTCTCTCTCTCTCCCTCTCTCTCTCTCTCTCTCTCTCTCTCTCTCTCTCTCTCTCTCTCTCTCTCTCTCTCTCTCTCTCTCTCTCTCTCTCTCTCTCTCTTTTTCCTCGTTCAGCACTTCAAGGGGCTGCCACAGAGGAATAGATTGCAAGCGGCAGAAGGGAGGGAGAGGAAGAAGGGGAGAGAGAGAGAGAGAGAGAGAGAGAGAGAGAGAGAGAGAGCAAACGTCTGGGTCCACAGAGCCTGTGAGCTGTGCCTGTGATCTGCTGCTCGGCTCTGCTGTGGCGTGCTAGGATGTCGGGGGAGATTGAGAGAGACGCACAGAATCTGGGCCTGATCTCCTCTCTGTGAAGTCAATTATATGAAGTCAGCGGGGGAGGCGAGGCGAGCGGGAAGGAGTGAGCAATAAGAGACGAGAGAGAGAGAGGGAGAAAGGGAGAGAGAGAGCGGGAAGGGAGGAGAGGAGTCAAAACTTTTACCAGAAGAGTTTTTTGGTGTTCATTTATTTATTTCATTTAGGGAGTGCTCTCTTTTTTCAAGCCACATTGAGATCTGAGGATGTTGACTTACTGTAAGTTCAACAACTCAAATAATGAACAACCAACCTCCCCAACTGTACCGCACAGCACAGCCACCCCACCCCACCCCTCCAGCCACCATCCCACTTTGATTCAGAGGCTTGCCATCATTTAAAAACAAAATAACGACTCACTCAAATGGCACACACAGCTAAAAGCCTCTGAACAGACACACAAAAACGCATACGCACACACACGCACGCACATGAACACACACACACACACACACACACACACACACACACACACACACACACACGCACACACACACACACACACACACACACACACACACACACACACACACACACACACACACACACACACACACACACACACACACACACACACATTCACACACACACACACACACACACACAAACTCACACACAAACACAAACACACACACACACGAACACACACACACACAGAGAAGCTTAATACAAGCAAAAGAGAGAGGAGATTTGGAATCATATGGTATGCTATGTATAACGAGATGCAGCAAGCAAAACAAAGACAGAGAATAAACAATACAAGTGAGAGAGAAATAAGAAAAGAGAAAAGAAAAGTCATTCTCCAGGGGCCAGTGTCTGTGTGGACCGGACGGGTGGGAAAAGGGGGAGACCGGGAGTGTCCATTTGCAGATTAAACTATCTGATTAGAACACACATCTGACTAACAAAAAGGGCCCCAGTATCTTCTTGTCTTTTTAGGTCCAGGGTAACTGCACTATCACATCTAAGGACAACAATGGATTTTCATGGCCCCTCCTGCGGTCCTTTTCCTTCTCACCTCTTTGCAAACATCCAAAAAGTTAAGCATGTCAGTGGCACAATAGGTTGCTTATTTTCCACGCCTTTTTTTCTCAGGAAAAAGGCACACTTACATTCACAGCGTTTCAATAAAAGCTGTCCAGATAGCCTTTTTAAAACAAGCCCAAATAGCCGATTAAAAGCCAAAGCTGGGGGTAAATAAAGCAACAGGAAGGCGGTGGTGAGGGAATGGTTGGAACTCAGGTACAGAACACAAACGTCTTGACCAACTATACTAGTAAACAAGGCAAACTAGTCCAAAGTACTGTAGGCAAAACAAATGCATAGATGATTTCTCCCATCAACATCACTTCCTGACATTTAAGCCTGGGAAGGGGGTTGCCACATTGGTTTATTTTCCCTCCCTGACAGTTTGAGTTTTGTGGGACATGACCAAAAACAACCGCAATATCAAGAGAGATGCTAGGGCTATGCAGAAATGAAACACGTCTGTATTATTGTAAGTTTCTGTCCTGATTCGGTTCCTGATTTTTCTTATTCTTATAAGTGGTGGTGAAGCTATACACCCCACAGAGATCCACTAGACCAGTGGTGGGGAACCTATGTTTCGAGGGCAGTTTGTGGCCATTGAGGCCATTTTATCCAGCCCTTGATATGATTTCAATGTTACGCATCTTCACATGAAATATGACATATTTTGTAAAAGAATCTCAGAAATTCCATTTACATTACAATTATGTTATATTCAGGGGACCTACAGAAGGTGGTTGGCTTCAATATAGGCCTCAAGTGCAGGGTGAAATCCTGGTTTGTGTTCATAGTATGGCCCTCAGAGGACTTTTACGGCCCTCGGAGTAATTTGAAGTGGCCCCTCGAATGAAAAAGGCTCCCCACCCCTGCACTAGACCATAGACGAGGTCTACATTTTGAGGGGATTACTAATTTGATTAAAATGTTGAAAACAGTGATGAAAATAAAAAACAGTCTTTGGGTAGGGGTAAGGGATGTGGGGTAGGGAGTATTTCCTTAATACCTATAGCTGGTCTCTCACCACTTCATTATAGTGCGTACCATCATGTTTGCCAAGTCAGGACATGTAGTTTTGGGGATATTGATGATGAATGTCAGCATGTGACAAGGCCTTGAGACACGCATGAAAACAAACGTTCGACCCCAGCTGTAGCTAGCTCACTGTGAAATAGTAATACATAGTATACGTCACACACAGTACAATGGGAAAGCACAGTCAAAACTGATTGATCCTGATTCTGATAGCCATTATTCTGTCCATTTCCCATGCATTTCTATTGCATTATGTACAGGTATTTAGATATATAGGGAAGCCTATATCAAATGTACAATAGATTTCACAGCTATGGACTTAACGCTTTTGCAACAATTTTAGTCCTTTGAGTATTGTTATTCTTCTCTTGTTCCTGATATTTATAGGTTTTGCATGATTTACTTATTGCAGGCTATTGTTCTTTGCAATGAATTATGTTCCCTGCCCTTTACATGTTTCATTTCATGTTTTCCCATGATGCAAGCATCAAAAGAGGGATGTGCAAATCTGATGAAAAATGCAAAATGATAGTAGTCTGCCGCTTATAAGATGAGAATGGAAAATGCTGAATTGGGCAGATGCTGAAGGAACGGTAATAGCATTACTATTCCTAGCATTACTATAACTAGCAAACTACCCAGTGGGCCCGAAAAATAATGCAACGGAAACTTTCTCTTGTAAAGCGAACTTTGTCCACATACCCTCTGGGGCTCCAATATAACTTATTGCTTCGCAGTATAAAAATAATTGCCCCCATGCAACTTCAGCCACCCCCTCAATGACGTCATACTGGCAGAAGGCCCGGTGAGTGTGCTTAAAATAATCCAAGCCAAAAATGTCAGTAAACTTCCTGTTTTCATGTTTAGGCTACAAAGTATTTGGTATCGGCCAGATGCAGCTCTGGGCTGCGTTTCTCGACAGCATCATTGCTAACTAAGTTGTGCAATTTCTCATTGGCTGCTAAGTATGCTACTAACTGGTTAATCAATGATGATTTTGGCGAAAAGGGTCCTGGTTTGGAATGGGATGTGACCATGTAACAGACCTGGAACTCGGACCATGGCTGGACCCGGAAGCCGGAAGAGAAGCGCCAAATCCCATTAATCTCTATGGGAGACTAGAAACAATTTGTCTCCTTTAAAAATGCCCCCCCGGGGGATTCTCTGTTTCATTCACAAAGTAGTTTTAATGTTGCTCTCCATATACGTACGTACTCTCACTGGATGTGACCAGTAGATGGCCACCCAGGGCCAGAGGAAGAGGCTCTAGCTCCATCAGCTCCACAATAGTGATCCACATCCTGTTAGTTGCCAGTTCATCAAGGCCACCTGAGAGTCTTGTCCACTGCTGGTTTTCTGGTAGGACTATAGCTTGACACAGCACGACTCAACCACCACTTTTTGCTTTTCGATTCGGCACAACACAAAAATCACTCAATCATAAAGTAAAAAGTGGCAGCCGAGTCATGCTATGTCGAGCTGTAGGCCTACCAGAAAAACAGCAGTGGAAAAGATCCTCTGGAGTACTGTATAGCCCAAGTATATTTGTTTTATATTTTGTATATACTTATATATAATTCTTAATCCATTTCTTAAAGCCACACCGAGAAATGTACAAAACAAGACACTGTAGGGCGCTGGAGGAACCATGTAGAAGTGAGTTAGTCTGCATGTGACTAGGTTCCTTTCTACGTACATCTGCGTGGAGACGTGCACTGAGTTTCGAAACGACAAATTTGAAAGACACAAGAAAGAAAATAAAGCACTTGGGAGTGATGTCACAAGGGAAATGACTCAAAAGCTGAAGTAGTGTATTGTTAGTAATTACACAAATATAGTATATGAATGAATATACTGTAAGTACACGAGAGGGCAGAGAGGTCCAGATGAAGGAGAACACAGAGGTGGAGGAAGATGAGGAGAAGGAGGAAGAGGAAGAGGAGGAGGAGGAAGAGGAAGAGGAGCAGACCACGACGGGAGGAAGGAGACGTCACGAGGAGAGAAGAAGGCAGAGAGGACAGGGAGCCGCTCACAAGGACTCTCATGGCATCTCCACTGAGCACTCTGAAAAGTGGACAAGAACAGAGGATACTGTAAGGTCAACAGAGAGAGAGAGAGATAGAGAGAGAGAGAGAGAGAGAAAAGGCTGCAGAATAGTTAAGAACAGAATAGAATAGAAAAGAATAGAATAAAATAGAACAAAATGTCTTCTATTATCACTATCCTACACATTCTACACAATGTATATGATGTATAAAGTGTCATTTAAAGCATCTCATTTACATCTCACATCTGAAAGCATCAGAGGAAGAGGAAGTAACACAGAGTAGCAGAGAAAGCGTGTGGGGGAGAGAGAGGAGGGCAAGGGGACAGAAAGAGGGAGAGAGAGAAAGGGGAAAAAGAGAGGCGCTAAGGATAATGGAAAAACTGATGAAATACTTCATCCCTACCAAGGCACAACAATTGGCCGCAAAATATTCACAAAGTTCAGTTCATAGGGCACTTAAGAATTTTAAAGACACTTTTATCACCAAAAATTGGGTTTGCAATAAAACGTATACTGCCACCTTGGGCGTTGTTCGCCGAATAATACGAATATGGTGCAATTTCCTCTGCACCAAGATAATACGAAGATACACACACACACACACACACACACACACACACAATATTACTGCCACACTTGCGTGTGCATGATAATGCACCTTCATGACCAAAAAATGCATAAGCAGCTGGGAAGCAGAGGAGCTGCAATTTTCAATAAAAAGCCTACACCACCGCCAAAGGCAAGTCAAGACGAGAAACAAATGATTTACTAAACGCTTTGTTTCGTGCAGACTAAACACGGCTCAGAGTGGCCAATTTGACAACTACTCTCAGTCCCAACTCTGGACGAGCAGCAGTTCGAACACCGACCGGGTAAACCACCACCAGTTTGTTCCTGCAAATCAAATCACACTTTGTTTTATTGGCCTGTGCCTTATTTCCAAAACGCACTCTCCACACAGCTAATTTCAATAATTGCTGCACTTTTTTAAAAAAACAAAAAAAGAGAGAGATGGTTACGTTTCATTCACGCACACGATTCTGAGCTTCGGATCAACAGCTGCAGCTTATTTCCTTGTTTGTTTCTCTCTGCCTAAATAAAATGCAGCTGCAAACAATCACAGCAAAAACATTTAACATGATGAGCACATCGTGTGTGTGTGCGCAAAAAAGGCAGCCAACTGGACGAGACTGTACGGATCGAGAGAGCCTTGGTCACAGGTGAAAATACGTAGTCTTATTAATTCCAGGCATCCTTGCATCATTGCGGTCTCTGCTGCCAATGCAGCTCTACTTTAGGGGGGAAAGAAAAACATGTTTATTATCTGGACACTGAAAGCAAACAAAGATGACTTTGCAGCAGTTTAATCCACTCCAGAGTAGGGAGGTGGGATGGACAGGACACGAACGCTGAATGAAAATCCTGCTGAATTTGTCTTGTAAACTGCAGTGTTGCATCAAGGCCACTAGGCGGCACAAGTGGGTAACAAATTGCCTACAGTGTTGCACAGCCATCCAGGCCCACTCTTCTCACCACTCTGACCACAACAGTCCGACCAGCTTCACTCAATTTCAGCACACCAGAACAGAAAACACAGCTGTTCTTATCTGCCCCAAAGGTTCACACAGAAAAACCTCACTTGCGGCGCCAGGAAACACTTAACACGTCGAGGCGGCGATGATAAGCTTACATACAGTGCAGCACAGTGAGAGGCTAGTGTGAGTCAGTGGTTGTACCTGTCACGCTGCTCTCCTCTGCTGCGTCCTCCTCTGCCAGGGAGGGCGTAGGGGTGCAGGGGGCGGTCACGCTGGCTGTGGGGGGTGGAGGAGCCTTCCGCTTGGTTCTCCGCAGTGAAGACTCGGCGGAGGACGTTCGACTCACAGCCTGAACAGAACAGCACAACAACACAAAGAGACAAAGCAATGGCTTCGATTCAGTATGTCGTCGCTGACTAAGCACATGCAAAGAGTTTTACATAATGTTGTTTGAATGTAAAATTGCACCCATTTGATGCATGGTACTTCAAGAAACCTTCCATTTATGTGCAATTCATGGCAAACACAAATAGTAGCTGTGCAGGCCTATTCATTCCCATCACTAGTATTGTAATACAACTAAACAAAAGTGGCCACATTTTTGTAAACATGGGTTGAGCTCAAGCAAATTGCAATATATTTCCTTGCCATTTCGAGAGTCAAAATGCACAGTAGCAAAACCAGTAGCAAAAACCTGCTTAGTAACTGCCTAGTACCGCATGAATGGTGCTGACGAAACAGTTTCTCAGTTTTCACTGAAGGAAAAAAGAAAAACAACCCTCCGCACCAGTCCCGTTCATGAAAGAAGTTCTGTGTTTAGGCTCTGGGCTCGGCCCCTGCCGTGCTGCGCAGCTTACCTGGTGGTGGTGGCCGTCTGCCTGCCCCCCCTGGCTGGGAGAGGGGGGCCCGGCCTCCGCGTTGGCCCCGGGGAGAGAGGTGGCTTCCGGGGAGCACAGGGTGGGGGGCAGGGGCGCCCGGCGCTTCTTTGGCCCGTCGGACGGCATGGTGTTGGAGCTGTAGCTGGACGTGTGCGACGGCAGGGCACACATACTGACCGGCCGCTGCCTCCTCAGGATGGGGGACGCCGGAGCGCTTGCCGTCATTGGCTGGAGAACGGGGGAGATAAGCGGCCAATCATGAGACAACCATCGTCTCCCACACGAGCAAACACACACACACACACACACACACACACACACACACACACACACACACACACACACACACACACACACACACACACACACACGCACACACACACACACACACACACACACACACACACACGCACACACATGCACACACACGCGCACACACACACACAAACACTTCAACCTCCAAACTGGCCAATGAGTAAATGTGCACACGAGGGAACAAACATGACGCAGGAGGCCGACTCAAGAGCAAGCATTGGATTTTCCAAGCCAAAGTTTAAAGAGCAAACGGCAAAACAAACAGATCAGTGCATGCCAGTGGCTGTAGCTGTAGCTGTAGCTGTGTTGGCCACAGAGTCCTCACAGACACAGAACCAACGCACCAGGGGTGCGTTTCTCGAATGCGTAGTTGTTAGCCAGTTAGCAAGTTGGGTAGTTGCCAATGGGAAATTGCATTAAAAACAACGAAGTAGGTAACGTAGTTAGCAACTATGGTTTCGAGGAATGCACCTCAGCAGTAGATTCCAGAATGACTGGAATAACACACACACACACACACACACCTGATCTGACTTCTTCCGACTCCTCCTAAAGAGGCTGAAGAGTCCTTTGTTCTCCTTATTCTCCTTTTCTTTCTGGCTCTTGTCCTTCCTGGACGGCAGACAAAGTGCATCTGGTGGGGAGGAAGACAGGACGGGATACGACACGAGACAGGGAACGATCAGTCTCCACACCAGAAAACCACACCAGGCGACAGGGGTGACCCCCCGCCTCCCCCATCATGTGAAATAGCAATTTGTCCAACCCCCAGTATTATGTGATACCTGAGCAGTGACATTAAAGACGGGAATGAAATCACCTTGGCAATGATGTGTGGGTGAGGGCGGGAGTTCGACGACTGGGCTGGTCACTGGACAGACAGAAAAGACATTAGATTAGTCTCTCATGTTTATTGGTTTGAAATGCAGCACCAAAAACAGTGATAAACCACACCAAATAAAATCGCACCAATTTCACACTGAACACTAAAGCAAATGTTGCGATTACCATTTACGGAAAAGCCCAGGCATTGGGGTCATTGTCAGGCCCTGAAATATGGGCCTGTAACTTATTTTAGAACCAAAACTTTTTCCATTGGCTCCGTCAACGACTATCTCCTTGGAGACATCTGCCTTATGCGAGCTTGTCTCAAAGTCTGGCTCTATTTTAAAATCAATAAAGCAGAAAGATCTATGGAGAAACCCTGAATGCTGAGTTGAGATTTAATGTTTTTTTTCTGCACTTTGCACCTTTGATTTGTTACCTTTTGTGTCTCTTGCGTAGACCTCCCGGATACCTAGATCGTTGAGGGTGCGAGTTAGGTCCAATGGATCATCGGACTGAACGTTTCTGAGCAGGATTGTCGTCGACACGTCGAATTCACATTTCTCGCTGATGGCCGGGAGCAGCTCGGTTAGCGGGATCTTGGGGCTGACTCGGAGAATGGTCTTCTGCGTCTTCCTGTAGTTTATCACCAGGCGCACGGTAGCCTGAGTGCGAACACAGAGAGAGAGAGAGAGAGGAGAGAGAAGGATTTCAAGAATGGCCCCACAAGAGAGCTGTAGAACTCAGTGCTAATGCATTTATTAACTGCAGTACATCTATGCCTGCTCCTCATACATTAATCAAACGATATAATTACATCAGTAGCAAAAAATACTGTAAAAAAGTACTGAGCTATTGCTCTTAACGAGCGTGCGGGAACAACTGGAATCGTTTTAAAGTGGAATGAAAGTATACATGATAGAGGAATAAAGTTATTCAGAATTAAAAGAGGAATAAGCCTCCTACTTTATTTGGAATAAAGTTAAATCCGAATAACTTTACTTTCGAATTGCATGAAGCTTTCAAAGCGGAATTACATTTTAATTAAATTGAGTTAAATATCCCATGTGAATGAAACCATTATCACACAGTAGATGGCATATGTACAACGATCAAACATTACTGTACGCCCTAGGCAAAAGACATACTGTACTGAAGACATTCAGAGGAAGTCGCTTCTTTTAAATTCTTTGTACAGTCAGAGCAAACAGGCCCGTATTTGGACTCCACATCACTTAAATAAAACTAAAGTTGTGTTTACTAGACAGGGGCGAAGACCTATTGCATCTCCTTACAAGTGCTTGAAAGGACTGGCCAGGTAGGTCACGGTCAAACGAGAGGCCCAGATGTGTTGCACCGTATATCGAACATCATGAAATACAACTATGGCCATGGCAGAGACATATCACACTGTTGCTGCTCTTTGAGATTTGACAAGAGACAGAGCTGAGAAATATAGAAGAGCCTGAAATGACTCTCCTGTGACTTGTGGTCAGGGACAGATTACTGCACGGGCCTATTGGGCCTAGGCCCAGGGGCCCAATAGTAAATGGGGCCCTGAAGCCTAAGCCTCTACATTTCCATGTCTCATATTGTGTTAAAATTGCACACAACTGAAAGTTCACATTTTCTCAGGGGACATCTCCCCAAAACCCCAACAGCATAGACTCTCACATCTGGCCTGAAATCATAAATCGTTTTGTAAACTAGCAGCACCCATAGAAGGGGGCCTTTCTTCTCGTCTGACCAAGGGACCCATGGAATCATCATCCGTCCCTGCTCATGGTGAACATCTAAGTCCAAGTCTGGTCCTCCAGTACTGTACCT
The DNA here is from genome assembly GCF_034702125.1 of Engraulis encrasicolus. Classification (NCBI taxonomy): domain Eukaryota; kingdom Metazoa; phylum Chordata; class Actinopteri; order Clupeiformes; family Engraulidae; genus Engraulis; species Engraulis encrasicolus. The sequence continues at coordinate 46,652,684 of NC_085869.1, forward strand.
CCGGCATGTGAGGCCCCGCTCTCCTCTGCTTCTCCTCTAGCCCCTTGGGCTTCAGCAGGATCTTCTCGGCCTCCAGGGCCCCAATCAAAGCGTTGGGCTTGAACTTGATGTGGTTGCGGTTCTTGGAGACCAGCTCGATGGTGTGTCCCGACGGGTTCAGGTGGTGCTGAGCACACAGCGTCACTAACAGGTCCATCATGGGCTTGCTGTGGGAAAGACATACAAGTATATATGTAAACATACTGTATATACTGAATAACACACAGAGACATGCACACACACACATGCAAGGTCAAACGTCCCCCACACACTCGCATACCCCACACACAAAAAACACGCACACCTGCACAACTGCACGCATGCACACACGCAAGTACGCATGCATACACACCCACGCGCGCGTGCACGCACGCACACACGCACACACACACACACACACAAAAGGGGTTATAAGCACTAACACAAAAGCGAGAAAGGATGAATGCAGCACTCCAGTAGACGCAGAGTGCACATTAGGTACTCGCTTCTTGGAATCACTGCCAGTAACAGTCACAGTGAAAGGCCACTCAGTGGCAAAGACGACGGAGCACACCTCGTGCAATGGCCTCTGGGTAATTTAACTGGGGAATAAAACATGACCACAGTGGAAAGTCTGACCAGGGGACGCCTCTGAAGCGTTCCCCATTCACCTGATGGATATGCAGAGGAGTGAGTGTGTATTGCTCTGGCTGTCGCTTGAGGACGGAGGCAACCGGCCCAGTGACGCACTGCCACTGAGAGAAAAGAAGGCCTCGATTCAACACTCGGCCGAGCTGACTGAGCAAGCGCGACTCCGGGGGCCAGACCATGGGTAGAGTATGAATGTTTGGTTACGCCAGGGGGGCACAGAAACTCATGTGTACTGCCTACGAGTGTCATCCCGGTCCCTTTCAAGTGGAAAGTTGGAGAGGAGAGGAGAGGAGAGGAGAGGAGAGGAGAGGAGAGGAGAGGAGATGAGAGGAGAGGAGAGGAAGGGAAAGGAGAGGTGAGGAAAAGAGAGGAGAGGAGAGGAGAGGAGAGGAGAGGAGAGGAGAGGAGAGGAGTGAAAACCGGAGAGGAGTGGAGAGGAGAGGAGAAGAGAGTTACACAAGTTGACCCTCTAAAATAGCCAAAGAACAGTTTGCGAAGGACTAAACAAGCAAAACTGAATTTAAATGACGTCGTGTTTGAGATAAGCCTAATTTGCTGCGGCAGACTAAAAGGTTTTCGGATGACAAATCCTCTGACTCGTGCTTTGATTTCAATAGTAAGTAACGAATATGCATATTAAAATAACTTATCATATAAACTGACGTCAGAGATCTTTGCTTTATGGCAATGAAGAAAAGATCCTTGTAACGCTGGCCGCTGTTGCATCTTGGCTTTTGCCTTAGCAAGAGAGAGTTGATCAGAGAGAGTAGAGAGAGAGAGGTTCCATTGGCCCATTGTTTCCTGGTTCTATTATTGGGGGGGAAATCCCCCTTTAGGCAGACCTAGGCAGACCTGAGGACTGTTCTATTCAATGCTAGGAGCATTATGACACGCCCCTTTAGGCAGACCGGAACCTGGTCACATTAGGTGCCCATAGAAACCTATTACATTGGCATATCTCTATATACTTAAAGAATCTCTGGTTGAAGGGCTTTAGCTGCGGTGCCCTGGTGTCCAGCTGAGAGCCGGCTCTCCTGCGCAAGAGAGGCCCTCTAAAATATCATGCCAGCACTTTAATCCCAATCATAATGAGTTCACTGTAGCGACTCTCGGAAAAAGTGGGGGGAAGACAGAAAGAGAGAGACAGAAAGAGAGGGTGAGAAAGGTGGGGTGATGGAGGGAGTGAGGGAGGGAGAGAATGCTCCTGGAACAAAATTTAGGCTAGGAAAAATGGAGATGAAGAATGCGTAATCCCTTTCTTTTGGACTTACAATAATAGGATGGCCAGAGCAAGGGGCAGAACTTCAGTGTATAAAGCGAAGCCTCATTAATAGAGCGTGTGTTTGAAGTGGGCTTTCATACAGGGATCACCCACTTCAAATGGTTCGTCCTGTATTATTAGCAACATTGCCTTACATGGTACCCAGCGGCCACAAAATGAAAGGGACATTTAGAAACACTGGTGGCATACATTTCAACCGCACAGCACTTTTTTCCCACCCTTTTAAACAAGAACCCTTCAACGGTTCCTCATGATGCAGATCGCTTTCGGCACTGCGAGCACACTCATCATCACAGTCGCTGATGTAACACCGAGACCCCTGGGTCTCATGTTTTTAAAAAAAAGGAAAAAAAAGAAGAAAGAAAGAAAGAAAGATAGAAAAAAGCTGTGTGAGAGACACTGCAGCGATGATTGGGAACTATGCGAACCATTTCCTCACAGGTCGGCACATCTGGAAAGGGGGTATTAGTGGAAAACCCCAGGCTTTACACGTCATGCTTCACGAGCGCCAGTGCCACACACAACCTGAGGACAGCGGGACACAAAGGCAGCATGTGCAAACCTGCTGCTGCAACCAGAAAGACCACCACCACAATGCAAGGCGGGGAAACGTCAGGATCACTAAAACTCCTCAAGTGACAGGAAGTAAAATGACAGAATCCTGAAGTGACAGGGGGTTCCTTACAGCCTTTCACAACGTGATTAACCAAATATTAAGTTTCCTAAATATTTGTTTCTGGCTTTGTCAAAATAGGAAAGTGATAAGTGAGTGATGATGTCAGATGAGGAAAGTTTGGGAAATGACTCAAACTTGAGTGGCAAAGGAGGTGACCTCGGCACAGTGTCATTCAGTAGAATACTCCTCAATACTATCAATGAAAGTGAGAGAGAGTATCCGAGGCACTCTAAAGTTAGAATTTGTTTAGAGGTCCTCTTAACTTCAGAGTGCATCTACTCTCTCACTCTTAAGATTTGCTCTCTGACACCAAAAGGCACCTGAAGTTTTTCTCTCTCACTAACAATGCAACAATAACACTATTATTATTAAACTTTAAGTAAGAGGGACACGCCATGTCAAATTTCTTACGGCACAGAATATCTAGCAGAGGCCCTGTTCACATTTCACAACAAACGTTTTCTAATATCTAGATGCTTCAAAGCATCCACAGAGCTCTGAAAGGTACTACATGTAGATTACCTTCTGTCCAAACCTTCCCTTAATGCTAGAGAGTGCACTATAATAATGTGAGTAATCATGTTGGATGATCAACTGCATAGTGTCTACACTGTAAAAATGCAGTGTTAATTCAACACTTAGAGAGTACTCTGGGACCAAATACACTCTATAAGAAGTTAAATTGACTCTACATTTTGAATTAACACTGCACAATGTTCTGTATAGTAAATTGTGTAGCCAACAAGTAAACCTTTTAAAATATTCATCTCAATTATGTACCTTAGCTGCAATGGCTCCTGCATTAAAAACACATTCAGGACCAGAGATACCTAGACCAGGTCAGTACTGGTTTCACTTAACTGTCAACCCACTAATTCCTGAACTAACCATCTGATTATTTAAGTGGTTATTAAGATTAGCTGACTCATAAAATAATTGGATGTGGCAAGGTTATTATAATACCATAGGTGGGGGAGTAATTAACCAGTGCTCTCCCCCATCCTCATCCATCATCCATGGTACCATCTTGCCACAGTGCTCCCTTGGGGCGCCGTTTGGGGCTGCCCCATCTTCAATACTAACAATGAAAGTGAGAGAGTAAATCCAAGGCACTCTGAAGTTAAAGTTAAACTTTGTCCTCTTATCTTCAGAGTGCCTCAGATCTACTCTCTCACGCTGAAGATTTGCTCTCTGACACTGATGAGCACCTGAAGTTTTTTATGAGATTATACCCCACAGACTCACCTCTTCCTCTCTCTCTCACTAACAATGCAACAATAGCAGTATTATTATCAAACTTAAAGAGGGATGTGGTAGGGTTATTATAATACACCCAAGTAAAAAAAAAGTGTACTTAATATATACTTAATAAGTACGTTTTATTGTATTTAAAGTGTACTTCAAAAGTGTGTATTTAAAGAATGTTATTTTGGGACAACTTATAGTATACTTAAATGTACTTGAAATATAATTAAGTAGAGCTTAAACACATTTTAAGTTGACTTTTTTGTACTAAAATTAAACTTTGTATAAGTGTACTTAATATACTAAAAATATATTTAACTTTAAGTACATTATAAGTATACTAACCAAGTCACTTTAAAATGTGTTTAATGTTTACTTTAGCATGCGGATAAGTGCATTTTAAGTACATTAGAAATCTATTTTAACGTCATGAGAAAGTACTTTATAGTATACTGCAGAAGTACATACTTAAGTTGTGTTATTTTGGGACAACTTATAGTATACTTAAATACACTTGAAATATAATTAAGTAGAGCTTAATCACATTTTAAGTTGACTTTTTTGTACTAAAATCAAACTTTGTACAAGTGTACTTAGTATACTAAAAACATACTTAATTTTAAGTACATTATAAGTATACTAACCAAATCACTTTAAAATGTGTTTAATGTGAACTTTAGCATGTGGATAAGTGCATTTTAAGTACATTAGAAATCTATTTTAACGTCATGAGAAAGTACTTTATAGTATACTGCAGAAGTACATACTTAAGTTGTGTTATTTTGGGACAACTTATAGTATACTTAAATACACTTGAAATATAATTAAGTAGAGCTTAATCACATTTTAAGTTGACTTTTTTGTACTAAAATCAAACTTTGTACAACTGTACTTAATATACTAAAAATATATTTAACTTTAAGTACATTATAAGTATACTAACCAAGTCACTTTAAAATGTGTTTAATGTGAACTTTAGCATGCGGATAAGCACATTTTAAGTACATTAGAAATCTATTTCAATGTCATGAGAAAGTACTTTATAGTATACTGCAGAAGTACATACTTAAGTTGTGTTATTTTGGGACAACTTATAGTATACTTAAATACACTTGAAATATAATTAAGTAGAGCTTAATCACATTTTAAGTTGACTTTTTTGTACTAAAATCAAACTTTGTACAAGTGTACTTAATATACTAAAAACATACTTACTTTAAGTACATTTCAAATATATTCACAAAAATCGCTTTAAGTACATTTTAAGTGTATTGACTCTAAATGTATTTTAAGTATACTACAAGTAGATTTTACTTTAAGCACATTTCAAATATATTTATTTTAAGTACACTTTAAATATATTTCAAAAGTATATGAAAAAAATATTGATGTAATCCCCAGTTACTCATTTCCATTGTACATTGTCTTGTTCACAACCATCAGCCATTCACATGAACCTTCCTTTCACCTTCACTTCAGACAACAACCACTGCCTCAACCAGGATTCGAACCCACAATTCACTGAACCACAGACCTGCACTCTAACCACTAGACCACAACTACCTGTTCTTTGACAGGCACAATTACGTTCTTGAAGTAATAGTCTTGAGTAGTACACTTTAAGTATACTTTTATATACTTAATTATAATACTTAGAAATCATTGGTGGTGGTATGCTTTTATCGAATTAAAGACACTTTTACATGTTTAATTTGTGCACCAAAAAGTACACTTAAAGTGCACTTAATACACTAATAACACAACTTAAGTACAGACTTCAGTATTGTGCTTAAAAGTTTAATAGGTAAGGCCTTACATGCCTTTTTAAGATCTGTTTGTGCTCTTCAATATGGTGTTTTTACCATGAAAATACATTAACAAAATGGAAGGTGGAAGGTTATTTAATGTTACAAACCATAATGAATAAATAAGCCTAGGTTAAAATATACTAAAATGATGGTTTAAAAAAGTACCCAGGTGAAAAAAGTGTATTTAATATACTTAATAAGTATGTATTTTTGTATTTAAAATATAGTTCAAAAGTGTGTATTTAAAGAATGTTATTTTGGGACAACTTATAGTATACTTAAATACACTTGAAATATAATTAAGTAGAGCTTTAACACATTTTAAGTTGACTTTTTGGTACTAAAAATCAAACTTTGTACAAGTGTACTTAATATACTAAAATCATACTTAACACTAAGTACGTTTCAAATATTCTTTCTAATACCAAACTTTAGCACATTACTTTTAAAATACAAATACACTTAAAATACACTTAAAATATACTACACTAACAGTATGTTTTCAAATACAGCACTTAAGCACATTACTTTAAAAATACAAATACACTTAAAATACACTTGAAGTGGTTCAAGACAACAAGAAAAATAACATAAAATCTTTATAAGTGAGTACATAATTAATATTAGTGTCAAAAAGGCAATATAGTAAGTATGCAAAAAAATATGCATATTTGTAAAGGTCGTAAAATAAAGTTTAGGTATAACTGATAATGTATATTTTCTAACACTATGTTTGAGTACATTTTTTAAGAACAAAGTTTAATACATTAAACTAGCAGTACATTTTCTAATACCATACATTACTATAATGGTGTACTGTGTATGATTTTTTGTAGTTTATTTCCAAAATTCATGCTGGAAAAAGGGGAGTCATTCATCATCATCATAAATTGAGGTTCTTGTCCATGTTCCAGATATAGACTTTTTTTGCTAGGAAAATGACTGTACTTTGGCCAGTAATTAGTTTATTTATTTTGTAAATATAGTTAAAATACATTTAAATACACAACACTAATAGTGTATTTTCTAAAAACAATCTTTAGCACATTACTTTAAAAATACAAATGTACTTAAAATACATTTAAATACAATACACTAATAGTGTATTTTATAACACTACACTTTAACACATTACTTTTAAAATATAAATGTACTTAAAATAGACTTAAAATAGAATATACTAATAGTATATTTAACAATACCACACTTAAGCACATTACTTTAAAAATAAAAATGTATTTACAATACATTTAAATACAATACACTAATAGTGTATTTTTTAATAAAACACTTTAGCACATTACTTTTAAAATACAAATGTACTTAAAATAGACTTTAAATAGAATATACTAATAGTATATTTAACAATACCACACTTTAGCACATTACTTTAAAAATACAAATGTATTTACAATACATTTAAATACAATACACTAATAGTGTATTTTATAATACTACACTTTAACACATTACTTTTAAAATACCAATGTACTTAAAATAGACTTTAAATAGAATATACTAAAAGTATATTTAACAGTACCACACTTAAGCACATTACTTTAAAAATACAAATGTACTTACAATACATTTAAATACAATACACTAATAGTGTATTTTATAATACTACATTTAAGTACATAACTTTTAAAATACAAAGATACTTAAAATACACTTAAAATATAATACACTAATAGTATACTTTATAATGCTACACTTTAGCACATTACTTTTAAAATACAAATGTACTTAAAATACATTTAAATAGAATATACTAATAGTATATTTAACAATACCACACTTTAGCACATTACTTTAAAAATACAAATGTATTTACAATACATTTAAATACAATACACTAATAGTGTATTTTATAATACTACACGTTAACACATTACTTTTAAAATACAAATGTACTTTAAATAGACTTAAAATTGAATATACTACTAGTATAATTAACAATACCACACTTAAGCCCATTACTTTTAAAATACAAATGTACTTAAAATATATTTAAATACAATACAATAATAGTGTATTTCATAACACTACACTTAAGTACATGACTTTTAAAATACAATTGTACTAACAATACATTTAAATACAATACACTAATAGTGTATTTTATAATACTACACTTAAGTACATAACTTTTAAAATACAAAGATACTTAAAATACACTTAAAATATAATACACTAACAGTATACTGTATAATGCTACACTTTAGCACATTACTTTTAAAATACAAATGTACTTAAATTAGACTTAAAATACAATATACTAATAGTATATTTGACAATACTACACTTTAGCACATTACTTTTAAAATACAAATGTACTTACAATACATTTAAATACAATACATTAATAGTGTACTTTATAATACTACACTTAAGTACATAACTTTTAAAATGAAAAGATACTTAAAATACACTTAAAGTATAATACACTAATAGTATACTTTATAATGCTACACTTTAGCACATTACTTTTAAAATACAAATATACTTGAAATACATTTAAAATATAATACACTAATAGTATATTTGACAATACTACACTTAGCACATTACTTTTAAAATACAAATATACTTAAAATACATTTAAAGTACAATACACTAACAGTATATTTTATAAAACTATATTTAAGTACATAACTTTAATAATACAAATTATTTTAAAATATATTTAAAATACACTTAACTATAAGTATATTTTTAAATACCATACTTAAGTACTGTACTTGATAAGTAGAGTGTACTTAAAATATACTTTCAGAAAATTAAATATATTTAAAGTACACTTAAGTACACATTTTTTTGACCTGGGCACTAGGTGGGGGAGTAATTAGCCAGTGTTCTCCCCCATCCTCGTCCATGATTAAGGTACCCTGAGCATGGTACCGTCCTGCCACACTGCTCCCTTGGGGCGCCGTTTGGGGCTGCCCCATTTCACGGGTGAGGCACAAATGCAATTTTGTGTGCAGCGAGCACTGTGTCCCAGGTGGGTTTTAGCTCAATAACACTTCATGCATAAATGAAGGTGCAAGACAGAACAGGTTATTTACTACTGCTGTGGACTTTTCAGCAAAGACTGAAAAAGTCCTTCGACAGGCCAGTCTGCAGAAAGAGGCTATCCCTTTTGTGTAGAATCAAAGTTGTAACCTTACTGTTACCAAAATGCGCTTCTGATGGAAGGTGGTCAAGCTCTGACCTGCCGTGGGTGAACATTGTCTTCTCTGTCCACTCTACCACTCTACCAGTGTACCAACTAACACTCTGTCCTGCATCCTAAAGCTGATATCTCCAACCCTGTTCAAGAGAGAGGAGTGGAGAGACTGCACCTTGGAAGAATGTGGGTTTATGTTGTGGACAGTAGAAAGAGAGCGTAGGACCCTTCTAGTTGATAGACTACAGACACCTGGCAAGTCTTAGGAGAGAACTACACAGTGAAAATGGGGTGTCAAAACTGTCAGATAACATTTGGTCCCACTCAAAAATAGGTGTACATTTTACTCAATGGTCAGTGAAACATTATCAGTCAATTATTCTCAGTATTGTGTGGATATCAACACTGGAATGTGACAAAGTGACAAAAGAAATGTGACTTGGAGAACTCTCCCCACTGTTGTACAATACATAATCCTGAAGTACATCTAGAGTTACAAAAGTTTACTCTGGAACTTTGACACTCCATTTTTTGACATTCCTGTGTAGGTATCTAGGGCAGCCGTGGCCTTATGGCTAAGGAGATGGGCTTTAGATCAGAGGGTGGCAGGTTCAAATACCACCCTTGCACACCCTCCGATCATCCCACACTGCTCCAGGGACTGTAACCAAATACCCTGTAAATAACTGTAAGTCGGCTTAGATAAAAGCACCAGCTAAGTGTACTGTAACGTAATGTAATGCAATGAAATGCATCTGGGCAGCTGAGGGCGTCTCACCTGCCGTGGGCGAGCATGGTCTTCTCCGTGCCGTCGGGCAGCACCACCAGCAGGGTCAGCTCACGCTGCAGAGGGTTCTCCTGCTGCTGCTGCGGGTCCATGGGGCTGGAGGCGCGCTGGTAGCCTGGAGAAGTGGGGGAGGGCGGCGGACCATCAAGCCCTTTCGCGACTGGCGGAGGCGGCGGGGCTTTGCTCTTCGACGATCGTCTGTGGAAGACGCAGAGGAGAAAAGGGTGGGGTTGATGAAGAACTCAAATCAGGATGTACAGGCTGGTCGAGTAAGTCGATCTATTTACCCACTCAGGATAACAGCATTGATGACTTACTAGCTATGAAACATTTGAAGTTAAAGGGGTATGCCACTATTTTGGGGCTTAATACAGTTAAAATCATTGGCCAGGGTTTATAAAGGTGGTAAAGTGTCTTATTTTTCATGTAAGCCGTTGTCTTGCTTTAAGACAAGTTAAAAGAGGGAGCATGTCGCTAAGCTAGTGAAAGTCAATGGATCCGTGTAGCATGCTACAATGCTACACGGATCCATTGACTTTCACTAGCTTAGCGACATATTCCCTCTTTTAACTCGTCTTAAAGCAAGACAACGCTTAACATGAAAAATAAGACACTTTACCACCTTTATAAACCCCAGCCAACGATTTGAACTGTATTGTGCCCCAAAATAGTGGCATATCCCTTTAAACTGGTTTAAGTTATGTGCAACTTCTAACCACAGTTACATTTTTTAACGCAAGGCTAAGAAGCTGTGTTTACAAAAGCAAAGATTTGTTTACGACAGAGCAGAAACGGTGAAACGGAGTCTTGTCAGTGCCCGCTGGTAACCAAACACTTCCTGTGCTCTAATCAACAAGGATGTAAATAATCCTCTTCACCACAGGACACAAGTCATGACCAGCCGCGACCTCTGGCAACAGAGCCTCAGACATAATTCAGACTCAAATGTTTCAGCAATCGTGGAAATTTAGCGTGATTGGGGATAACTTTGCATGAAATTGAATGAAAGGGACCCTTTCTCCTCGAGTTAAGACGAGGGAGTCTTTAAACGAGAGCACTTGGACCTACTTTACACACAAGTCACAAGACAAGCGGGCAACTGAAGTGATGTATTCACGGAACTAGGCAGGACAAGAAAACAAGCGAGAAGGAGAGGGAGTCTTTTTCTCAGACAGAATGGAATAAAAAGAGGACAAAAAGAGATATTTTCTCTCAGCACTTCATTTCCGCTTGACACAATAATGTATCTCAAAAAAGACAGATAGACACCCACAATGGCATGAAAGTATTCTTCAAAGTGGTAGTCGATTGACTGTGGTCTGAACCGAAGCCCTATTGAATCCAGTATGTGTAACTGTTAGCGTAAGCAATAAAACTGTCACAGTCAATTGTTCCAGTGCGCAAGGACCACACTTATGTCATTCTAGAGGACTTCAACACCCAGCCAGGGCTACAATCCCAGTCCTGACCTCAGACAGAAAGACAGGCACACACACACACATACGCATGGACGCACGCAGGCACACACACTCACACACACACACACACAAAAGACACAAAAGCGCTGGCACACGCACACACAGAATTATCACACATGCCAAACTTTACATAATCCTTCTGCAATTACATAATACCTAGTCTGAGTATTGTGGCGCATGCAAATTGATCTTCACATCTCCAAAGACCAAATGTCTGCATTGGAACCTGATGAATCCACAACAGGGGCCAGATAATATTTAGCGGGATAACTGCAATACACAACTTCCAGACTGACCTCAGCAGACCTCATACAGATACGATATGTCATGTGGACAGTGTCCAATCTATCCAGACTGAAGTAGACCTCTAAAGGAACAAGGGGAAGAAACCGTGGAAACCGTGGAGTCTGATGTCTGGAGAGCACAGAGCGTTTTCCTTTTTCCACACAGCTCCTAAATAACAAGCTCTTTAGCCTGTCGGCAAAACGCTCACGTGGAGAGCCAGAGCAAACACCAAGGTATCTCGAAAAAGGAGAGCCCACGGCCTTGAAAGTGCTGATACGAAATGACTTTCACTGAAGGGTGACTGGCTGGCTGCCGGCCTCACTTTACCGCACTCATTTGTCACTCTTTGGGAGGAAATGTCACGGCAAGAAAAAGAGAACCAACCTCCACCAAGTGACACTAAGGTATTTTTTTTCTCATGTCTGACCTGTGTCAGAGGACAAGTTGGGAATCCCGATGATTAAACATGAGTGAAACTGAAGAAAGCACGACAAAAAATATGACCCAAAAAAACTTTCTTTTGTATCAGTGCACCATGGCATTCAAAACATTCCAAACTGATTAGGCTATAGGAGACACGACAAGAGTAGGGATGAGATGAGCAGCTAAGCTATGTTTTGGGTGGTGTGTCAAAGAACACTCATGTTACCCGAGTGCAGTACATACCCTATACACAAACACACTCAAGCATACAGAGAGAGGACACATACACAAACATACACATTCCCAAAATACACTATTACAGCACATCCCCTCAGTCAAACAGTCTACATTTCAAGGTTACACCACAAGGCTTTTACAGCCATCAGATATTTTTCCCCCAACGACAACTTCAACAAAACCCACTCGGCATTCCCACATAAACAAGCATGGCTGCACAAATCGTTACACTAGCTCACCAGGCAACTCACAGCCTCACAAATTCCACAGACTTACTTTGCACCTCTTCTTTCTCCCTTAATGCCAAAAGTTACTTTTTTCCACACACGCGCGCCCCTGAGAGAGGACAGGAGGGAGGGAGGGAGTTGGCCGCTAGTTCGCTGGCACCTCCCGTGGTCGTCGGAGGGGAGTGAGTGCGTGTGTGTGTGTGTGTGTGTGTGTGTGTGTGTGTGTGTGTGTGTGTGTGTGTGTGTGTGTGTGTGTGTGTGTGTGTGTGTGTGTGTGTGTGAGAGAGAGAGAGAGAGAGAGAGAGAGAGTGTGTGGGGGGGAGGAGAGCCTCACTCTTGTGAGCCTCACTCAACCTCTGTACACACACACACACACACACACACACACACACACACACACACACACACACACACACACACACACACACACACACACACACACACACACACACACACATAACACATGCAGCTCTGGCACTGCGGCATGTTCATCCACCTGTCAAAGACCTTCAACAGGCCCCAGCACACACACACACAGAACACACACTTTCCGCCCTAACACCACCCACAGCAGCACACATTGTTTGGTTAATTCAATAACCTTGTGTGTGTGTGTGTGTGTGTGTGTGTGTGTGTGTGTGTGTGTGTGTGTGTGTGTGTGTGTGTGTGTGTGTGTGTGTGTGTGTGTGTGTGTGTTCTGAATGCATGTGCCTCTCTCTCCCTCTCTATTGTATGTCTCTCTCTCTCTCTCTCTCTCTCTCTCTCTCACACACACACACACACACACACACACACAGACACACACACACACACACACACACACACACACACACACACACACACACACACACACACACACACACATACAGTCTATATCTCTCTCTCTGTGTTTCCCCCCGCCTGGCCTTCGTATCCAGACGCATCTGTCTGCATGTGACTGAGCGACGTGGACAAAAGGGCCGTGTACATTTTGCTCACTGTGCCCCCGTTTTCCCAGCATGCATCTGGCATGCCACACTGCTGTTGAATAATAACAAAGAGACAAGTCCAAGCCTGAGCTTTACACAGAGAGACAGAGAGAGAGACAGTGAGAGAGACAGACACACACATACACATTCACACACTTTGTGACTTAAACAAACACATGCAAAAGTCACCCCAACTAGACCTGAATGCCAGTGGGAGATTTGACTAACTCAGGCACAGTCAGTCTTTATCCAAACACTCACAGTGTGTATACACCCTACTGAGGCAATAGTGTGGCAAGGCCGAGGGCAGCGGGTTTAATTCATTCATGATGATCTCACGCCGCGCTGCAACGTTTACCGTGTCCAGACAGCCCTCCGCTTTTCTTTTTTTCTTTTTCAGAACAAATTCGCAGGGAATAAACCACTTCCAAACACGGCAGACCTTCACTCAAGACATTGAAAACATTCAATCGTTACCTATCCCCGGCCAAATGCAATTCAAGTAGTTACTGTATATCATCACGCGCTGCCAAAAACAAATCTGCAACGATAAATTGTTCATTCTGGACACGTTTTTCCCTCCCAAACAAACAACAAACTGTAAGTCATTACAACAGCCTCCTGCTGTCAGTGTGAGTGATACGGGAACAGATGTTGTGGTCTGGTCAGGACACACCCTCTCCAGTGTGAGAGCAACACCTGGCAGGGGCGAGCATGCATGCATGCACACACACAGTGGAGCTGCCAGCTGGGCGACTGCCGAGAGGCCAGCACGTCCCATTTTGCAGAGCTAATTCAACACTTGGAATGTGGAATTGAACACTCATGGTGTTGGTCTAGCTCTAGAAAGTGTTGATTTAACACTGGGGAACGTATGATGGAGAGTGGAGCTGCCAGCTGGGCTACTGGGGAGAACAGCGCTCAGCAATCCAGAGCTAAACGGACCCAGATGAGAGCTGAACGCTTGCCATGAACGAGCATCTGTACACACATACTACACATACATTACACACATGCTGCACATATACATGCTGAAGATGGATGAAGAGGTTATGTCAATCATCCGCTAGGGAAATGGATGTATGCAAAACATAAAACACCACCCGTGCACAAACTTGTGGCAGAAAATGTGTGTAAAAAACAACATGCCTGTGTTGTGCGTGTTGTGTGTGTTATCACTTGGATTGCAACGGGATTAAGATGTGCATCAGTGCTACACCAGAGTCAGACACACACACAGACAAGTGCCATGAACTCTTTCTCTCTGCCCCCACACACAGATAGCTGACATACCAGTCCAGCCTAGCAAGGACCCCCTGCTGTTCGTCCCCTCCCTGCTCCAGATCCCTCTCCATCCCCTGCTCCACGGAGCTCAGACGGACACACACCACCCTCAGGCTCATTAGGCTACAGCTTCTTGAGTCGGGCCTAAGGCGGTTATTAAGGATTAAAACACCAATGTCTGTGGTGGGAATTACGGTAACGCCACTCATGTTAAAGAAAAAGAAATTAAAGAAAAGAAGAATAAGGTATTGACCCTACCGTGGCCTAACAGTAGGATACTGGGCCACTACACTGGCGACCCGGGTTCAATTCCAGCCCGGGTCATTTGCCATCCTCCCCCGGCTCTCCCTCCCCTCTCAGAGTCATTTCCTGTCCACCTCTTAACTGTCCTGTCTCAAAAATAATTAAAAGTAAAACACAAGGTGCATTCCTTTACGAATGTGGGTGCAACTGATAAAAAAACGCATGTCAGACGCATAACTTCCTGAAGGCACCATCTCAGACAGACTAGTCGCAAGACTAGGGATATTAAGAACACGTCGACGTGTCTCAAGGCGGTCTGAAGGAGTTATTAGACCCCACCAGGGCAAGCAGAGTTTAATAAAAAGTCTGAGAGAGGAGTCTGACTCCTACTGCTGAGCAGCTGTTGTTGCAAGGGCCCGGCCTCCACAAGGGCCTGCGCTGTGCTATTCAGTGGGAGTTCATGCTACGCAAATAATGTTAACAAGCCTCTCAATGTCATTTGATGACAGAGCACATAACTGGCGCTTGGGATGTAAAAAAAACCGATTGCTTCATTAAAGTTCTAATGGGCCAGCCAGACAAAGTGTGGAGCAGGCGCGGCCGGTTCATTTAGGGCAGATGGGCAGTGCCCCTCCAAAGATTCTTCCTCTGAGAAAAGTAGATCCATTCAGAAATTGCAGATAAAATATATATTGTAACCTCAATCACACTGGGAATCGTATTACATCAATGTTGTGGTTTGTGACGATCTTTGCGAGTGGAATCGGGTTTTATTTTTGTTGAGAAGTCTAGTTTACATCCAGTGTGGCTGTTTAACGTTAGGGTCTATGGCTGGCCTGGGCAGATTTCTCAGCGCCTCAGCTAAGCCCGGCCCCCTCGCCCCGATCCCATTCTACAAAATTAGCACTGTAGCCTACTTAGCATAATATCATAACATAAGCGCGACTTTATGGATGCTATCAGGGCAGATGTATGATCTGCCCTGACAAATGACAGGTCGGTGGCCCTGCCTGCTTTGAAAAAGACACAACAAACATAGGCTACTACTCCGCTCATCTCTAACCTGTGGAATTTTATTAACTCCATTGCCGCAAATTTCCCTCACAAAATCGGTGGATTAAAGTGGATAACCATGTCGGATTTGACGAAGGATATGTGTTGGCTGGTTAAGGATTCACGTTTGGGGTAGGTACAGTTTGTATATTTGCTATTGCAAAGTTCAAGGTTTTATGACCGAAGTCTTTGCATAATGGGTAACTGTCTGTTATTTAATGAAATGTGTGGGCTTGCAATGTTGAGACAGAAAGCAAATGTGTAGCTTCAGTGTGCTGCTGCTACCCCCAAGACTCCGATGACATTCTCTGAGAAGCTGGGTTGTGCATAGTTTAAACAAAGCGTGAGGGATTATGAATGAAGTCTTTCTAAAATAGGGAAACTGGAAGTTATTTAATGAAATATCTGAGCTTATTGAGCTTGGGGTGTTTTTGACTTGACAGCTTCATTTATGCTCAGTATTGTCTGCTATGTTGTTCACCGCTTCCTTCGTGCACGGTATTGTCTGCGCTTGTCTGTCCTCGTAACTAGACTTTCCGAGCAGCTCTTCTAGCTAGCTACATACGGCCCCGCCTACTTCTATATTAGTCAGCAGACCCTCGAGAGGCGAGTCAGTCTGAAAGAAGGCTACAGTGAAAGTGGTATTCGTCTGGTGAACTTTTAACCATGGCTGCTAGCATCGAACCTGTGCTCAATAGCGTTGAGTTTCTCTTGGAGAACTCGTTTGAATGACTAGATTTGGGAACAAAATTGGCTATAAAAAACCTCGGCCCCCATAAACCTGATATTAACATTGTTCAGCAAACAATGGATAAGGTTAAGTCTTTCAAGCGCACGTTTTCCCGTGCGTGGTATGACAAAAAGCCCTGGCTCTCTGGTTGTTCCAATAGGAACTAAATGTTCTGTTTCCCATGCTTGCTCTTCCAATCTCCTGTCACGGGGGGACAAGGGGATATGTGGAGCACTGTTGGTGTGTGTGACATGAAGCATTTCTCTGAAAAGGCTAAAAAACACGAGTCCAGCAAGTCGCATCTGAATTGTGCCATGAAATTAGCCATGCTGGGTAATGCTAACACAGCTGCCCAGCTACATGAGGGCTACAGTGTGAGTGTCAGGAATCACAACAAAGAGGTGGATGAAAATAGGCATATCCTGTCTAAATTGATCGATTGCATTCGGTTCTGTGGGGCATTTGACCTGGCACTAAGGGGGCACGATGAGACCGAATCGTCCAGTAATCCTGGAGTGTTTAGAGAGCTTGTGGATTTTGTAGCATCTTTGGACACTGTTATTCAAGGGTACCTCCAAAACCATTCAAAATGAATTGCTGGATTGCATGTTTGAGGTCATGCAGGGACATATTATTCAGGAACTGAAAAGTGCTGAGTTTATCTCTATCCAGGCAGACAGGACCACTGACGTTTCCACCCATTGTCAGCTCGTTGTAGTGTTTTGATACATTGACACGGCAAACAGGGTGCAGGAGAGATTTTTCTCTTTTAAATCAATTGATGGTCAGTCAAATGCAGATGGGATCTCTGCTGTGCTTCTAGACCAACTTCGCCTTGTCTGTTCACCAGAAGTGGCATCAGACAAGGCTAGGCTAATTGCACAGACTTACGACGGGGCTAGCGTGATGCGGGGGGCATCTGTTGGTGTTTGTAGGAAAGTGCAGGATGTGTATCCCAATGCTCATTTCATACACTGCTACGCTCACCAATTGAATTTGGTAATGGAACAGGCTGTGTCCGCATCGACTCCAGTGCGCTGTTTCTTTTCTGACCTTGGTGGATTCTCTGTGTTTTTCCCAGATCCCCAAAAAGAACAGCACTGTTAGACGAGGTGGTGGATGCCAGGTTGCCGCGTCCCTCCCAAACTAGGTGGAATTTCGGGAGTCGCACTGTTTGCACTGACAGTCTCCTTGAGTGTTTCGAAAGGATCCAGGCATCTCCAGATTCGATTCAAACACTGTTAGGGAGGTTAGGGGATTCTCTCGAATGCTGTTCGACCCCGAATTTCTATTCCTGTTGGACCTCTTTTACCAAATTATGCCACGGGTTGATGTACTTTATGCGCAATTGCAAAAGAGGGGGATCGATGCTGTCCAGGCATACAAGGCTGTAAACAACTTTGTGGAGCGCATAAAAAAAATCCGCGACGATGTTCCAGGTCTTTGTGCGAGGCACACTGTTCAGCCAACATGCAGGGGCGCTCCAAATTTATCTCAAATTGCGCATGAGGTGTGTGACACCATTATCATGACGGCAAAAGACCGATTCCAGTTCACGGCACACCTCTCTGCTGCCATTCTATTTGACAGCTCCAATTTCGCCACCTTCTCCGATAATCTCCCAGACGCGCTCATTCAACAAACAGCCGAGGCCTATCCTGTGTTTGACGAGAAGCGTTTACGCACGGAGCTGTCGCTTATCTATGAGAACCCAGATTTTAGGCCATGTAGTGGTGCTGGGGCATTGTTCAAGTTCATGATCAGGAACAACCTGCAGGGTGTGTTTGCTGAGTCCGTGAAGCTGTTGCGCATTCTGATCACAACCCCAATGACAACAGCTGAGTCCGAAAGGTGCTTCCAGGGGCGTAGCCAGAAGAAAAATTCTTGGGGGGCCATCTTGGGCCAGTCTTTTAATTGGGGGGGCACACCCAATCGCCAAAAACGACGATGAACCAAGTACTTGGACCCTTCAATAGGACATGTAGGCCTAACACTTAAAAACACAAAAGCAATAGCCAGCAGCCACAGTTTGTCACCTGAGGTGAGGTGTTGACTTTTGACTTTGTGGCTTAGACTAGAGTCAGGCTTGAGTGACAATAGGCCGGTCAGTCTAGCTGTAAAAAGGCCAAAACGTTGGATGAATTGCAATAGTAATGGTTCCTACTTTTAAGTGACCCTTAAACCCCCTTGCATTATGTATGAAATATCTACAAAATGATATTCAGTGGAACATGTTTTTTTTCAAGGTCAAAGTTTGAGATTTCCCATTCATTTTTCCATCAGATGACATTATAGGAGATACTAAATGAATAGGATAAAATGTTTAAATTTGCATATTTAACCATCAACTTTCAGACAACTTGTAATACAAAAAAAAACATTTGTCTTGGCTTGAATAAACTATTGTAAAAGTTTCTTATTATCTCATAGTTAAACATTTTACTCAATTCACCAAGTATCTCCTTTATTGTCTCCCTATGGAAAAATGAATGCGAAATCTCACGAAGAACAAAACAGGACGGAATTGTTTGACTGAAGACGCAGCGGTCACAACGCGTCAGCACCAAGGACAGCTACTGTCATTTGTTGTCAACAGAACCCAAATGAGAGTGCAACGAAACAGTTCAACATAATTTATCATATCCTCTGAGGCTCTGATATCAACACAAATTTGGGATTAATCAGACGGCAAAGTTTTCCAATAAAGCAGTCCCGACAATTCTGGAGTTAGAGGTTATTGTTTATGTTTCACAATGTCTAACAATTTGACTCCACGACCGGTGTTTACTAAAAATACAGCCAAGATAGCGAATTAATTCCTTGACATGTCGGCGTTGCTTTGGTCCTGTTTTAAGTGTCGACAGCTAATTCATGTCTGGATTTGTTTAGTTCGGTAAGTTTTTCAACAGCCATGCGGAACTTTGAAATGAAAATTCAAGTCAAGTCAAGTTTGGTTTGCTGGCTAACCAGCAGAATCTCAACACACTGGCTTTATCACACGATTTGCAGCAGTTGCAGTATTGTACTTCGCCTGTCGCTAAAAAGGGGAGTTAAACTGTATTTGGTAATGAAATATATATTTATATATATAGCCCACACCAGATTGAGTCGCATGAAAGTAGATAGAATAGCAGTCACTCACCAAATCCCCGGATACGTTTGAAGCACTTGAATATAGGTTTGAAGATAAAAATCCATTCCTCCTAATCCAATCTTTCATCGAGATGACTTCAAATACTCTGCCGGATAGCTTGTGCTTCAGTCCCAGCAAAAAGACTCTCTTCTATCGCCATCAACAGTCTTTCATCATAACAATTTCCCTGATTTTCTTCGCATTTTTGCAGTGGAATTCCATTTCCCTGTAGGCCTATGTCTACCAAAACAGTGAAATCCAAACATCCAGAGTTCCCGTCCTATCTATTTCCCCACCCCCTTCATCCGCCGTGAGTTGACTAAACGGCGCTTTAAGCGACACAATATCTTATTTGGCGATTCAATACACACAATGATATATTTTACTGGAGTTACTGCAACTCGCTGCATTTACAGCTAACTGTTGTTATCGATGTTGAACACACGTTTGAGCATGCACGTCATCGTCATGCGCCAGCCAATCTACCCAATGACGGTGCACGAATATTATGACGTTTTCGTAGCGCTGTCAAAGTCGACAGCTCGTGCTATATAGTAAAAATAACTGTAGGGGGAGCCACAGACCGAAAATAACCCAGAAAAAAACTGAATTGAGGATTGAAGATACCACCCGATTCATCCTCCTTCCATTTTGCTGTTGTCAGCCCTTGTTCCATAACTTTAAGTATTAGTTTAAGTTCAGAAATAGATATGAATAATGTTTATTACTCCTTGGATAATATTATTGCTGAAATTAAACCAATTTGTAATAGCACCTACACTGACCCAGATTAAAAAGTGGACCATATCCAATTTAAACTAAAATTCAAATCATCATCACCACCATTATCATTATTATTATTATTATTATTATTATTATTATTATTATTATTATTATTATTATTATTATTATGAACACTGACCACCACAGAGAAGACACAAAACAAATGTCCAAATATATATTTGTATTTATTTTGAAATATATTTGTATTTCATGGCAGCGTGGTTTGTTACAACTGGTTACAATACATGTTTACATTGGAATCAAAACAAAACAAAAGACAGTGGCCCATAACAACTGGTTTGTTACAACTGGTTACAATACATGTTACATTGGAATCAAAACAAAACAAGAGACAGTGGCCCATAACAACAAAACATTTGCCAGAACCTCACTACTCAACATTACTATTACAGAAGTTGTATCCTACGGTTTTTATGATTGGCAGCAAATCTGTCGACAAACTCATCTAAGTTTAAAGATGCTGCCCTCCTGTGTTCAATGCTCAACACCCCAAGATCACTGAGCCTTCCCTCTCCCATGGTAGTTCTCAGGTGTGTCTTCACAAGCTTTAAACAAGAAAAGCTGCGTTCACATGCAGCTGTGCTGACGGGCAAGGCCAGTGCAATTTTGCAAAGCCTTGCAAAAACATCAAAAACCTCTTGGTAAGGTTCGATAAAAGCTGTCAGATCTACAATTGTATGCGGTGTCTGCATCCCTTGTTTCACCTTACGGTCTAAAAGTCTTTTAACCTGGTGGAGTTCATGCTCCAGATCAACAAGGTGGCATCCATACATTTTAGCAAATGCAAAAAGGGTATTTTTATCGCAGAAACTTGTACTATTAGGATTTAAAGCCTGTATTCCACGCATGATTTCGCAGTTTTGCCTGGAAAATCTGCTTCTTAGCTCACTGAGCATCCTATCCAAAACCAGATTAAAAATTGCTGTCCTGTAGTAGTCTTTGTCATTCCCCATGTCATGGCTTCCCACAGTAGATAAAACATGATAACCTTGTAGCTGTGCACTAAGCTTTCTTTTGCGCTTTGGAGCAGCATCTATACTGATGTCACATTGCTTTGCGAGTTCCAGCACAGTGTCCCACAAATCTCCAAACACCTGCTCTGTCTTATAAGACTGAAATGTATCGATTAGTGTCTCCACAAGGTCTACCGCTTTAGCTAAATCCAGAGAGGAGGACTGGAGCAGATTCGATAGCATTTTGGCATCTCCCAACAGTTTCTTAAATATAGCAAGAAATACAATGAACTGTAAATTTATCTGAGGCAAAAGGCCCCTGGCACCTATTGACCTTTCACCACTGTTTTCCTCAGCTAGATCCTCAAGTACCTTCACAACGGCTGGCAACCTGTCCCAGAGATTACGGCAGGCATTGTACCTGGAGGCCCACCGGGTGTCACTTAATGCTTGTAGCTCTCTTGGGGCATCTCCAGAGTACATCTCCTTTTGGACATTTAACCATTTTGAGTGCACAGCCGAGCCCGACATATAAGTATAAAGCTGCTGTAACAGGGAAAAAAAACAGTCAGCTTCTGGCAGCCCCTTCACAGTGTCAACTAGAACCAAATTGAGACAATGTGCAGAACAGTGAACGTAGAATGCCACATTGGCAACCTCTTTAATTCTTGCCTGCACACCACTCTTTTTCCCGCTCATTACAGCCGCCCCGTCGTACGCCTGTCCAACTAGATTGTTTTTGTAATCCAGCCCATACCGTTGCAAGAGGCGAATAATCTTCAGGCTGAGGCTCTCTGCATCTAAGGCCTCCGCTACCTCAAACTCCAAAAAGCTCTCATGGATTTCACCATTGTAGTAATAGCGGAGAACAAAAGACATCTGCTCCATTTTCTTTTTGTCTTTCGTTTCATCCACAAGTATGCTGAAAGCACCACTTTCCTTGACTTCTTTTATGATGGAAATGCGAACCATCTCGGCCAAACATGATAGAATTTCATTTTGAATGTCAGGGCTTGTGTACTTCGCATTCCTAGGACCATTCATTTTCTTCCCAACTTTTTCATCATGCCTTGCAATGATATCTAACGTTCCCCAAAAAGTTCCCTTTCCTACTAAGATCCATTGACTCCCGGTGACCTCGCAAAGCAATGTTTTGAGTTGCACAATGCAAAACCACTTCAGCTAGGGTTTTAATGTACCCCCTGTTCTCTTCCACAATTTTGTTGTAATTTTGATTTAGTTGCTCCATAACAGATCCCTGATTTTTTTCCGCTAGTTGAAATTCCTTCCATGCTAACATTGCATCCTTGTGATGCTCAGATCTACTGTGTGCAGCAAACCCACCATCTGTATAAGTAGCCTTTTTCCAATTTCTGAACCCTAAGCCTGCAGTGAATGTAGACTCAACATGACCAGGCAAGCTGAAATGCCTACATGCATAACAAAAAGCAGAATCTTCACACACAGAGTACTCTAACCAAGGGTGAACAGCATACCATTCACCCTTGAAGCTCCTGTTCCTGTCGCCTTGTTGAGTCCTTGGGTATTGCGCCAGTTGAGGCTGTGCTGGCGCTTCACTGGTCGATTTGGATATGTCTGTAGAACACCAATGAGTTACATATTAGTAAAATAGAAATAGAATAGAACAGAACGCCTTTGACATTGACATTATACAAAGTATACTGACATTTCAGCTTCCCTACAAGATGCACAGTCTTTACAGATGAACACAGTCCAGTAAGTGTAAGTGAGTGTAGTAACAGCTTTGGAGATGGGATGTGCGAATAAACAAACATTCCATAAATTCTTAAGCCGAGTGTATTCAAGAGGTCGCATACAGGAGCTGGATGCTCTTCAGGAGAAACTTCAACTATTGAAAAGCCGGTCCGGTCCGGTCGAGACGAGCCACACATCCCTGCTTTTCACAATGATCGGGGAGATTTGATCTACGCGCTGCGCAATGTACGTTATTGGGTTATCGCGTAGATCAATTCTCCCCGGATCGTTGCGAAAAGCAGGGATGTGTACGGCTCGGCTCGGCACTTCCCAGGGCTTACGTGAAGGGAGGAGAAAGGAGTCATAAAACAGGCGATGGATGCAATTCAATAGAAACTGAATTGGGAAGTCGAAAAATAATCAGAAAAGCCGATTTAAAACCGTTTGGGATACAAATGTGTTGAGTCTATAAACGTTTGTGTCCCTTGTATTCGGCTTTCATGTTAGTTTTCGCAACTTTTCGGCTTTTCAATAGTAAGTTTCTCCTGAAGAGCATCCAGCGCCTGTATGCGACTGACTCCTTACTCTGTCTGGTACACGCTTAACACTAGCTAGTGCCTCTCACACAAACATTCTCCAACATGCTGAAATGAAATCAAATCGTCATCCTGTTCTTCACTTAGCCTACCTGAAGGGCATATTTTGGCAAGCCTGCCGGCTGTCTCATTCTGCACCCTGCTCTCGTCTTCTCTACCAGTTTCTGCCTCCTCGTTCTCCTCCTCATCCTGCACCGCCTGTGTCTGCTCTTCGCCTGCCGCCTTATGTTCTTCTGCTCGAACTTCAGTACGGAAAAATGGGTGGATTTTCTTCTTCGCAGTATCCATTCTGTCCAGTCAAATAAACGTGTATAATCATACGCTGGCCTTACTCTCTTTTGTTTATAAAATACCATGGTCCCTGTGTGTTATATTGAGGCTACATTATGTGGCGATTTGCTACTTGGATCATGCTAACTTGCTAGGCAGCAGAGGTCATTTGTGTTGGCAGCCTTGCAACCGGTGTTAGCAGGTGTTTAGCAGCCTTGCAACTACAGGCATGGGACATTCATTTTACATAGCATTTACGGTGAAAAACACCCACATGACTTTAATCCTGTCTAGTATCACACAGTCAGCATACTCACCTGTAGGATTTGACTACTGAAGAAACATAAATAAGCGAGGTCTGTTCTTCAACTTTGAAAGGCGATCCAGACTTCGACTCCTGAGAACAATGCCAGGCGGGAATCACAGGTTGCTGCTTTGATTCGTTGCTCCCTCGGATTGTATCTCTTTGCGCTCGTGGTGCGCTGTCACGCTGTTTGTGCACCTCCTTCCCTTGTGTTGCAATTTGCATATACTTTTATCAGAACTATTGCATTAATGATAAATTAATAAACGGTTAATTTAAAGATATGACACCTAAAATGTATTTATTTAATGAAGTGTTTATTTTATTTATTTATTTTTATATACCAGTGTGCTTTCCTCAGCGTAGTGTCAAAGGGGTGTGTCCGTAGGGGGGGCCAATGTGGTGGCCAGCGTCTGACCAATGGGGGCCGCGGCCACCCTTGGCCACCACGTGGCCACGCCCCTGGGTGCTTCTCAACACTTAAACGGATAAAAACATTTCTAAGAAACACTTTGTCACAAGAGCGATTGAATGCACTGGCCATGCTATCGATTGAAAAAAAATTGACAAGTGACATCCCAAATTTTAACAAGGTCGTCATTGAAAAATTTGCCACTCTAAAAGAAAGGCATGGCAAGTTTCTATACAAGTGAAACAAACTAAAGCCAATCAGACGTGTATATAACAGTACGCAGTGAAGTGGGCCCGAATTGTTTTTGTATATAGTTCCATAGTTTACTCAGTTCAATCACTTTCACTCTTGGGTCATTTTTGGGCCCGAATTGTTTTTGTATATAGTTCCATAGTTTACTCAGTTCAATCACTTTCACTCTTGGGTCATTTTTTCGCTGCATACCGTTTCCCTCACTCTGATGATGCTTACATGCTTTCATTTGTCAATTTGCATAAACGTTAACCATTAAAATGCTTTGGTGCTTTTCATTAGGCCTACACAATATACCCGACACGTTTATCCAAAGTGGCATGCGCTCATGCGCGACTGAAGTCCGAAATTGCGGCAAGTTTCCCTATAATTAAACATCTGCCCCGCCTCTTTTCCAGACCACGAGCCGCTACTGGTGTGGAGTCCATAGTCAATGTCTGTCTGGACAAAGCACCTTAGGGAAAGAGAGAGAGAGGGGTGTGTGTGTGTGTGTGTGTGGGGGGGGGGGGGGGGTTGCACAGCATTGAGCAAGCAGATCGAATTGAGCCACAAGGTCCATTGGAATTCCTGGCATTCCGACACACACTACAACAACTGGCATGCGACGCTCGAAGAAAGACAGTTGCGATCCCTGTGTGCTTCCAAAGGCATTCCAGAGAGCATAACACACTGGGAATGACTTCAGACCTAAGAGATCAGGGTCTCTCTCACAATGGGCTCACAGCCTGGAGATTTCTTAAACATTTGCAGGTGGATAATTAAAAGGGAAAATGAGGGGGGAGGACGCAAGAGGGAAAATATTTGTGCGCAGGTTGTTTTGGCTCTGTGTTGTGGTGGCTAACAGAGGGACAGCCTTGCATTCCTGAGGCCCTTCAATGGCAGCCCCACTGGGAGAAGGTGGGAATACGTATGGGCAGTGCAGGCCGGGGGCCTTGAACAATACTGCTAAAACACCTTCCTGCTCTGGGGGCTTGGACACCACCCAGTTGTATTTTAAGACTTTTCCTCAACAATGCCCACCACTGGCTTCAGAAAATAGCACCAGCGAAATAAGCAAGGCTGCTGTTGGCTGACTGTCTACAAGTCACTGGTGCCAAAAACAATAAACTGAGCCAGGGGCTTTACCCGAGCAACAATGAATGGACGAGGCCGAAAAAGCTACAAAATAATGTCTGCAGTTGTTCTCCTAATCCAATAATAACCTCCAAAAACCATCAAAATATGTATTACGCTAAAGCCAATGAGTGCTTAAGATTTTTTACGTCTGTAGCATTAACCCACAGTCAAACACACTTTAAAACGTATAACTAGACATAAACAGTGAAATGAACATGGAAGTCATCAATTGCAAAACTTTTAATAAGACAACAATTTTTGGGGGTTGGAATTATCACACCACATTAACACCAACAGCAGGCCTCGTTATGCTTGGCTGGGCTCCTCCAGGCATGCCTGTAGCACACAGTGCTTGAACACAGGTATCTGGAGGACAGCTCAGCATTTGGCAGAGAGGATTAAGAGGAGAGGGACAGACCTCCCTGCTTACTTACTGTACTAACTGCCTTACCTGCCGGCACTCAGTAGCAGCAGAAATCACACTGCATCCACAGTAAAACAAATTCAGTGTAAATTCAACATTTACTGTAGAGAGTACTCTGGGACTAAATACAATCTAGATCTAGATTTAAATCAACTCTCTGAGAGTTGACACTACGCATACAGTAGTTGAGCTCCTAAAGCACTCTCATTGTACTAGTAGTCCACACCCTGCAATAACGGCTTTTTAAAATAAGCAGTCATCCGTCATCTCTTACCTCCAGGATCCTGGATTGGCACCTCCGTAGCTAGGCAGCCGTCATGTATCCTTGTGCCATTCGTGCACACAC
This sequence comes from Engraulis encrasicolus, assembly GCF_034702125.1. Taxonomy (NCBI): domain Eukaryota; kingdom Metazoa; phylum Chordata; class Actinopteri; order Clupeiformes; family Engraulidae; genus Engraulis; species Engraulis encrasicolus. Next base: position 46,679,571 of record NC_085869.1, read on the forward strand.
ATGTACACGCGCACACACCCACCAAAGGCCACAAAGAGCTAAGAGAGAGAGAGAGAGAGAGAGAGAGAGAGGGAGAGGGAGAGAGAGAGAGAGAGAGGGAGAGGGAGAGGGAGAGACGAGGGGAGAAACAGAAGGAGAAAGAGAAAGAGAGAGGGAGAAACAGAGAGCGAGAGAGAGGAGAGAGAGGGGGAGAGAGTGGCTACTGTATAGTGTCCAGCCTACCGTACCTTTAAGCCACACCCAGGGCCCGTGACATGGGAAAAGCCGTCTCCTTATTTATATCCCTTGCAGTGTGCATCCCCCCACCCCCCCCCTCCCCTGACTCTGAGATTGGACTGCCACCGCAAAGAACAAGCTCGTTGGAGTGAGTGGTAGGAGTTGGTTGGTGTTGTCTGTGCGGCTCCCCTGAGCGTGAACTCTAGCCAATTGTAAGAAGGACAGTAATCAGCTTTGCAACCCCCCCACACCACCACCACCACCACCACCACCAAAACAGCACCTATCTCTCACTCACTCCACTCTCTATATCCCCACAGCGTCTCTGTCTCTCTCTCTCTCTCTCTCTCTCTCTCTCTCTGTCTCTCTTTACCCATTCTCTCACTCTATATCTCACAATCCTGTTCTCTCTCTCAATTGCTCTCTCATGCTCAATTTCATGATCCCGCTAGCTTTCTCTCTCTCTCCTCTCCCTCCCCATTGTGTGTCACAATCCTGTGCTCTCTCTCTCTCTCTCCTTCATGATCACTCTCACTCTATTTAATGATCCCCTGTTCTCTGTCTCTCTCTCTCTCTCTCTCTCCCTCTCTCTCTCTCTCTCTCTCTCTCTCCCTCTCTCTCTCTCTCTCTCTCTCTCTCTCTCTCTCTCTCTCTCTCTCTCTCTCTCTCTCTCTCTCTCCTGACAGCTAACAATGTGTGCGCAGATTGATTAAACAGACATGGACCCAGACTATAAAGCTGTACGTGTAGCAGCTTCCCACCACTCAGCTATATGGACTGTGCCTTGATTGCGTTATGCTCTGCTCTGCTCTGCCTTGGCCCTGCCTGTCTGCCTGTCGCCCTCTAACCCCACATACTCCGGGCCCGGCTTTGTGGTTGATTAAATCAGGTTTTGCAACTTTATCTCTGTTTACTTTGTCATTATCAGACGGAGAAAAAATGCTGCCTCTCTCAACACTGCCCCGTTTTGAAGGTGAGACTAAAAACAGCTGAGGTGCTGCCAGCTTGAAAAGGGCCGTGCCTGCCTTGTGTTGTGGTGTGTTATGCCGTCCTTCCCCTTGCTGCTGTGTGTCCCACCCTAAAGCACACAAGCACCGACTTGTACCTTCGTGTTTGGGTGGAAGGCTTGGAATTAAAGTGTGTGTGTATACCATCAGTGGGAATAAACAGGGTGTGTGTGTGTGTGTGTGTGTGTGTGTGTGTGTGTGTGTGTGTGTGTGTGTGTGTGTGTGTGTGTGTGTGTGTGTGTGTGTGTGTGTGTGTGTGTGTGTGTGTGTGTGTGTGCGCACGCGTGGTGTGTGTGTGTGTGTGTGTGTGTGTGTGTGTGTGTGTGTGTGTGTGTGTGTGTGTGTGTGTGTGTGTGTGTGTGTGCGTTTGCATTTCCACAGTCTGTAATCTGGTCAGGGGTGACGTGACTTCCAGGCGTTGACATGTGACATGGCGTGCGGTACTGTGCTGTGCTATCCCGCTGACTCATCCTCTACGCAAGGATGGATTACTGGGAACAGGCCCAGGGGCCCAGGAGTCAAGGGGGCCCTGAAGCCCAAATCTTAATACGTTTATATCACCTTTTTCATATTCCATTTCAAATCACACTTTTAACAACTCTATTTTCATGTTTTCTCAGGGTAACATACCCACGAACCCCCAACAACATAGGGTCTCTTACATCTGAACCAAAAACCTTGAATCTTTTTATACACTCATAACACCCATGCAGGGGGCCCTTTCTTAATGTCTGGCCCATGGGCTCATGGAGTCATAATCCGCCCCTGACTCTACGGTATAGCCGTGATTAGGGTGCTACAGTATCCTGCGGTGTGCTCACACCTCGCTGATAGGCTGTTGGCCCGCATCGCACTGTTATCCACTTTACTTTCTGGAAAGCATTGAAGCAAGCATGCAGCCAGCCACACATTTGGGCATGTCTGGAAATGTGTCTGGCTGGCATTCTCCGGACTTGAAATGGTGACATTTTGGAAGAATCCCATCTGAAATCAGGACGTCATATGGGTGGGTGTGGTGAATGCATTAATGCAATAATGTGTTAAGACAGGGCCCCCAGTTAGACATTTCTTGCTAATAGACTGGCAATGACCAAGTTGTAATAACTTAACATTCAGTAATGTTCCACTGGCAGAACAGTGTGAATCACGAGGCTACACAAGCCAGAGGCCAGGCATCAGATAGACATCAAACGTCTTACATCACAAGCTGTTTTTCAGACCGGCCAGAACAGTGCCAGTTACGGTTCCCTAACCAGTTACACTGGGAACCAAAGTGCTTACCAGTGAAACACATTGTTTACTTTGTGTTCCTGCTGGTTGTCGTCCTGGTTCACTTAGGAAAAAAACAAACAACTTTCAGTGTACAAGGTTCCCATCCCGAACCAACTTGTGAGTCCCCAAACACTCTGTGAGTACATCAGACAGTTCTAGATTAGCTGTGGAAACCAACACCAACACGGTTCTCTCTCAGCCTGAAAGTCCTTGCAGTGGACTCAAAAAAGGCTGTTTTGTTTATTGCTCTTGACAGCAGCATACTGTACAGTACTGTACATCTAGTTGTTCAGCAGCGTGTCTGTGTGCTGCTATGATTAGACTAGACGTGCTGCAGGACGGCGTGACTACCCTCATGCTCACCCTTCGGGCTTCTCTGAACATCAGCAGCGTTCCTGCCTCAAAGGCACTCCATCTATACACACAGATTAAATATTTAATTTCACTGGCCATAGCATAGCGTAGCTCGGGTCGGCTCACAGCCAAACAGACGGAGCATTTCTCTCTTTTTTTCTTCCCACCGACAGAAATAGGGGTGTGCTGGTCGGCCGTGCTAGCTGGGGAAAGTCTCCCCGATTAGTCACGTTCTCAGGGTCGTCCGTGGCTGGTTTAGGGGTTGGGGGGTCACAGGGATGATGTATGGACTGCCACGGGACGCAGGGGCGGCAGAAGACTCCAGTAGCTACTCCAGGCATTTATATCCAGTAGACAAGACACTGTACTCACTCGAGGAAACTCCCCGGTCAGTTGAGACACATACCATAGCATGCTGCATAAAATAGAATACACACAGCACTTTTAATGCTTCACGCAACTGTCTTTACTGGTGAAAAATATTGTGCTTACAAGGTCTTAACTTTGATGTGTTTTATGTATTCTGCATCATACAGGGCCATTCAGACACACATTTCAGAACGGTCCATTCATGTCCAAATGTTACATACACTTTCAATCAAACAGAATTTGTGGAAAAAATATTCATCTAAATGGAGTCAAACACAAGCCATCGTGTCTGGCTGATCAGGGTTAGGTGGGGAAGAACGAGAAGAATGTGATGCTATCTCAGTGGACAAATTTGTTTTTTTGTTTGTCTTAGCAAAAAGCAGTGTCCCCTGGGCAGCTTGTAAGCTTGCAAATGCTTAAAAATCCTCACATAGGAGGAGTGGATTAAAGACATGCTCCAGGAGCCTCCATTAGCCAAAACAATGCACACAGGAAACCACCTGGAATTCCATTCATAACATCATCTTGAGTGCAGCTCACCAACAACAAAAGATGCTGGTTCAAACACGACCAAGGAGAAAGCCAAGCTACCAGGTGACCTTTGCAACTCTCTGGTTATCTCCTCTTTATTTACTTAAGTCCTGCTCACAATACATTGCCTCCGTTTGGGGAATGGACATTGATGTAATGGAAAGTTTTTTTTTTTTTTTTCAGAATTCACTGGGGGGGCATTGAGCATTTGAGATAAAAAGCCGGAAGCCCTGACCTCGGAATGTGGATGAACCATGAGTCATTGAAATTTCCTATGCCTTACAATATAAGCAAACAAAGCTGGACGATGCACAAGACTGCGCAAACACACACATTTTTTTCGTTCTTTCTTTGAATATTCTTGTTCTTTCACCATGCGACGCCGGCTAGCCCTTTCCAGAGTGAATGGATTCGAATGTTGATCTTGTCGGCTTGTAAAAACAGTCAGTTTCGCTAAATGCAGCGTTGAAAAGTTCCTTTCCGCAGCTGCCAGGAAGGTGCCGGAGTGCAACTGATTTAATGTCAGTTGGAAATGGAGAGTTTTCAGAGAATTTTTATTTTTTTATTTTTTATAAACACTCCCATTGCGTAAAGGGAGTTCAGAGTTGCCTTTTTCTATTTTTGGTCATGAGCAGGCTAAACTCTGGACTGGATTGGGAAAGGCTGCGCTCGGCCGCAGGGGGACAGGAGTCACGTTTGGAGGGTGTTGAGGGTGGGAAGACTCTGTGAACTGGGGGTAAGTGGTGAAGCTGATAGAGAAGTGGGGGGGCAGTAGTTTAGGAGGAGTCAGAATGCTGAAGTGGTGTGTGTGTGTGTGTGTGTGTGTGTGTGTGTGTGTGTGTGTGTGTGTGTGTGTGTGTGTGTGTGTGTGTGTGTGTGTGTGTGTGTGTGTGTGTGTGTGTGTGTATGTGTGTGTGTGTGTGTGCGCACGCGCGCGCATTGTGTGTGTATGTGTGCACGCCCGCGTTTGTGTGCGTGTGTGCATGTTCGTGTGGATGTGGATGTATGTGGGTGGGTGGGTGTGTGTGTGGGTGGGGGTTTGGAGGGTTGGGTCACGGCGAACTTGCGGATTGGGGGGAGGGTGGGTAATCCCTATGGACAGACATAACACAGGACCAGGGACACAGCTGGTAATTTGGTAAGAGGGGTCACTCACTGTAAACACAAGCTGTTTAGAGAAGGCCTGGAAAGGCCATTACTTCTCAAGCCTGTGTGGGATGGAAAGAGAGAGAGAGAGAGAGAGAGAGAGAGAGAGAGAGAGAGAGAGAGAGAGAGAGAGAGAGAGAGAGAGAGAGAGAGAGAGAGAGAGGGAGAGAGTGAGAAAGAGAGAGAGAAAGAGCACCAGAAAGAGAGAATGAGTGAGAGAGAGAGAGAGAGAGAGAGAGAGAGAGAGAGTGAGAGACAGAGAGAGAGAGAGAGAGAGAGAGAGAGAGAGAGAGAGAGAGAGAGAGAGAGAAAGCGACAGAGGGAGACAGAGAAGGAGGGGGAGAGGAAGAAACGAAGAGAGAGCGAGAGAAGGGAAAGGGAAAGAACACAGCAGCTCTGTATGTGAACTTCACGTTTCCTCTCTCCACATCCCCTGTTATGTGCGTGGCCAAACAACAACACGGTCCTCTCCCACGACGACGCGCGGCACGCACTACTACGAACTAACGCTGGCTCCCAACTCGTTCCCCGCACATTTTTTCCCTTTCAGCCTCGTATCTCAGTGCCACGATAGCCGATAGCTATCTGGGGGAGATCACAAGTCAGTCCCATTCACATAATGGCACTGATACCAATCAGCTGGTTCTAAATACACACACAAGGAGGAAAACAGAAAGGCTAGCCAGAGAAAGAAAAAAAGAAAGGGGGGGGTGGCGGTGGTGGGGGGGTGCATGGATGCCCGTGTGTGCGCGACACGTCGTGTGCCCCGTAAACAAAACAGTCCCCCTTCAACAATGCGGGTCTCTGTGCGGCACAGCCAACGTCGGGGAGGTGTGGTTTGACTGGTTCTTCCCCCCACCGAGCTGGAGCTCCACACATGGCAAGAGAGAGAGAGGTATGAAGCCGTGGGAGTTTTGCTGGCCATGGGGCAGACAGATTTAGGGCCAGCCTCGGTGGGTGAGCAGTGGCTGCTCTGAACCTGACCCTAGGGGGGCCCGACCCGCAGGGGCCACGCATGAGGGCGACCCACAGCTCGTTGGATGCGCTCTGCTGGCAAGAAACTGTTTCAACTCTCCTCTCTTGCTCTCATCTTTCTTTCTCTTATCTCCTGCCCTCTCCCTCAATCACCACCTCTCTGTCTCATTCCTTCTTTCCTTCCCGCTGTTTCTCTCGTCCTCGGTTTCATATCGACTCTTGCTCTCACCTTTTCTTACTTTGTCTTTCTTTCTCTCCCCCCGTCTCTGTCTTTCTCACTTACTCACTATCTCTCATTCCCTCTCCCTCAACCACTGTCTCTTTTTCTCATTCCCTGTTTCTCTCTTCCTCTCTTTCACCTCTACTGTTACCCTCACCTTTCTTTCTTTCTTTCCTTCTCTCTGTCGCTGTCCTTCAAACAGTATTCCCTCACTATCTCCCATTACCTCTCCATCAATCACCACCTCTCTATTTCATCCTCCTCTTTCCTTCCCTCTGTTTGTCTCTTCCTATTTTACCTTTACTCTTGCGCTATCCTTTCTTTCTTTCTTTCTTTTTCTCTCTCCGTCGCTCTTACTCTCTCACTTTTTCTCATTCCCTCTCCCTCAATCACCGCCTCTATCTCACCCCCCTCTTCCCTTCCCCCTGTTCCTTTCCCTTCTGTATCTCTCATCCTCTGTTTCATCTCTACTCTTGCGCCCACCTTCCTTTCGTTCTTTCTTTCTCTCCTCCCATCGCTCGTTCTCACTTACTCCCTCACTATCTCTCATTCCCTCTCCCTCAACTATTACCTCTCTATCTCATCCCCCTTTTCCCTTCCTTCTTTATCTCTCATCCTGTGTTTCATCTGTTCTCTGACTCTTACCTTCTCTCTCTCCCCCCTTAATTCTCTCCCTCTCTTTCCACCTCTCCCTTATACCTCCCTCTTTATCCCTCGCTCCCCCTTTGTATGTCTCTCTCTGTCTCCTTTCATCTCCATCTCTCTTCCTCCATGTCTCAGTTCTACTCCTGCTCTCACCTCCCCTCTTAGTCATCCTCTCTGAATGTGTCTCATTAACTCCCTGTCTGTCTCGCTCCCTATTTTTCCTCTCATTTACCCCCCTATCTCTGTCTCTCTCCCTCATTCAGCAGCCTTCTCTATCTCTCACTCCCACCCACCTATTACCCTCCCTCCCTCTCTGTCTCTCTCTCTTTCTTTCCCTCCTTCCCTCTCTGTCTGTCTGTCTCTCTCTTTTTCCCTCCCTCCCTGTCTCTCTCTCGTTCCGCTCTCTCCATCCCTCCTCCTCTCTGTCATCCTTATCTGTCAGGTCAAAGCACGCTGTTGCACTGACAGTGTTTCCATCACAGTAAACTGCTGAGGGGGCCAAGTCAAGGCCTCTGGGGGCCGGGGCTGCCTCATATAGTCAGTCACAACATCTGCCAAGCATTCTGATAGGAGTGCAGCCAAGACACCACCTCCAATTAGCAGTTTGTGGGAATATGGTGTACCGTCCATGATAAGGATAGTAACACTATAAAAGACATAGTTTTTGGAGCATGTCGAACCACCCCCCTTCCCAGGAAGGGAGAAGAATAACAACCTTTTTGGAGGTAAATTGTTG
>NC_085869.1:46692041-46842041 GCF_034702125.1 Engraulis encrasicolus
TCTGATGGTAATAGAGAGGTTGTAGGAAAATAACGAAGGCAAGGATGGACTGCTTGCTTGTCGTTTTACCTTCAGGAGAATCGCGTCATTTCACTTCAGAGTTTGAGGGCCCAAATTTCCAAAAATGTTGGGCCCCCAATGGCCTGGACAACCGATTCCAACGGCAGCTCCTCTTTTGATGTCTCTCTCAAATTGCCATCCATTCATGGCTGAGAGACTCTGTTGGCAACCATGAAGAGAATACCATCAGACAAATTGGTAGTGATTCCACCATGTTAGTACTTGGCATTTGCTGAAGTGCAGGAAAGGGCTTGCTGACAAAGACGCTCTTCAGTTCAGACTAAAACTCGTGTGCGATCTTGCCGCTCTGCATGCATTGCAGACATACAGCACTGCCATTTCCTGACTGTGCATGGGCTTGACCAGTGTGCACTGAGCATGTTGCTCTATTTGTTTTTTTCTCCCCCAAACAGCATTTCCCATGACCCCAACATGTGGTCTCGGCTCTCTCTCTCAGTGCTGCTGGAGATGGCGGCAGGAAATGAGCTGAGGTTCAGAGGTCACGGCAATGTCTGAGACAACTATGACTTTAATTGCCCCTAAAAACTCTATTAGAGAATGCGGCTCAGAAGGAGAAGAAGTGGCGCTGGCTACTTAACCAGAGCCAAACACCGTGCGACCTCCACCCAACACGTGACATCCAGCTGTGTTAAGGAGTTCAACATATGTGGGGAAAAAACTTGTAGATAATTCATTACCTGGGAGATATGGCTCTTTATTTCCACTGATTGATGAAGTTTAAACAAAAAAAGTTCCCACAGTCTGACAGCCAGCCCAGCTGAGTTAGCTACACCCTTTTCTCCAGAATTCTGATTGTGTCACCACATTACAATCTTCTTTTGAAAGAGATGATCTTGTCTCCTCCAGTCCTGTCCTTAATTAACACATGCATAAAGGGGGGAAACAGAGCCTGATGTAAAGGGGTCTTGTCATTTAGAGAAAACTGACGGGCTTGCAGTGATTCGTATTTATTTGTCCTAGAGCTTCAGTGAAGACAAATGGGCAAAATGAACAGCTTAGGCTACTAATGAAGAGAAGGGGTATTTCCAGCTGTCAAGCACTCAGACGTTAGAGTAGAACAGTAGAGGAATGTGACAACTGTCACTGAATCATTTATCTGCACAACATCAATCACCATTAGTCCCTTATCCATTCAAAAACATTTGGTATCTATTAAACCCCATGTGCGCAAGTTTCAGGTCAAGATTCTAGGCTACCTTCTTGGATGGAATACGACTGGTGTAAATAAATACCTTGTGCATGGCAGTCGATAATGAGAGGTGCCTTGACATCCATGGTCATCCATGCCTCTGTTGACGTCTATCCGACTGAAATGCAGAAGCAAAACAAAGTTCATATGTGTTTAGTCATGGAGTTTGGGAAATGCCGAGTGAAGAAAAAATGTCGTCCGTACTACTTGCACTGTCTGTGTGTGGGTGCATCCGTAACTATAATTGCCAATGAGGTCATTTTACTAGTTGAAAAATATGCAACAATTGTATCATTCAGAAAACAAGTAGGCTACAGAAGACGTTTAAATTTATAAAGCATTCAGTTGTGTCAAAGTTTACTTACCACGCCTGCCCTGAGTCCTTACCACAGTTATCTACTGTCATCAGTCCTGATTTGGAAAGAGAAGTGAGGAACCAAAACAACACATTAACTCTCCAACATCCAGGGGCATGTCGTTTCGCCGAGGTACAGCTTGTATACAGACGCTTAGCCTATACATTACATATTTCAAACTTTTTCTCGCGGTTTAAAATTCTGGAACATTTTCCCCCAACGCCTAGCTCCCCATAACAGTTGGTTCACTGTTTCTGTCGACCGCCCGCACAACTCGTTCTAAGGGAGGCAAAGGCAGACCACATTTTCAAGTCATGACACGATGGTAAGAATCACTGCCAATCCCCCTACCCTCCCACTTCACGGTAAGCAGTGTAGTGTACAAAACAGTACTGACGGCACTCCCCACGCAATGACTCGGGCTTCCATCTGTTAATTTGGCACTCAAATCAGACTAGTAAAAACTTTGAAAACGTACGCAAACAACAGGCACAATGTAGCAAAGCAACTTTTGTGTAAATGTTGTGACTTCGTAACAATGTAAGTAACAAGTAGTTTGCAATGTAAGTAACAAGTAGTTTGTAGAAGGATCAGTATATTCCTGTTTAATAGCCATAAATTAAGAGTATGCGTAGGCTACCATTAAATTGAAAAATATTTAAGCTACTATCAACTGCCCCTTCTTTTCGTAGCCTTGTTTTGCCAAGCAAGGCTGTTAATAAATTAATTAGTGAGCACTGAGCAGTGAAAAAATGCACTGCTTCTTCAGTCATAAGGAGTAAAAAATATTTATATATTTTTTAAAAGCACAGCGCCACCCCGTGGTGAGTGGTATAAATATAATTGACTTTGTCTGGCATCTGTTAAATTCATCAAATTCATTATCCTGGGCCTGGCTAAGATCTTTACCAAATCAAATTGTTTCTCATATAGCTTATTGCGACTATAACAAATTCTCCTTGCCCTTAATAAAAAGATAATGACCAGTAATGGAAATTGAAAACTGTTTATTCCAACACAAGTACACACTAGTACAAAATGCGCAACAAAGCGAGACAAGCAAAACAAGAAAAAAGCATGTTATTTCAAACAATCACATTTATCTCATGTCAAAGTCAGCTTCCGTGGGTGCTGCCGTGGTGTTTGATAGAAATGGCAGTAGGGGAGTTTCAGTAGTTGACATCATGAAAGGTGCGTCCGCGGCCTCGCAATAAAACATCTCCTCCCCGTGCAAGCAGTCCTGGGGGTACATGGCCGCCATGATCAGGCCGATGAGCATCACAAAGACCCCGGCGATCAGGATGAGACAGGGCAGGAGGTTCTCCCCCTGGTACCAGCGGCCTGAGTTCAGCTTCAGATAGCACGCAGACGGGATGATGAAGATCAGTGGCGTGGCACTCAGGACGCCCTGCGGAGGAAAGAGGGAGACATTAAGAAGCTGTTTACATGTTTTTTATTGTTTGGGGTCCAGTGCCCAGCCCTTAGAGTCGTGGCTGGGCCCCTATACGGTCATTTTTTGAGAACGCATTGGTTTTGGCATGTAAACAGAATTTTAGAATGCTCATTTCAAAATAGGTTTCTAAGGTGCCGATTACACATATGGATATTTTTTTAAATGCAGATTTTTTTTTCTGTGAACGTGTAAACACGACCTGTGGATGAAAATGAAAAACTCCATTGTGACAGGTGCATTGTACCCTTCATGGGATATATTTAAAACCAGAGTTTTGAAAGGCACATTCTGAAACTCTGCTTCTAAGTTACGGAGAGTAGTGCTGCCATCTGTCTTGGATTTATGTGATTGTCCTGTTTTTAAATGATATGTCCCGGGGGGAAAAGTCCCTGGACACTGAATGAAGGCTGCAATGGCTTACAAGCAAAAGGGTCAATTGGATTAAATGTTCAGGTTTTTTTCCTGCAGAGGTGGCAACCCTAATGGGAGGACAACAAGGATGTCTCTCACCTGTCATTATGTTTCAGTTTCACTGTGTGTAAAGCCCCAGTTATACGATTGTTGATTCCAGAATGGCAATTACTGTATCATGTTGTAATGTAGGCCTATTACTGAAGACTTTGTGTCATGTCATAGTAATGTAGTACTATGGTAATAGTCAGTCACATAGGGACAGACAGCAAAGTTGTCCCATACCTCTCATTGCATTTTGCACATGATTATTTATATGAAATGTCGATTCATACTTTTTTGTAACTTAGGTTTTTTTTTGAAAGTGAAATGAATGTGAAAATGAAGAAGCAATTAGTGGCGAAAACAATTTTTTTGAATAAAATATTTTTCTAACATGTTACAAATATCAATTGCAACAAATTAGTTTTAAGTAAGACATACAGGTCAGTATAATACTTTTGACAATAACCGTTTCTAAAAACATGAACTATTATAATACTGCAAAATTAATCCATAGAGCTAGTAGGCCTACGCTCTACTGCTTCAAATTCAATGTGACACTGTTCATGTCTAATAATGATGTCATTAATTAATACAGCATGTAATTAAGTGTAATGAAAGAATTAAACAGATCCGGTGTCCCCCCCAAGCTGTCAAAAATATGGAAGGGTAGCTCTAGCATAGACAGTGGACGTGTAAGTGCATAATAATCTGTGTCTAAAAAGATCAGTCAAAGGAAGGCCGCAGTGGTCTAATGATTACCTTGGGGGTTGGTCTTGAAATCACAGGGTTGCAAATTTGAATTACATCCTTACCAGCATAAAGTAAACATGTCTGCTATCTCCCTCCCGTCACCTTCAGCATTAAATGCCCATGAGCAAGGCGCCTTTAAACCCATTTCTCCAGGGACTATAATCAATACCCTATACCTGGAAGAACTGTAAATCACTTTGGATAAAAGCGTTGTTTGGCTCTGTGTTACATAATGTCAGAAGGGCTATACTGTATAACCATCATACTGGTTGATTTGATTCACGATGTCGTTCATCATATAGTAAATCACTTGAAGTATCTATTTTTTTATTGGATTAATTCCAGAATTTATGCTGCCCATTCACACAGTTCACGTCTTTTTCACGAATATGTGTCATCACAATCAATTTCTACAGGTAAGTATTCATTGTGAAATTCATTCAATTCAATTCATACATGAATAGGTGGATCTTCTCCATGTCAGCCATCCGGAATTACCAGGTGTAAACATCTTTGGCGGCAGAACTTACTGTACTTTGGTCAAACCAGTCAATAAAACTTAATTACTTTAATTAATATTTAAATATTTATGAAAATCTTGTGAATAGGCAGCATGCATTTGGAAATAAATAACGAATGGTTACTAAATGGTAATTGGTAATAAATGACTAATATTACATATTTTACCTTTAAGCATTGTTTGGTTAGTTTGCGTGTATTCGTTTAGGAGAACTTAAACTCACATTTAGCTCCAGAACAAGGCCAAGACAGTCAAAGCCCAGGGAGAGTGCAGTGCACACGGACACAATTACGACAGTCACCACAACATGGGAAGTGGTGGAGAGGACCCCACCGAAAAACACATTTGACACCACCTAGGGGGAAAGATAAAAGACAACAATACGTATCAGCAATTTTTAGTTGGGTAAAGACATACCGGTAGGTAGCATTGAAAATGCCATCAGACAAATCAAGTCAAATGTAACTTTATTGTCAAAAATCTATGTAACAGGGTTAGCACAGAAGTTTGAAATTGCGCAAGCACACACACGCACGCACGCATGCGCGCGCACACACACACACACACACACACACACACACACACACACACACACACACACACACACACACACACACACACACACACACACACACACACACACAGTGCAGTAAATACATACATGAATTTACATACTTTCTCTGACACATTCACTCACAAACAAACACAACCTCAGACACAGACACAGACACAGACACAGACACACACACACACACACACACACACACACACACACACACACACACACACACACACACACACACACACACACACACACACACACACACACACACACACACACACACACACACACACACACACACACACACACACACACACACGACAGACAGTATGATAGCATAGCTTAAAGAGTTAAATTCATTTGAGTTTCAAATCCACATTTGCTTTTTCAATACCTTAAAGGTGCACTGTGTAATGTTTTCACAGTTTCTGTCCAGAATACATGCTGCCTACTCACAAATGTTCCCTTTTTTATGAATACTTACCACCACCATCAAATTCTAAGTATACATTATGACTGGGAAAATTGCAATTTTCATACATGAAAAGGTGGATCCTCTCTATGTCTGCCCCTTTTGAATTTCCAAAAACAGACATTTTTAGCAGCAAAACTTACTGTACTTGGTCAGACTAGTAAATATTAGTTTTATCTAGTAAATATTCATGAAAATATCAAATTTGGCAAACGGCAGCACAGTTTCAATGAGCAACATATTGCAATACTATGGCCACCATCCAACAGAGAGTACCTTTAAGACATGGCAACTGTTATACATTTGCTATTACCAGAATGGCAATGACCTAGTTGTTATGTATTTCTTAAGATTCTGTGTAATATCTTAGTGGTGTAGTAGGTACTACGCGCATAGTACTACTTTCAACGACCATTGCAGCATTTCACTGGAGGAATGGTGAACATTCTACAGAGCAATTGTACCATAGCATAAGAGCATACCTCTCGGGTAACGAAGCACTCAAGGGGGAATGTGGTCACAATGCTGATGCCATAGCAGAATCGGCCAAATGTCGCAAGGTTGTCACTTTTGCAGTAGTTCTCAAATATGTCCCCTGTAAGGTAATAATGGATAGGCCATGAGCAGGACTGCATGTCACATCCAGTGTTTCCCGCTGAACATTTGTTAGTCAATAGCCTTGGTCTCACTGCAGGGCCAGCCCCGGGCTGGCCCGGACAAAAGCGGGCTGACGGTGATCTCATCAAAAGGGGGCTAGGTGCTAAAGATGGCCGCCGGGCCAGGTTGTGGGGCTAAGGGCCGCTTTCCCTGGCCCGTCGAATTCGATGGGCCAGCAAGCACCGCTGAGGCTCGGAGGCGGGGTCAACCTCGGGCGATATAGCCCACGTGCGATATAGCCTACCAGACCTTCGGCGATAATAGCGCAAAAGCTAAATAAGCCGACATAAATGTCATGTGTGAGTATTTGTGAGACACTTTTTATTGGTGTCCAGTGGAAAGCATGCCAAATCACGATAATGGCACAAGAGTTGGCGGCTAAAAGCAGAAAAAAGCCGACATGACTTAGCTATGACATCCCAAGTTTAAGTGTGTGGTGCCCATGATGCCCTGATAACAACAAAAAAGTTATGTTGGCTAAATAACTTTAAAAACACAAACAGAAGTGCCAAAGTTGCATCTTATGAAATTATGCCATAAGAAAGCCAAACACCCCAAACTAATAATTTGCCCAGAATTTAGCGATAAGTCCCCCTGTGCTTTCACGCCATGGTGAATCTAGACTAAAGAGTCCTAATCTAAAAGATATATAGGTCTAAATATATAAATAACCAGCGATCTCCTTCTCCTACAGACATGTGTTAGGGCTTGTTCGAAAGCTGAGATTCTTAGCTTTTTACAGTTTTTTACGGCACGTTTTTATGTTCTTTCATTCAAAAGTTATTGAACTGTAAGCGGCCGCTGTTGCAAGTGAAAAAATAGCGCTTTCCATCCATTTTTTTTATCTCGTAATTTTTCCCTAACAGCCAGCGATCTCCTTAACCTAGACCTACAGACATGTGTTAGGGCTTGTTCGAAAGCTGAGATTCTTAGCTTTTTACAGTTTTTTACGGAACGTTTTTATGTTCTTTCATTCAAAAGTTATTAAACTGTAAGCGGCCGCTGTTGCAAGTGAAAAAATAGCGCTTTCCAACTATTTTTTTTATCTCGTCATTTTTTTCCTAACAGCCAGCGATCTCCTTAACCTAGACCTACAGACATGTGTTAGGGCTTGTTCGAAAGCTGAGATTCTTAGCTTTTTACAGTTTTTTACGGAACGTTTTTATGTTCTTTCAATCCACAGTTATTTAACCTTAAGCGGCCGCTACTTCAAGTAAACAATGGCGTTATTCTCCAGCCGGATAGAGAGGAAATCTGTTTTGTCGCTGTGTTCTTTGTTCCCTCGAATTAAACCGACGGTCTAAATAGGCTACATTTGTACGTCCCCAACACAAGACCAGTTCTTTCTAAGTTAGCTCTTTTCATGGAAAAACATGTTTTTCATGCGTCTTTGTCTTCTTAACATGCGCTGCGTCCCATACAGCTTCTGAATCGACAACTTTGCCATGTAGGCTAATAAAACTGTTCTTGAAAGGCAAGCCATTTTCTTTGCAGTTCTTGTCGTCTTTGTCCGTAGGCTACGAGCCAAACGGCGACCTGCTCCAGCAGCAGAGTTTGCTCAATTTTCTTCTCCTTCTTTGTCGTTGTTCTGTTGTTGTCCTTCTGTGATTTGGGGCGAAAGTGGGCTGTGCCCGACTGACGTTTCACAAACAAGGCGTGTACCTGAATGTGCCTGGGGTCGGCTATGAGTCCGATCAGGCAAAAAATGGCCCGGGGCCGGCAGCTCCGAGCCGGCCACTCTCCTGAGCCCCGGGCGGCCCCGGGCCGCTGAAGCGCGGCTAATGAGACCAAGGCTAATGTAGAGTGGTGGGGGTTAGTTGCTATTAGAGACATGTGGCCATTATCAATGGAAAGTCTATGTTGTATGTACAGTTTATTATGAATCACAACATGAAAGCCCACAAAAATACATTTGTATACCAGTTTCAGAAGTTACATTTGAAAACAAAATCTTAATCCTTTCTGGGGACCTATGTAGTCAAGATGGGAGGTGTTTGTTGTCAAGGTGGCCGCCTTAGAGCTAGGGGAAACCCTGCCATTGTGGGCAGTGGAGATGAGTGTGGCGAGGTGTCGTACACTACAGTATGTTACAAGTATGTTCCATTTGTAACTGAGCACTGAGTAGACCGACAGTTTGGCTTATTAAAAAGAACACAGAGAATTTAAGTGTGCAGACTTTTTTCTATTTTACACAGTTTTTGTTTATGTTTGGCACCTTTTAATCGACAGTGCAGTAAACTACAGTGTTTACCTTGTGTGTAGCCGGTGAAGGTGGCGTATCCTGCCACGGCAAACGCAGCGCTGACGATGAAGGCGAAGGCCACCGACACGTGCGTGACACGAGACCAGTTGCTTAGCGTTTGGTCTCTCATGGAGCCGTAGATCAGGAAGCTGTTATGATGGCAAATGAAGGCTGCAACACACAGGTAAACACAAACACGCAGGCACGCACACACACACACACACACACACACACACACACACACACACACACACACACACACACACACACACATGCACACGCACACGCACGTGCACGCGCACGCGCACGCACACAGACAGGCACACACACGCATGTTCAGGTGTGCACACACACATGCACACATATAGTATGTTGGACATAGTATCAAAAAAAGAGAGAACATTTAACAGAAGGTGACTGTTAAAAGTAGTAGGCCTATCACCAGGGCCGCATTAATGCACAGGCTACACAGTAAATTCTGCAGTGCTCATTTAACACTTAGAGAGTTGATTTGGCATCATTTGGACTTAAAAAAAACTCTTTAAGTGTTGAATTAACACTGCAACATTTGCTGTGATGGCTGCCTAGGGTCCACAACCTGCCAGACCCCAACCCCCATTGGCCAAAAGTAAAACAATTGTGATGCAATACTGAAAAATTAATCTGTAACGTCGAGTACAGCAACCGATAGGCTAGGGGCCCCAGGCCATCTTAATCTGGCCCTGAGTATCACCACAAATATCAAGCAAATCTCACCAAAAGACATGACTCCAACAGCTTGGATTGCATTCCACCTGGCAAATGACCATGCTTCTGATGTTGGCGGACTGTGAACAAACAGGAATAGTACATGTTAATGATCTCAGTGCAGCCAATATGGATGAAGCACAGTGTTTTGATTACATCATTAACACATTTTCATTATCCAGTCCATATCCCGGTGTGAATATCAGCACGCAAGTGTAACAAGTTGTAGGTACTTTTTGGGTGCTTATTTAGGTACTTTTTTGATAGATTTACATAACCTCTTACTACAGTACTCAGCCTGTAAGTGCCACCTTTGGAACGTTTCCCAGTCTACGGGGGAAAGCTTAACTCCAACATTGCAACATTACTACGACATCATGTAAAGTCTTTATTAAGAAATTGCTATTTGGTCAACATGGCATTCTGCCCATAACAAACTTAAGATAATAACAGGGGTTGTGTCTTTACAGGGGTTCAATTACCAATGCATCATAGACAATTTTCCAGCATATGGTTTTGTATGAAAACATGACGCATTCAAATTAAGTGATTAAAAATGGACCTCTGGTTTTGTTTTGCTAATCTGTCATGTGGTTTGCAGTTGGATATGGGCCAATTAAAGGGATATTCCAAAGTTCCAGGAGCTATTTAGTGATGATAACAGGTTCAAATTGTACCGTGTGCAAAACCTGGAATATTTTCAATTTGTAATAATTTCACTGCAAGTCATACTTTTTATACTAGTATATCTATGCATGCAACAAGAATCCTTGTAAACCTTGCAATTAGATGAGTTTTGAGTTGACGCATATCGGATTTATTGTAAAACCAAGTTGTTCTAATTGTATTACAGTGGCAGTGATAAGGGCAAAGACTTGCATCGAGACAACTTGCATCGAGACGCTTTTGGTGACCACTCTATGGGCTTAAACATGATCTATTATATTACATTACATTACACTTAGCTGATGCTTTTATCCAAAGCAACTTATAGTTGCAGTATTGGTTACAGTCCCTGGAGCAGGGGAGGGGTGAAGTAAGGCAGTGGTTCTTAACCTGGGGTGCGGGCACCCCCTGGGGGTGCGCCAGAGATTTCAGGGGGTGCGCGGAATTTTGTGTGTGTTGAGGTTGTGGCCAAAATTGTGCTTCCAAACATTATAATTAGGCCATATCAAGACAAAACACAGCGAGTTTTGGTCCCCATGTAAAGTCATTGAAGTATTGATTAATGTCTAAAGCAAGAATCATTGTAATTAATCACTTAAATCATTTTTTAGCACGTAAAACATGTAGAAGTTTGGGTTGGGGGTGCGCGGCTTGTCTTGGGCACAAGTAAGGGGGTGCTTCAAGAAAAAAAGGTTAAGAACCACTGAAGTAAGGTACCTTCCGGGCATGCCAGCCAGGGATGATATGGGATTCAAACTAGTAACTTTCTCATTTCCAAGACCAACTCCTAACCATTAGGCCATTGGACTGCCCCCACTGCTTCATGACTTACGTACCAAATTGGTGTTAAGAAAGAATCAAAAGTTTAGCTGTAGGTGAATCAAATGATGCAGATGAAAGTAGACCTGTTAGGCCAACCACTTGTCAGGTAGAAATGGAGGTAAAAATATTCTGATTCTCCCATGTCTGATTCTCACATCAGACTTACCTGGAAGAAGTCTATTAGGGCACTTTCACACTTTCCCTTTTAGCCCTGGGAAAAGAGAATCGACACCCCGTAAAAGCCTAATGGAACAAAAAAGAGCAGCTGGTCCTTTTTGTAATAAACAAAGTAAACCGAACTCAGTCCTTTTCAAGTGGACCAAAAAGTGAACCAACAGCAAAGGACTCAGTTCTGTTTTTGTTCATATCGTGAGCATATTACAAGAAGAAATGGCTGCTCTTTCAGGTCCCGTGAGGGCTTTATGGTGTGTCAGTTCTCTTTTTGATCATACCCAGCCCTCTAGAGTTCTCCTTAAGTGATAACACCTAGTCACAAGTCAAATTTATCAGGACTCACAAGCGAAGTAGCGAACCGTACTGAGACCACGTCAAAATAAGGTCTCAGTACGGTTCACTTCCAAGGGGTCTGTGTACACTTTGGAGCGTTTACATATGCACAGAAAATGAGTCACAGGTCTGAGTTTGCTTAAATGGCTGAAAGGGACCAGGTGTGTACCCTAAGTTCCAAAATGAAGTTCAGTTGCCTACAGCTACTCTTTTGATGGATATGACCTAGATGAAAGAGGATGTTCACAGGCGTGAATGACTTTTTCCACCTGAGTAAATTCCCTGAAGTTGTAGTTCAGGCAAAATAATCGTGAGGAAAAGTTCACAAAATCAATCGCCATATTCAGCGCCAAGTCCTCTTAGCGGAAACCCACTGAAAGTTGCTAAAACAGTATTTGGCAGTCACCTTGTACAGACTTTTCCATACTTTAATGTGTAAACAACTTCAGGAAAGCTGGCAGGAAATCTCCTTGTTGTGCTATGAGAAGGCTGTAGGTAATTGGATAGTTGAAAATGTGAATATGTGTTCATATTTCAAGATATGGCCCCTGTTATAAATTTGCTGTTGCTGGAATGGCACTTACCTAGTCGTAATGTATTACTAAAGGCCATGTGCAATGTTAAGGCAGTGCAGCCCTATGGTTGTAAATGTAAAGTCTTTTCAACTACACTGTTGCACTGGCAGAATGGTGCACATTAGGAAACTACATGTGGTGACGAGTAAAATTTCACAAGAATGACAAAGGCCATGAAAACATGGTAGCAAAAAAAATGTTTACATCTGTGGTCCAAGTGTGACTGCCCTCATGATGACCATGATGAGGATGCCCAGAGTCAAGACCATGGACAGCAAGGATACCTGCACACAAATGAAGCGCACTATTGTGGCATTGTTGTTGCAAAGATTTTGACAGACTGCTTTATGTCCGCAGCTAATGCTTAGCAATGCGTTACCTTTCCCAGCTTGGCTACGTCTCGATAAAGAGACAATGGAAGAGTGAAGAGAATGGTGGACAGCATGATGACGAAACGTCTCCCTGCAAGCACACTCCCTGCACCCACTAAAACAAATGACAAGGGTAATCAGGGATGGCAACCTCCGCCTTCTGGCTGTGTGTTTGGCGCCCCCAGAAGACAACCACAGACAGTGCAGGCAGGTCATTTAGTACAATAATGTAGTATAAAAGTAAACAAGTAACAGTCATACAGAAGGATGTGTATTTGTAAGCAGATACTGTGCAGGAAGAGAAAATAAATCCAACAGACCTCCTGGTATCCTCATGAACACTTTCGTCAGCGTATCTCCTGTAATGATGTTATAGCTTATCATTGCTAGAGGAGGAAAACAAGACCACAGGTTAACACCAAAGCCTACATCTCATTTCCGTATGTGCACATAAACCCACTGAAGTAACGTGCTGTGAGTGAAATGCCATGAACATACCAATAAATGGATAGAGGAATTGGAGTGCAGAGAGCACCAAATACCCAGCAAAGCCGAATGTGCTGCGGACTAAGGATTGGTAGCTGCTGGTGCCCGACATATTACCTCCTTTTATCAGTAGTATAATGGAATAATCTGAAGGGGGAAAGCATACAGATGGCAAATGTAAGAGATGCAAAGATGAATGGTTTTACAATGCACAGTTAAGATGAATGTTAAGAATGTGCACAATTAATGGGCCTACGGTACTAGGCCTATTTGTTGTCAACAGAATATATTAAATTTGATGTGATGTGATGTGATGTTATGTTATGTCTCAACTGGAAGTCACATTGCATTACAAATTACACATACAGTCAGTGCACAGGCTACTTGCTACAACACATTGTTACTATACTACATTGTGGAAAGTAATTGTAATTGACGCAATATCCATCACCATTCCATACTGTACCTGTAATGAACGCAACAGCCATAAGCAGTATTAATCCCAGAGGGAGGCCCGCTTGGTTCAGAGAGTAGGGTAATCCTGCGTACAAGGCAAACCGTATGAGTTGTGAACATGGTGGAAAAGTGGAGCGTTGATGTTACTGCTGTCATCTTCAAACACAACTTTCTCCAGTCTCACTCAGTATTCAGCTATTTTCAGTCAACTCTTTCTGCGTGCACACAGAGCCAATGTGAACCATTGAGCCATTGTCTGGAATTCTTTTTTTTTGGGTCATATGATTCAGCACCAGGGGCAAGGTTGTATTCCACAGTCAACACACCATGCTGAGCTATTTACCCTGCCCCCGAGAAAGTGTTGCTCAAACGCAAGCATGTTAGCAAGAGACTTCTTACTTAGTAGGCTATCTAAAATCCACATGTTAAAGGTGCTCGTTTTATGAACACCACCCAACAGAGAGCAAACATCTAGTTCAGAGTTAAACTTAAAAGTTACTACTCACCTATGATTCCAGATCCGATAATCGAATTGATGAAATTAAAAGATGCGGATGTCATTGAACTCGTCCCTCCCATGTCAGTTTTGGGTATAAGAAATTCTCCTGCATCATCTATCTGTAAGCACACATACACACAGAGGGAGGTGACTCTGTGGCAGAGGTTTTCCAAGACACCACAACTGATGCACTTACACTCCCCTCTGCCTATTCGGCCTGTGCGCAAAACCCACCTGTACTTGCTGATGAGGTTTGCTGTTCTGAATCACTCCATTCTCCCTTGTCATCTCAAGAGACATCAAGACCTCTCCTGAGCTACCAATGTTGTCCGACATATCTGTGTAGCCGACCATTCTTCAAGCCATAAAGTTCCGAGCGTTCCTTGGAGCACAGCTGAGCGCACACAGTACGCGCCGGGTGAACACAATCCAACCACATGATCTCCTTTCCCCTCGCTCTGCCCTGCTGATGGCTAGGCTTTATGGCAGTGCAGAGCGCACAAATGAGTCGTGCGGAATTAACCCCTTTCTTGCTCGACGGGGAAACATTCCTCGTGAGACACACACACACATGCGCCATTCACGAACCAGATTTAGGCCCCAGCTATTTTCCGGTACAGTTACTCTTTGTGTAGTTAAACATATGAGATGAAGGGGCATTTAGGGCAAAAAAGTACACCGCTGCCTAATATCTTGATTTAGCTGTAAGCTTCACCGGGGCCTTTTAATGCTGACTGTGGCATAACAATATGTCCTGTGTGGAAAAACTGGAGGTGTTGAGTTGTGAGAGGAAACTGAACAACTTAATTACTGTTTAAAAAAAATGTAATGCAAAACCAATCTATAGGTCATAGTCTACAATTTGTAAAAGAGTCATGGTAAATTAGTCGAAGTGCAAAGGGCAAAGGTCACCAGACCAACATACCAAGAGATGGTGCAGGGTCAAGGAGGGCACAGCTCAATTAGTAAGGCTTTGTGTCTTCTAACTAAATAGTAATTTAAAGATTAGGATACAGATTAGTATATTCTACAGAGACAGACGCCATCTAATAATTTGGATCAGTGTTTTTTTTCGTTGGGGGGAATTCCCTCCGTATAGCTCTTACAGGCCTGGGATTTGCAGAGTGCGTAGTAGTATATACACTATTAAGAAAGAATGATGAACGGAAATCCCACAACCATTATGATGCCGTCCATGAGATTGAGTCACTTTATCACAACCGAAGCGTGTAACTGCTTATCATTAGTCACCACCAGCATTCACATCATGAAATGCATGAGATTCCTCATCTCAAAGTCAAAGAGGACAACATCATCACCAGCACACAACCATCCTCTCTCCTGGGCCTGCCCACTGCCAGTGATGCTGCATGGGGTTTGGTGTTTAGATCAGTCTGGCCAACTTCCATTATCCTGTGTGTGCCCTAGCACAATATCCAGGCTCCACCCTCGCAGTGACGCAACACCTTCGGCTCAGCTACACTCACTCAGGCAAACTGTTAGTTCACATACATTCGGGTTCCCTCCACAGCGGGAAACTCCACCCACTTAAACTTTGGCTCAGCCTGTTCTGCCCTCGACCAGTAGCAAACCAAGGGAGGTGGGTCAACCATGCCGGAATGTTAGTTGTTATGCTCTTGGTCAGACCAAGTCTCGAAGAGATGTGAATGTCATGATAATCAGCACAATATAATTTCCTACATACCATAAATTCAATTAGTATGACAGTATGCAACCAGGCTTGGCTTCCATATCCCCTGCAGAATTTAATGTCCTATGCCAGGGCTATTCAAATGGCGGCCCTGGGGCCAGATGCGGCCCTTGGACAGCAAGGTTTTGGCCCCCCACAAGCCCCTTGAAATACAGAATCGTTTTTCGGAATTTAGAGGTAAAAGTATGGGTTCCGTTATCGTGCTGAAACGGGACACAGGGCGTTATAAAGCAGGAAATTACATCTAAGAAATGGAAAACTTCCTGGGGGAGGACCCCCAGACCCCCCACTTCAATGAAGTCTCCCATATTTTTTTCATTAACAGTCGGCAACCATAATAATACATACGTATAGTTATAGTATAGCCCCTTTCCTGGGAGGAATTTGAAAAACTGGCCCTCATTGACATTTAAAGAAAAAATGTAAGATTTCTTTTTGTCTTTTTTGACTTTATCCAATAGGACAGTGTGAGAGGTGGACAGGAAGCGAATTGGGAAACGGGGAGGGGTCGGCAAATGACCCGGGCTGGGAATCAATCCCAGGTCAGCCACATGGCAGGCGAGTGCCCTACCGGTTGGCCACGGCAGGGCCAATGGGTGCATTCTAATATGCGGACTCGCTTGCTCCCTTGCTCCCTTGCATGCTTGTGGCCTCGTGATGACGTCACTGACAACAGACATGTATTTCAATATCTTGCAAAAGTGCAATTCTAATGTCATTTTCTCATTTGCAATCAGTATGGTGAATGAAGAATAGTCCCCCAAATGTTGTTGTGGATAAACTGACAGCGGGGAAACTTGATTGGAGGCGGGGCGCCAGAGAAAGTCGAGGCCAAAAGCACAGGACGAGGTCGGGAGTCTGCATATTGGAAGGAACTCACAGTAACATAGTAGAGTGAGATATGGACCACTCAGATGAAGTACCACTGGGATAACACAGCATCAAGCCTGTGGAAAAAGGCTTAGCAAGTACTGTAGGAGTAGCTACATCAGGGATCCCCAAACTAAGGCCCGGGGGCCGGATGCGGCCCGCCAGGCCCCTTTGACTGGCCCTCCATGTCTCTGCATATTATTATACCATTTGAACTGGCCCAAAGAAGCAATCCACACAGAAAAAAAGCTAAAATATATATTTTTTAATATTTTATTTTGTTTATCAATGGGCCTTCCTACAGTTTAATTTTCACTAACTTATTGTGAATCACCAGAAGTTTCTTGTCTTGATAGTTTCTCATCTCACTAATATAAACAGGCCTACCATTTCTGTATGTTCTATCGAAAAACATGTGAAGTACTCACTCACTTCTTTTGCAAATCACTTGTAATGATGAACTATTCTGTGCTAGAAATTATGAATGAAGGAAGCGAAGGACAGCACTCTTCAGATTTTTCTCTATTTATTCGCCTACGAACATTTCGGTCAGAGCCCTTCTTCAGCGTGTAATGGCGATTGCCGTGCTAGAAATTATGGCTATAACAGGCAGTGGCCTAGTACACAGCCCACATTATTGATCCCGGCCCCTGATCACAGTCAGGAACAATAATGTGGCCCCCAGAGAAAAAAGTTTGGGGACCCCTGAGCTACATCTATATGAAGTATTTCATGCTTTGTGCTGACCAACAGAGCCAATCAGAGACATCCACCCTGAATTATCACCAAATCAGGAATTTGGTACGATTAAATGAATCCCTCAGTGTTGCCTGTTGCATAGGAACTCACCGCATTATTGTTCTCACAGCCTGGTCCTGTGGGTTTTGGATTTCAGCTCTGACTCTGACTTTGAGAGCACTTCTCTTCCTTACATAGTGTTAAACCACTGTGACGTGTTACTGCTATAGTACACGTAAGTGATGCGGGAAGTGATGAGGGAGAGTATATTTGAGCTTGGGAACTCGTGAAGTGGTGAAGTCAGCATGGAGTGCCATAGTGTTTGGGAGGTGGGATGTTGGGGAGAGGTGTGCCCTCGGTGACCGGTAAGTCCTTCTCATTTGCCCAATATAGTTGCAGAGAGATCAACTCTTTTAACAGTCTTTGGCAGGTTCCTAGACTTCTTGGGATGTCACATGCAAGGCGAACAAGATCATTAAGCTTTGCTCTCTCAAGCTGAATAGTAGTCATTCCTCCTGAATAGGTGTAGCTGTTCACACAGATATTATAGATGAACTTGTCCAAACTCTTACTCCCAGCCCCCGCCTTTGTGTGTGCGTGTGCGTGTGTGTGTGTGTGTGTGTGTGTGTGTGTGTGTGTGTGTGTGTGTGAGAGAGAGAGAGAGAGAGAGAGAGAGAGAGAGAGAGAGAGAGAGAGAGAGAGAGAGAAAGAGAGAGAGAGAGAGAGAGAGAGAGAGAGAGAGAGTGTGTGTGTGTGTGTGTGCGTGTGTGTGTGTGTGTGTGTGTGTGTGTGTGTGTGTGTGTGTGTGTGTGTGTGTGTGTGTGTGTGTGTGTGTGTGTGTGTGTGTGCTAGGCAACTACCTTGTGACATCTGGATGATTTCAGGCTTTCCATGGAGATATATCCTCTCTGCCTCACTACATTTTGTCTCTCGGGCAGAGAGCTTGTTCTAAGCACTGTAAAATCTCCATAACAACATTTTAACATCAACATCAAGCCCAATAAGTACTATTGCAAAGACATATTTCCCCCATAATTTATCCATAATTTATGGCAGGTTTACTTCCTAACTACTTGCAGTCAGAAACACACTTCAGAGCATTCCATTTTCTTTTTCTTTTCACTTTTTTCTTTTTCTTATTTCTTTCTTCCTTTCTTTTTTTCTCTTTCTCCCTTTCCTTCACGCCAATGCCTCCTGCAACCACCAGGTGCCATAAGAGATCCCTGAAAGCAACAAGCAAGTTGACCTTACAGATCAAACTGTCCGGCGCAATGGGCGGGGCGGTCGCTCGGTCATCTTCTAGTTTGTAGGAGGAAGCCTACCTGTGTCATTTTTGAATGGTTGTTCACGGAGTTTTATGAGAAAGCCTTTGTGCCTTTTCTTTAACAACACCACACATCTTTTGAGGTATAATGTGGAAATTAATGAAATAACCCAAAATTGAGCCATTGGTCGAATTTAACAGGTTGCATTGAGGTGGATGCGTTTGACACTTGGACCATCAACAGGTGGACCCCGCCTGGACAACTCCTCAGATAGTGAGATGCTATCTTATTTTTTTGCTTGAGGCATTTTTGGTCAGTCATGTCCATACAAACACCAGGACCTCACGTCTCCCGTCCCTTGGGAATTTGGCGTCATCACAGCTACTCGCTGAAAAACCACCGGAAGCGCTAATAGCTGCGCGTGAAGTGCGTTCCAGCTTGGACCCTCGCGGATTCTGGCCTCTGAATTGTCATTCAGAATCACTGAATATACTTCACTATCAACTGAAACAACTTGAACTGAAGTTTTCTTAAAGAAAAAAATCGGTTTCGCCGGTTTAAAGTAACCTGCTGTGGATGAAGATGGTGAGTAAAAAAACAGCTGGGATGCTGACGTGATTCATCTCTAGAAAAGGCAACCTCATTAGTTAGCCTACCTTTCTTAA
This sequence comes from Engraulis encrasicolus, assembly GCF_034702125.1. Classification (NCBI taxonomy): domain Eukaryota; kingdom Metazoa; phylum Chordata; class Actinopteri; order Clupeiformes; family Engraulidae; genus Engraulis; species Engraulis encrasicolus. The sequence goes on from NC_085869.1 coordinate 46,711,158, forward strand.
CAGATACCAACTTGATTGTGAGATACGTTTTTGCGCATATTTAACAGTTTTAGTTAGTTTTACCAAGTTTACGCCATGGGCACATATCAGAAATATTGCGTAGGCTACTTAATGTGTAGTTTGTTATGTCGTTTTAAATTGTGTATTTGTGGTGGTTATTATATGGCTGTTCAATTGAATTGCTGAATTCCCACACACTATAAACGTTTGTCGTCTACAGTCATCTAATAGGCACGTGCTGTGTCTGTGTATTTCAGATACAAATATCTAATGCATTTGAAGCAATATAGCTAGTCTAAAACTTTTACGCACAGAGTATAGACTGGTCATTTATGGTAATAAATAGTTAGAATGTTAATTCATAAAGATATAAAGCCTTTTTAATTGCCTTAGCCGTGAGCCAAGGAGATTTGGTCAACGCCCTTTCCACTTGTGTACGCCTAGTCTGGTCAATCTCATTGTGAGAAAATTGACTGGTTGTCTTGTATAACATAATGTAGTCCAGTCAGTGGTCAGGGATGCAGTGCTATGTTGTTTTGCTCTGATCACATCATCATTTGATAGATATAAAGAGAGTACTGTACTGAAGAGTGAATAGAATGGTGAATAGTCCTACTGTAACTCCACTGGTGCATAGATATATCAAATAAAAAAATAAGTTCAGAGTAGTTACATAGCCCACTAAAAACAAACAAAACACAAAAGAAAATCTGTGCTCAGATCATCAAAATCTCAATTTTAAGTCTCAGTCATCTGGTTTAAATTTATTGTACTGTATAGGGGACACGTTGTAATTTCAGCTCTCATAGACATTGTATTGATATCTTCATATCCATTATGGCAGAAACCCAAAGATGAATGGCCCAACAGGTGAATCATCACAGTCATTTCTCAAATTTAGAATTGGCACGAGGATCAAATCAAAATGGCAGCTCTTCCTCTTGCATTGCATACAGTACAGTACAACCCAGCACTTTATCTACATGTACAGTATGTTTGATTGTCTATCCACTGTTTCACATTTGCGTGAGTAAGCAGTTGTCAACACCCATTTTAAATTGGTGTTTACAGAGGCTGCTTGTTGTCAGGACACACAAATGCTGGCTGGTGCCTCAACCCATTAGCACTACAACAGAGAGGAGGGGAGTGTGGCTGCGGAGGTCCTCTGGAAAGTGCTCTCTATTAAGGCTTCTCACTTTCACTTAAACGTCCTCCCCCAACAGGATGCTCTGCTACAGCGCAGTATTAGGACCTTCCCTCTTCCCAGTCCTTTTATAGATGCTGTTGAAACGTCAAAACACAATCGTAGTGTCTGACACTTCAGAACCATGGACAGCAACAGCAAGGAGGGCTCAGACAACTTTATAATCACATGATTAAAGAATCTACTGTATATCGGTCATCTGTATCTCGAATACAATGCTAGACTTTTTGTTTGAAATACAGTACATTAGTGTTGGCTTGGTATGGACACAGCTGTAGTACTAGGCAGATGGCATGTTAGTGCAGGCAGGCTCGCTGTATTGCCACAGTTGACAGCCCAAGGTTTTTGGCCATTGTCAAAACTAGAGGGGATGGCTGCGGTTCCGGATATGCTTTTTCTTGGCGTTATACATACATTTTATACAGACATTATGTAGACATTTTTAAATTCCAAGAGGCCATCTGTTTGTGGGTCAATGGTGTTTTAATAGTATTACCCGTCAGGGTGGTGCAACCATGGCTAATGTCACTATTATAGCGATTCAGTTATTTATTTATTTTTTATGTTTTAGTGGATTATCTAAGATGCAGTGCATTTATGACCAATTGCTAATTAACGTCTGAGCCTAAAAACAATATCATTGACCCTTCTACACACAGACATGCAAACAGCTACATAGGTTTGGTTGTGGCTGTAGAACACCATTGTAAATAAGGGGAAAATACATTTTAAACATATTTATCATCATAATTCAGCAAGTATGTATTACCAGAATACTCCAGTAGACTCACTGGAAAACAGGATTAGTGGCTTTTCTTTTGAAATGGACTTGAATGTGGCATTTAAGTGTTTTTTCAATTGTGTCATTTAGTTTAAGGAAGTAGGAAGTATTGTTTGTACTGTATTATTGCATTAAATGCGATAAAGAGAGATGGAACAGATTAGCTCACTGGCATTCTGTTGAGAGCAGAATGATGTGTGTTTTGGCCTGTTCCATTGGATTTTTTTGTCCCATTTACTCCCAGGAGAATCATTACAAACTACTGGAGGCATTTGACCCATAGAGAGCAGAGTCATCAGGGTGGGAAAGCATTGCATACGCTGTAGATTTTGCTCTCAACTCCACCCTAACAGGAATTTCAGTAACCAGTGTTCTGATTTTTTTTCCTTTTTTGGGGTGCAAAAGCTCTCAGGGAATTGGAGAATGTGGTTGGGTAGTTACTTTCTGTCGTGGCACTAGATTTGTCATTGTGCTAGTGTGTTGTGAGACTGTGTTATATGAGCTTTGTTTGTTTTTTGTTGCCACCATGAAAAGCAGAGAGGGGGGTGGGGTTATGTCCTGTTGCTGGTTGATGATGTAACAACAGCGGATGGAATCCTCATGACTTATGCCCCCACCACAGCTCAGCCCAGCCCAGCCCAACCCAGCCTTGCCCAGCCCAGTCCAGCCCAGCGCCCCCTCCACCCCCATTACCCTACATCCCTTCCAACGCCACCTACCCTCCTGCCCAACACCCTTCCCTATCCTCTCCCTCTCCATTAACCCTCATGCACATGCCGTGCTAGCCTCCAACCAGCTCTCTGCAACCACACATCCCCATGACATGATGACGCAAAACCACATGGCTTCCCAGCTAGCACGAAGCAGCACGGACTAGCAGGAAAAGTGTAAAATTACAGTGAGGCCCCCAGACTGGAACTGTAGGCGCCTAATTGCATAGTAGTGACCCATGTATGAAATATGAAAGTGCATTAGAGCCACGGGGTCGTTTGAGGTGGCCAATGATCATCCCTGCCTATTACAGATTAGGCATTATCACTAATTGCCGAACATAATGATGAGGATGAGGAGAGGAGTGCAATTGCAATGCCATGCCATAGAGGAAAGAAGTTCTTCTCTGGCCATACCGAGGTGCTGGTTACACATATGCGGATATTTTTAAATGCGGATATTTTTTTATCCGTTTACGCTTAGGCACAACATGTGAATGCACATTCTAAAACTCTGTTTGCGCGTAAACGAGAGGCCAAATGCATTTTCAAAAATATCCATAGACGTGTATTACACAGCTTCTGAGTATCAGAATGCTCATGGGGAACAAGGGGCTTATACGTGAATATAGAAAACAATGGGATCTGACTAGTTGTTGTGATGCACACACACTGCACCTTGAAGAACATACTGTGCTCTTTCACTGTAGGCTAGCATAAATCTGATTTAGACAGTGTTTGTCAGTTGTTGTCAGCTGTGTGGCACCGTTAATGTGTGTCAGCTGTGTCCCCCATTAATGCACACTGTATTTGGAACCAGAGATTTGAAAAAACTGTGTACTTTCAATAAGTGTAGGTCTGTCTATTTTTCATTTAACTTGTTGCATGTAAAACAATCCCTCAATGCAAATACAGTGCATTTTTTTCTCCCTCAAAACTCGCTTGAAGTTGAATCTCAAACTCGTTACTTGTTACTTGTGTGGTAGTAAGAATAGCTCCCTTATTCTGTGTGTGACATTAGTTGTGATGGAACAAGACAAATACATGTTTTGGGTGTAAACAACTCATACAACTTGTAAAAGTCATATGAAATGTACAAGTAAGAAGCCATTAAGGCTAGTTCACTTGTAGTACTCATGTTTTTGTACAGGTATAGCTGTTGTACTCCTCCTCCTCCTAACAGTGACAATAGTGTATGTTTGAGGTCAAATGTCACTTGTATGAAATCTGCTTTTCGGTCTATGATGGGGTGACTTTCAAGTTTTTGTTTCCTCTCAGTGATTTGTCTCCTCCAGTCTAATGTGTGTGGCTGCCTTTCAAATATGATCCCATTATGAATAGTTGGCAAGATCTTACTTCAAAGACAAAGTTCATAAGAGTACGAGTTACCTCCCCTACTTTCATACAGGTATCACAAGGATGATCCTGACTGAAACTATAGGGATTCAGCTCAACATCCCATGGACAGTCCATGGATTTTCCCATAGCTATTTGTAGACACTCATGCCAAATAGCCTATGTAACAGAAAACTCAGATGTTTTTTTTTTTCATATGAAAAACATATTTTCCCTCAATTTTCATAAAATAGCTCAGAACAGACAGCTCTGTACACTGTAGTAGAACATGTGGAAAGATGATTGGCTCAGCTGAACGTGGTTCTTGAGAATGCTGTCAGTGGAGAAATGAAATCCGTAGAGATTGTCCGTAAGTGTTTCGGTAAACCCATTTGTCGGGTGATGTGATTACAGCTGAACATCTCTGTCTCCCCTACTGCTGCAATGGCCTGGCCTGTGGTCAGAAATGATGGCTGAAATATCTCAGACTGTATAATACAGAATAATACTGCATGGACCTAAAACTGCTAGGACTCCATGCTGTCCTTTTGATCGGCCAATGCATTCCTTTTAAATGTGTAGGCAGTTGTGGACTACACTTTTTTTTTCTTTGCTTGAAAAATTTGAAGGCCCACATCATGCAGTTTGTTTTCTTTAGAAATCTTTGTCACTTGCGGTGTCATGTTCATTTTTCAGCGCCTATTGATATCGCCCCTACACACACCCACACATGCACACACCCAACCACCACCACCTCTTCAACACTCTACTCCATTTAACGTTTATTGCTCTCACTTCCCCTGTCTCTTTTTCCCCTCTCTTCCTCTCTCTTTCTCTCTCCTCACCTCCCCTGGGACCCTCTCTCTCTCTCTCTCTCTCTCTCTCTCTCTGTCTCTCTCTCTCTCTCTCTCTCTCTCTCTCTCTCTCTCTCTCTCTCTCTCTCTCTCTCTGTCTCTCATAATACAAACACTCAGTGCTCTCTGGTGCGGGAGGAGGTCTAGTAGCTGGACTTGCTGAACTTGGTGGTGCATGATGACAAGATGGCGCAGCTGCTTCTGCCACCGGGACCAGACAGTTTCCGTCGGTTCACCCGCGAATCCCTGCGCGCCATCGAGAAGCGCATCAGCGAAGAGGGCCCCAAGAAGCCCAAGGAGAAGCGCAAAGATGACGAGAACAGGCCCAGGCCCAACCGGGACCTGGAGGCGGGCAAGATCCTGCCCTTCATCTACGGGGATGTGCCCGCCGGCCTGGTGTCCACACCACTGGAGGACATGGACCCCTTTTACAACAAACAGAAAGTGAGTCTCGTGTCGTTTTGGGGGCCCAAAAGGATTGAGTTGTAAGCAACTGGACTTCCTCTTTGACCTGGAAGGTAGAGTACGTATGTAGGATTGTGGCCAGAGTAGGCATTGCAACTGTGCTGCCCATTCCCAAACTTGATCCTTTCATGAATACCAATGAAATAATAAACAAATATTTATTGGCCTGACCAAAGTGCAGTAAGTTTTGTAAGTAAAGAATGTCTGTTACTGGAAATTCAAAATGGTCAAAATGATCTTTTTATGTATAAAAGTGTAATTTTCCCAGTTCTAAGGAATACCGTACTTAAACATGGATGTTGCTGCTAAATACACATGAAAGAGACAACACTTGTGAATGGGCAGCATACATTCTGAATATGAACTACTAAAAAAATGACATACTCTACCTTTAAATGCTGTATGTCCTCATCCATGGAACTTCATGAGTTCTGATTGTTCTCCAGAACACATGACCAGGCCAGAACTGATGAAGTTCAATGGATGAAGAACAAAATGTCTTCAAGCTCCAAGAAGAAATCCTATTGCTGACAACTCTACCCCTTTTGGATAACATAATGAGAATTTTCACAGACGATGGTGGTGGCGGTGGTGTTGAGTTGTTTTTTGTGGTGTTCAAGTGCTGATATTGAATTTATTCATCTTTTTTCCTGATGGAAAATTGGTGACTGATGTGATGATTATGGTCTTGCCACAGACAGATTAATTGCCTCATTATTCAACCCAATTACTTGCTGTGTTTTTCGTGCTTTTCCTGCCTGTGTGTGTGCCCATTACTGTTGTAATTGTCATTTGATTCAGGATGTTGATTACTGGTACTTCCTGTCTGGCATAGAGACTCACAGGAAATGCTTGTCAGCAAGGTCTCTGCACACTTGGTCTCAAGAGACTTTTTTGATGCCCTAGGTTTCTCTCACCTGAATTTGATTTGTTGTGGCTGGTTTTATTGGTTAAGTCAGAGGATAGTGTCAGCAGTCTAACAGTATCAGTTGATGTTATCCATTTTATGTATCATTTTTGCGTTCAATATTTTTATGACAGCGTAGATTTTCAGGCAGGCATGTCAGCAGCCACCCTGACAACATTCAGTGCTAAGTTTAAACTGTATGTATGCAAACTTATAGGATCCTCAAATGTTCTTATACCAGCATTCAGTCTTGCCGTGATTCGCTGCTGTATTGCTGTACTGTCACCATATCGCTGTGCAATGTGTCTGTCTATTGGCTGTCCTCTCTGTGATTCTGTTGATTTACTGGATGTGACGTTGGCTGGCTCGGATGTGTGGGCCTGTGAAGGTGATGGGCCCAAATCGTCATATCTTCATTATGATACCTCTGTTCTTTCTTTTGTAGACCTTTATAGTATTGAACAAAGGAAAGGCAATCTTCCGCTTCAATGCCACCCGGGCCTTGTACATTTTAAGCCCCTTCAACCCCATCAGGAAATTAGCTATTAAAATTTTGGTGCATCGATATCCTTTTCCAAATACTGCTGACATGGAGCAGTGTGTTGATAAATTCACTGTTTCAATTTCATCCGATGCCATGAAACACTTCTGTGCCATTATGTGTTTGAAATTGTTCATCTTTTGTATGTTTTTCCCTTAACCGTGACTCATTTACGTGGTTTAGCATGTTGATCATGTGTACCATTATAACCAACTGTGGATTTATGACACAATCAAGTCCAACTCCAGATTGGGCAAAGAACGTAGAGTGAGTATCGACAAACAGACTGCATGTGCATAGTGTGTGATAATATCTTATCACTGATAATAATAATTGTTAGTCATCATCATTATTGATGATGATAAGCAAGTTAATAACATTTTTTGGCAATGAATAGATTTTGTATTTACTGAGCTGCAGTAGTCATCCGTGCTTTGTGCATTGTTACAGGTACACTTTCACAGGGATATACACGTTTGAGTCGCTAATTAAGATTCTAGCGCGTGGCTTCTGTGTGGGCAAGTTTACCTTCCTCAGAGACCCATGGAACTGGCTCGACTTCTGTGTCATTGTCATGGCGTAAGTACAGAATGTAGCATGCTCAAGCTCACTTGCACTTAGCAGTATGTCGGTTGATTGTACAGATGCAATGAACACTGAGAACAGGGTGTGTTCCTTATTTATTTTCACTACTAACATTCATGTTTGAGTTGAGCTAAAATTCACAAATGCTGAAGCTGATTTGCACTGACCAGTAGCCGTGTTTCCATAGGCACTTTTCATCTGATTAAACGAATAAACCGATTAAATATGCACCATGTAAATGGTCAAATCATCTCCTTAAATATTTCACGGTTTAAATATTTGAATGAATTACATTCAGTGGTTTAGAATGTCCTTATGAACCGATTAAATGAGGAAACTGCCTTGATTACATTTAATTGGTTAATTTGAAAAGTGCTGGGGCATTGTAAACACAGCATTCTGTCAGTTTATTATTATAAAGATGCTGCAAGCACTGAGCAAAAGGGACTGTTTTATGTTTACTTTTACGACTGATATTCATTCATGTTTGGGTTGAGCTAAAATTCACAAACATGATTTGACAGTCTGCATGTTGTCTGCCATGTGATTTTGTCATGTTTCTGTTCAAACTGCTCATCGAAGTCCTGTCCTCTTGGTCCAATATTGAAAACAAAATATCTTATTAGTGACACTTGGCTCACCATTCAAGGAATGCTTTTTTTTGAGTGACACTGCTCCATTTCTGGAAATAAGATCATTTTACAATAACAAATAACGAAAAAAAATGTACAACAACAAATAATTTGTTGGAGTTTTTCCTTTTATCTTTTCTACCAGTCGTTCTCTCAGTCTTTTGATGTTACCTCTAGTTCCAAGCTAGCAATTATTATTGAATCTTATGGGCCCAGCTATCTATTAGCTGGTGCCATACAATTCAATTATATAAGCTAGCTGGATGGAAGAATTTGTGTTGCGAGTCTCAGGGAACAAATGGGAGTACAGGAGAAAGGTGAAACTCAATTATTTAATTCAAGGGGAGGTGTGAAGTATAATGAGCTTCTTTTCAGAAATAGTGCGGTATCGCTTTAAAAGCTAAAAGAAAGTTTGTCTATTAGGGTTAGTTGTTAAGGCTTTAGTAGAATTAGTGTGACAGAGAAGGGCGTGACATTTCCAATGTCAGATTTATAAGCAGGTGAGGGACTTGAAATGTCTGAAAAGTGCTGTACAGCGATTGCCCTCTGTTGTTTGCACACAGGACATCCCATCTGCAGTCTGCACTCACTCTGAGTAGCACAGCACTGTACATGAAACATGACAGTCAAAGAAACACAGAGGACCATAATGAGGACCATAATTTCACAATTGAATGAGGCTGTTGTCCATGCATTTTTTCTGTTAATGCTTCAATATTTCATATTCATAAACTTGTCATTATGTACAACATAGTTATCATAGTTGAGCCATTTTTAAAAAGTTAGAAGCAAATATTTCTTTCCATCACGCGGCATACCAAAAGTACAGGCTGATGTGTTTAGTAGCTGCATGGAAGGTGATGTTGCCAAACCAATGGCTTGCTAAAAGCTTATTATCACTGGATGCTTGTCAAATATATGTATGCATGCATCATATTGGGATTTCAGTCTGCCATCATTTCATTTTTTTTGACAGAGGGAAGTAACAGTCCCTTTGTGTTTGGCAGTGCTCATTTCATCAAACTGGGTTTGCCACCAGCCCTGTATGAACCTAAAATCTGTACTGACAGCCAGCCCACAGACAGTCTTTAGAGGAATGGGCAATAGAAGAATAGTCTTAGTGCCACTGATTCAGTACCAACAAAAATGAAGAGGTCTCATCTAAAATAATGCTTTGGAATAGGAAGTGCATGTTCTTTCTAGAGTCTCTGACTGTTCTGTCAATGTTGTGTAACTGTGCAATTTGACCCTGCAGGTATGTAACAGAGTTTGTAAACCTAGGCAATGTTTCAGCTCTCCGCACGTTCAGAGTACTGAGGGCTTTGAAAACTATTTCAGTGATCCCAGGTAAGCAGTAGCCGCGGGGCACCAGGGTGTGTTGCTGCCAGCCTGCGGTGTGTGTAGTCTGCTCTCCTCTTGTCCTCCTGGTCTCTTCCTCTGACTGCTCCCTCTCCTTCACTCCACTGCATCTGTGCCTTCCTCACGAATCCCCTCCCCCTCCCTCCTCCCCCCTCCCACTCTCACAGATATGTGGAGCAACTTTCCCGCAAGTATGTGGGCAAACTGGCTGCACTAAGAACGTTCAGGGTGCTCCGAGCGCTCAAAACTATATCTGTCATTCCAGGTGAGAACCAGGTCCAAGGGTGAAGTTGACAGACTAGCCAGCTGGCTTTTATGTCCCCTCCCCTACCCCCCGGTAGCCACTCACCAAACATCCGTTCTGTAGCGGAGGCAAACAAAGCCACAAGATTGATTTTTTTTTTATTTTTTTTTTAAAGAGACGTTTTTTTTTTCCTTCAAATTAAGACACTTTTATCCACAATTTTCTTACATTTTTATTTCGCAACTAACACATTAGAAACCTTGGGAATTGCATTTGTTGTTTATTTGCATGAGGTACTTCAAAACCAGACAGGATAATTGCATGGGTAGCAGTCTGTCCTTTTCCTTTTGTTCTCTCACTTTGCTTGGTGGTTATGTGTCTTGTCATTTGTCCTGCTGGTTTCGAGCTACATTTCACCGCATGGTGCAGTTATTGAATTGTTACTACTGTTATAGTCTTGTGCACGGTGGTTGCACCTTGTAATGTACACTGAGGATTACTGCATAATGTACATACAGTGCCCTCCATAATTATTGGCACCCCTGGTTGAGATGTGTTAAAAGCCTTAAAATAAATTCAGTGTTTATTGCAGAAGAATACTGTCACACTGAAAATTGTAGGAAAATGTAGCCTTCAACTCAAATGAATTGTAAGAAAATAAAAAAATCCCTGACTAAAAAATAATTATTTTTCATTAAATCACCTGTTCCACAATTATTGGCACCCTTAACAATTCCCAGGAAATAAATATAATTGAAGCATTTCTGTCATTTCTACAGTAGTTTACAAAGTTTACCAGAGTATGTAGGAACATTTAATTAGTAATTCATCACTTCCTGTTTCCCTGGGGTATAAATATGACGTGACACCGAGGCCATTTCTCTTATCCACTCTTAAACATGGGAAAGACAAAGGAACACAGCATACAAGTGAGGCAGATGTGCGTCGACCTTCACAGGTCAGGCAGAGGCTACAAGAAGATTGCCACTCAACTGCAGCTGCCCATATCCACTGTGAGAGGAATAATTAAGAAGTTCAAAACAACTGGAACAGTGGTAAACAAGCCTGGACGAGGACCCAAGTTTATTTTGCCACCACGCACAGTGAGGAGGATGGTAAGAGAAATCAAAAGATCTCCAAAGCTCACTGTTACAGAATTACAACAAATGGTAGCATCCTGGGGTCACAAAGTCTCCAAATCAACCATCAGGCGCTGTCTACACGCCAACAAGCTGTTTGGGAGGCATGCACGGAGAAAACCTTTCCTCACTCACAATCATAAACGCAAGCGTCTGGAGTTCGCCAAGCGGTATTGGGGCTTCAACTGGGACCGTGTGCTTTGGTCAGATGAGACCAAGATTGAGCTTTTTTGGCAACAAACACTCTAAGTGGGTCTGGCGTACCACGAAAGATGCGCATGCTGAAAAGCACCTCATACCCACTGTGAAGTATGGGGGTGGGTCAGTGATGCTGTGGGGCTGTTTCGCTTCCAAAGGCCCTGGGAACCTTGTTAGGGTGCATGGCATCATGAATGCTTTGAAATACCAGGACATTTTAAATCAAAATCTGTTGCCCTCTGCCCGAAAGCTGAAGCTGGGTCGTCACTGGGTCTTTCAGCAAGACAATGACCCTAAACATATGGCCAAATCTACACAGAAATGGTTCACCAGACACAAAATCAAGCTCCTCCCATGGCCATCTCAGTCCCCTGACCTCAACCCCATTGAGAACCTGTGGGGTGAGCTGAAGAGGAGAGTACAGAGGAGAGGACCCAGGTCTCTGGATGATTTAGAGAGATTCTGCAAAGAGGAATGGCTGAAGATCCCTCTTTCTGTCTTTTCCCATCTTGTGAAACATTATAGGAGAAGATTAGGTGCTGTTTTGTTGGCAAAAGGGAGTTGTACAAAATATTAACACCAGGGGTGCTAATAATTGTGACACACATTATTTGATGTCAAATAATTATTTCTTTATGTGGGATTTTTTCCCCACTGAATAAATGCACTTGTATTGAAGGTTGGATTTTTCTCTTTTTTTCCATTAAGGTCCCATATTATTTAGAAAAAAAATAAAATAATTGGAAGCTAAAAAACACATCTCAACCAAGGGTGCCAATAATTATGGAGGGCACTGTATTTAAAACATTTCAGAGTATGATTTGTAAAAGTATGTTTTGAATTAATACCTACTTCCATGGTCCAGAATCCACAAGTCAACAGCTCTTCGAGTGAAATGTGGTTTTATCATTCGTCATTCCTTCTTTTCTTACGATGTACAGGTCTGAAGACCATTGTAGGTGCACTCATACAATCGGTGAAGAAGTTGGGAGATGTCATGATCCTCACTGTGTTTTGCTTAAGTGTCTTTGCTCTCATCGGCCTTCAGCTCTTCATGGGCAATCTAAAGCACAAATGTGTGAGAATGCCAAACCCTTTAAACAGAACAGAATCAAAAGACTTCATTAAAAGTAATATTACTTATCGTGACGACAAAGGTGAGTTAAGACAGCTGACCACTTTTGTTTCACATTTGTTTTTTCTCACGTTTCATGACCACTTAGCTAAATAAGACATGTTTCTAGGCATACAGAATTATTTGAACAAGAAAGAAACATACTGAACAAACATGTACTGTGCAGCACTGCACGTTCACTGTACATGAGATGTAGATTAGTCATGGGGAACTATGGATAAAGAATTTGCTTGTATGATAATAATTGTAAGCTTAAGGCTTGCTTAAAACAGAAATGCAATGCAAGAAAAAGCATGTACCGGTATTCACAGTCCTGATTGCTAAGAATGAACTCAAAAGTAGTATTCTGCATTCATTCTGTTTTACTGTGCAAAGTCTGACTGCTCGCTGAGATGCACATTTGATATTGCTTTCTGTGTATTTACTCTTTAGAAAACCACTACTTCCTGAAGGATCAGATTGATGCCTTGCTATGTGGCCTCAGTAGTGATGCCGGGTAAGCATACACACTTTCAGTTGCTGCTAAAGGTCATTCAAACAAACACTCTTTTTAACCGCCAGAGAGCATTGGTCAGTTCTCCAAAATCTAAGTGGTATAATTTAGTGGAGACAGTGCTGTCCATATTGACAAGCCATGTATATTTACATTTCTCCCAATTGATGTTCCATTGATGCTAAGCTGTGACTGTGAGCAAGATGTTGGTTTGTAATGATCCACTGTTAAGAACACAAACCCATCTTGGAATTTCAAAACTTAACTCACAATGGTAAAAATAGTTCTTTGCCATACTCTTCCCATGGGACATAATCCAATTTGAATGAATGACTGTGAAAAAAAGCATGTTCTTGTGAACACCCCCTTTGTTGAATCATTGTGCCCATTTCCTCTGTTCTACTATACCATGCACCTAATTACTTACTGGTTTACCTGTACAAACATTTGAACATTGAATATTGAACATTGAACAGAGGAAACAAATGGGAATGTAATGTGTTTTCCAGGCAGTGCCCGGAGGGATATCTATGCTATAAAGCAGGAGAGAATCCAGACTATGGGTACACCAGCTTCGACACGTTTGGCTGGGCCTTCCTGTCCCTGTTCAGGCTGATGACCCAGGACTACTGGGAACGTCTCTATCAGCAGGTGTGTGTCTCAGACAACATCATTTAGAAGCTTTCTTGCACACTTCCTATGGTCGAGTGCATTGGATATTCACAGGATCAGTCTTACAAAAGAAATAGGAAGAGGAAGAGGCACGCTCGATACCAAAACATTTTGGACAATTTCATGCTCCCAATATTGTGGCAACAGTTTGGAGCGCGCCCCTTCCTCTTCCAACATTACTGTTCGCCAGTGCACATAGCAAGGTCCTTAAAGATATGGATGACAGAGTATGGTATGGATGAACTTGAGTCCTAAGCTGAAACTGGATAGAGCACTTTTGGGATGAATTTGAGCAGAGACTGGCTTCTCAACCAACATCAGTGTGACCTCAACAATGCGCTTTTGGAAGAATGTTCAAAAACTCCTATCTAAGACTGTGTGGTCCACTTCTCGATTCTGATTGGCTGATAGTCGTGGTCAATTGAGCCTAAACCTACACCTTTCAACTGAAGATTCTATGTGCGTCTAAGTTACACCAAGCACATCTACGTCGGTAATGAGAATATGTTGCAGTTGGGGTAGGGAGTCTGCAAGAAGAGCACATCTTTGCACCATCTGTGGTTGGGGTATCAGTGTGATTGCAAAGACATTTAATTCCTGCGATGTTTATCGCCCCTTGCTGAGTTTTTGTAGCAAAGTGTGTGTCTGGCAGCGCGACGACGCACGCACGCTGAGTAACGTTGCCGGGGTAACGACAATTATTTCTTCAACTTGTTGCGGATCAAATTAATTGTTATTAAAGCGTTTTAAAAGAAATTTGGTCAGCGATTAAAGGGACACTCCACCCATTTGCATTAGGCTTGCCATTGCTAGACACCCAGTCATACTTTTGAATGGTCGTGCAACATTCTCTCTGAGAGAGGAGAAATCTGTATTCACCTCTTAACACTTCCTCCTACAATGATGTGAAAATCGTAATTTTGCGTCATTGTAGGAGGAAGTGTAAGAGAGGTGGATTTCTGTTGAGACTACAAGCCTTTTTCCCACCCTTTCAACCCGCCCATAGGGAGTTGGACCTAATGCGCTAACAGACCTATCACAGATCAGTGTGCCAGTGCTTTTAAAATCACTGGCATTGAGGCTCCAGTAAGTCACTGGCACAGCTGCCTGGGTGTGGCCTGTGGAACTTGAGCATTGCAATGCATTATGGAGATTGTTGTCACAAATCCACAAGCACTAAAAAAGTCGTTTTCTGCCTTTTCTCGGCCAAGAAGGCACCAAATTAGAAATTTATGCTACTATTCTACTAGATATATGACCCACTTTCAATACATATTCACCGGTGGAATGCCCCTTTAAGTGTAACAGTGTTAGATAAGCAGTAAGCCACTTGAGTCCGTGGGTTATGCTCTATTGATAACGGGCAAGGGGACGTTTGCGCGTCGTGCCCAACTCCCCTTGGCCGTTATCAATCGAGCATAACCCATGGCCTCTCATGGCTTATTGCTTAAATAAATACTCACCTCAACCTTGTGGATAGCCTTTCCAGATGAGTTGAAGCTGTAATAGCTGTAAAAGGTGAGCCGACATCATATTGAACCCTATGGGTTAGGAATGGGTTGGCAGTTACTGTAAGTTCATAAGTGAGTCAAGGCAGGTTAGTGAATACTTGGGTAATGGGCCAGTCATGGACAGTAATGGGTAAGCGGTCGTCAAACTTGGAGCCCAAAGGTTGCCGGTTCGACTCCCGACTCGCCAGTTTGGTGGGGGGAGTAATTAACCAGTGCTCTCCCCCATCCTCCTCCATGACTGGCCATGACTGAGGTACTCTGAGCATGGTACTGTCCCGGCGCACTGCTCCCTTCAGGTGCCATTGAGGGCTGCCCCCTTGCACGGGTGAGGCAGAAATGTAATTTCGTTGTGTGCTGTGTCACAATGACAATGGGAGTTGGAGTTTCCCAATGGGGCTTTTTCTTTAATATAGTGTAGTTTAATGGCAACATTTCTGCCAAAAGACCATCACCAGGCTACATCATTCTAGGCTCAGACCATCTGCCATCAGGCCATCCAATGTTGCATTTTGATGGACAACACAGTCCAAAACGCTGTGCTAATGCTGTAACATGTTTGGGAGTTATAATCAGTGTTGGGGACCTTGAAGATGCTCTCAAGAAAATGAAAAATCTGTCAAGCATCCATCTTTATTTACTTTAGTAATACGTGCTGTATGTGCCTGCTAAATCTGAGCTGGTATGTGGCTCAGATCAGACACATAGTTTGCTTTGTCTGCCTATTTGTCCAGATGCTTTTGATTAACTTAAAGGGCTGGGTGCGCATAATAATAACAAAAGCATCCATTTAGTCCTCTCTTATTCATACAAACATAATCATCAGTGCTTTGTAAAAAAAAACATTATTACAGCGAACAGGTGTGTTTAACTTTAAAGTGAACATTAAGTATTGTGTAATGAAAAGGATAGCAACAATGGATGTCCAAAGAATGCCAAGGGCTATTTATTTTTGAGTGCTCAGCTTTTTTGCGGTACATTGATGGTCAGGCCGATTGTCAAGGGCAGATGAAAGGCTTTTCATCAAGATCACACAACATCAGACAACACAATTCATCCCATAGGGCTTTTCATGCCCACAGGGGATTGTCATATCCCACTCATTAGCTGCCTACTGTACCAAACAAACACAGACACACAGGCACATGTCTTTGAAGTGGCCCATGCTATGTGTAGAGATTCTGGCTCTTTACCGTTCTTTGTGGAGAGAACAGATTAGGGAACCATGTTCCAACTACCAAATTGAGGTATTAAATATACTTTTAGAATCTTGAGCCTGACGACGCCATCCTACGTACTTTGGCCCAAAGATTTTGTACAAAGTCTGGCCCAACCCTCCTACCTCAGTTCGCTCACGGTTTTGCCAATCAGCAAACAGTTGAGAGTGTTGACGCAGAACTCACCCACAAAGTCCGTTACTGATTGGTTAAGGTAACACTATTCACACTTTCGTCTTGTTATTTGTATGCTCTGGCAACACTGTATCGTAACAGTCATGCTAATAAAGCACAATTTGAATTTGAATTCGGAACTAAAATAAATTTAAATTGCAGAGTAAGGTCAGACTTTCGCCCACCCTCCATGGAAACGGATTCCTTTTAGCTTGGTCCAGACTGTTTGTCAGCTTTCGCCCAGGCTATAGAACCTCTGTCATTACGGCTGAATGCTGTAGAATGCTCAGATTGACAGTGACCGAAATGCATCAGCAAGCTTTTTATTTTGTCATCACAAATAATCATTGCTCTGCTGTAATGTTCGTCTCCAGACCCTGAGGGCAGTAGGAAAGCTCTACATGCTGTTCTTTGTTTCGGATACCTTCCAAATTGATGTTGAATTGACAGCTGAATTATGCAGAACCCCCACAATGCCATTGGCTGAAATTAAACAGCAAGTGAATATGGTAGCATTATTTTATTCAATCACTACCTCATTTTTGTCATGATGAAAAAGTCAAATACGTAAGCATCACTCTAATATTGTGCTTGGTTTATCTAGGGAATTTCTACATTGTGGGCGGAATTCTCCCACCCGCTTAAGTCAAAAAAAGTGCGCAACAGCGCCTCCGAGCTTACTCAAGCCAGTGAGTAAGCGGGGTTTACGCGCGATTTCTTCAGTTGCGCACTTTGGGTGGGGCCAGGCCAAAATCAGGGAGTTTCCCATGTTAATCGATCCTAAGCGGATTCTCCCGTCCACTTACGCGGGTTTGCCTTTACGCGCACCAAAGGGCTGTAGTAAGGTCAAGCGCCACTATGAGGTAAAATGTAATATTGCATTTGATGCTCGCTTGGCTCGCATTTTGAACATGTTACACGGTAGGCTATGCTTTGTTGATGTTCCTTACCGTCAGCGTGAGTCCAAATCGAAATTCATTCACAGTTCCATATAAACATCCTACATTAATTGTGACAAAATATGACCAGCTGTCCAGAGCATGTTCTCATATCGGTGAACTTACAAACAAAAGCAGGCAATTAATTCATCAGTATGAGGATCATCATGTTGTCCCCACGGACGGTAAAACCAAAAACACCTCGTTGCACCATGCGCAAGTAAGTTGACAAGGCACGTCAGACTAAAGACCGCTGTTCCAGTCGTCCTAACAGCCAAAGTATGCCTATTCAAAGAAACAACCGTCACCATTTTACTATGTTGTAGCCACGACGTTAAGTAGGCTAAATGTTTTTTATTGCAACTCCTCCACTTTTGTGATTTATTGGCACTCGTGCATATGTGCACGTAGCCTATTAAACTTTCTGAACTGATGCCCGACATACAAAACCACCACCTACTGAGGTAGGCTACAGGTTGTCCTATCTGTTATTGTAAGGCAGAAAATATTTCCTGAATGTCATTACAGCTAAACGTAAAAGGGTAGGCCTACATATCAGAGCATGTCTTTGGCATTTCGCTTCTGGTCTCTATTACACCCCATCAGCTGCGCGTTTAAGTCCTGGCCTGGCATCGCATGCCCATGTCCAAATAATTCCCATGTCTGCGACAGAATATAAAGTCTCCGTTTTTTTCATGATGATTGATTTCCTTTTTCATTCTTCATGCATGTAGCCTAAGTATAATATGCTGACGGACAGCTGAGATCCACATATTTCCAATGATATTAAAGTCACGTTGCTGTACAGAGAAGCGGAGAAGCACTTTTAAAAGTCAGCAAATACAATGTGTTTGTTACTGTGGGAATTAGCTGTGGGAATGATCAGCATTTTAAATCAATCCGGAATTGTCCAGGCAACACGCCAAACTCCATTTTTAACAAAACGTTTCATCATGTTTATTATTTCAATCAACCTGTTGCGCACCATAACGCTCAGCGGAGTTCCCGCCAAAGGTACACATTGCGTTTCCATCTCGATATCTCACCTCCACTACTCGCCTTGTGTTCCTGAAAATGAGCTGAGGTT
This sequence comes from Engraulis encrasicolus, assembly GCF_034702125.1. Taxonomy (NCBI): domain Eukaryota; kingdom Metazoa; phylum Chordata; class Actinopteri; order Clupeiformes; family Engraulidae; genus Engraulis; species Engraulis encrasicolus. The sequence continues at coordinate 46,729,336 of NC_085869.1, forward strand.
AGATTTTGAGATGCTTTTGCAAGAGGACATTTGGCACGTGGTTTTAAATTCAAAGTTAAAGTTCAGTGTTGGATCTCAATGGACTGCCGAGGTTTTCACATGGTTGATCTGAAAATCCATGCTCCATAGTTTCCTTGTAGCCACAACTGATGAACTTGGCGGAGACTCGTCCCCCCATTTAGCATATATCACGCCTATGTTGGGCTACGCGCTGTTTTTCTGAGTTAAGCGCGAGGGGTGTGGCGACGTTCCAGAGGGGAGAATACGCGCAAGATAAGACCGCGTAAAATATGCGTGCGTAAAACCGACTTAAGTGGAGACGGGAGAATTCCGCCCTGTGTTCTTAGTCCTCGTCATTCTCATCTGTTGTGTCAAGTTAAACAGACCTTGGCTTTCTTTGACAAACTTTCTTAACAAAACCAAGTTGTACCTTGTCAGTGGAATTGTGGAACAGGTAGATGGATGGAAGGCAGGCAGACAGGCCAGTTAGCAGGCCGTGTTAGCAAGCAGGGTTAGCAGGACGGGTTGGCAGACGAATAGAAATCCTCCAATCCAGTCAATACTCAAGTGAAATGGTTAAGAAAAAGATATATGCAAGTTGATAAAACTAAACCAAATATGTTCAAACAGAAATCCATTTTGTAACTTGCCCACCTACGTGATGTACTTTGTCATCCCTTATGAAAATTAGCCATGGTAAATCATGGTTTTCATAGTTTTTTGAGCGTGGTTCATGACTGTGGTTCAATCATGGTTTGACTGTGGTTTAACTATACCCTTACGATGGTATGGTATGGTATGGTTTTAGGTTTTACCATGGTTTATAGTTACCTCTGTCAAGGAGGTTATGGTTTTTTACCTCTCCCAAGGTTTCTAGGTTTTATTGGCCTTTTCACCGTCTCTGATCTTACCATACATTATGTTCCTCATCCTGTAATACAGTAATCCTGTAACCATCTCTCTGCTGTGATGTTTGTCCATATCCAGACTCTGAGAGCAGCAGGGAAACGCTGCTACACATGATGTTCTTCAGCTTAGTCATCTTGTAACCATTGCTGTAGTAGTAGTAGTAGTAGCAGCTTTATCTTCCCCCGGGAGGGAAATTTCTTCTAGCAAATGGATCGTAAGACATGAAAACAAACACAATACACGGTGTACACAATGTACTGTGATGTCTGTCCCTCTCCAGACTCTGAGGGCCGTAGGGAAGCCCTACATGGTCTTCTTTGTGCTGGTCATCTTCCTGGGCTCCTTCTACCTGGTGAACTTGATCCTGGCTGTGGTGGCCATGGCCTATGACGAGCAGAACCAGGCCACCATCCTGGAGGAAGAGGAGAAGGAGCTGGAGTTTCAGATCATGCTGGAGCAGCTCAAAATGCAACAGGAAGAGAGCATGGTACAGTATGGACTGGATTGTTATGATTAAAGTAGAAAGCAAGCAAAAATAAGTTATTATGATGAAGATTGAAAAGAGCAAAAGAAAAGTATCAGAGTTAAAATCTGAGCTAAAGATATGTTGGACTGTTGTCAATGAAAGTATCTTGAGTTCCAAATTATGATGGGGCAGTTACAAAGGCACCAGGAGGAGAGCATGGTACAGTGTGGACTGGATTGTTATGATTTAAATAGAAAGCAAGCAAAAATAAATTATGATGATGAAGATAGAAAAGAGCAAAAGAAAAGCATCTGAATTAAAATCTGAAAGAAATATTGGACTGTCAACTAAAATATCTGGAGTTTCAAGTTATGTCGGGGGCAGTTAAACAATGCAAGAGAAGGAGGGCAAAGTATGGACTGACTAATGATTAAAATAGAAAATAGAAAATAAAAGACATGTTTACTCCCATGGATGGTGGAATTATGTGGCTGTGAATTAACAATTGGTTTATTTATGAAACACTCTGAAAGTGACAACTGAAAGCTTTTGTTTTGTATTCATCTTGTGAGTATATCCTATCAGGTATTCACTATTCTAATGCATAATATGTACACATTATAGTCTAATGCTTGCTTGTGACGTGTGTATGTGTGTGTGTGTGTGTGTGTGTGCGTGTGTGTGTGTGTGTGTGTGTGTGCGTGTGTGTGCGTGTGTGTGTGCGTATGTGTGTGCGTATGTGTGTGCGCGTGTGCGCACAATTGCACACTTGTGACTGTTCACAATCTACTGTAACAGGCCATGACTAAAATTGTGAGTGACGCGGCGGACCCGACCGAGGGCCAATCAGAGGCCTCCTCGGATGGCTCCAGGCTCAGCTCCAAGAGCGCCAAGGAGAGACGTAACCACAGGAAGCGCATGCAGAGGCTGGATGGGGAGAGGGGCGGGAGCGAGCGCTCGCACAACTCTGAGTCGGAGGAGGGCAACAAAAGGCCCTCTCTCCGTTTCTTTGACGCCAATCGGCTCTCTTATAAAGACCGATATTCATCTCAACGCCAGGTTAGACCTGTCCTAACATTGTCTTAACATTGTTTTAAGGTGTCTGTGAGCATTCCCATTTGCCTCATTGGACTTGTTATCCAAAGACTTTAGCTGTAAGCAGTTCGTTGATAACTCTTCACCCCTCACATGTGACACCTTTGTCAAGTGGTGAAGGGAGTGGTCAAGAGACGTATGACCAACAGCATTTCTACATTAGGCGGTACAGCCCCTTAGGGGGTGTTGCAGTGCTCTAGGGGGGCGTTGAGAAGGATACAGCTGAGAGGGGGTGGTGCTTATTTGCCATTGGAGGGCATTAGTCCATTTAAAGTGGACATGAAACATTACATTTATAGCGTTTTATATAAGTTAAGTATAATTTTTAATACTAAGGGGGTGTTGTTAGTATTATGATGATGGCAAGGGGGTGTTAACAAGTTTGTGATGAGACCAAGGGGGGATTTATTTAAAAAAGGTTGAGAAACACTGCTCTACATCAACCAGAAGAGACAAAGCTTCTTGGGTGAGGAGGGAACAGTCTTGAGAACCAAAGTAGTCTATTTGCTTACAGCTAAACTCTTAGATACCTGTCCTAACTTGATGTAGTGTAACTATAGTGTATAGTTTTTTGATGTCATGATGTCCCTTAAGTTAAAAATGTCAAGGTACTCTTTGTCTCCTCTGTGACATGCTGTTTTGAAGACTACTCTTTACCACAGACATTGTTCTCTCTTTCATCATCATCAGCAGCCTTTGTCTTCTCTTTGTATATTCATCAAGACGGTTTTTCTGTTCCGTTACTGTTGTAAAACTACATATTTACATTTAAATTTTTTTTTGCAGCATACATTTTTGGTATGATTTTTTTGGTTGTTTATTTTCCTCTGTTTTTAATTTCATCCACACAGAAGGTCCATACAATGCTACCATCTTTTTATGAAAGTTTTACCATCACTGTGTAGCATGATATTTTAAATGATTATCAAGATTTTCATCGCTTTTGTTATCAACCTCATCACTATCATCATCACCATCATCATCATCATCATCATTGCTTTCACTCATCCTTATACTCTGTATTCACAAAGTGTGAGTTGTGTACCTGCACTGGTGAACTAAGAGGGTGGCTTGTCTTTGTCTCTCAGTCGATCCTGAGTATCCGAAGCATTCTCACACCTAGACGGAACAGCCGAACAAGTGTGTTCAGTTTCCGTGGTGGAGTGGGTGACGAAACCAATTTTGCAGACGATGAGTATAGCCCTTTCGACACGGGCAGCCGACGCGGCTCTGTGTTCCTGCCACAGAGGCCCCGTTTCGGCCATCGGCACGTGAGCCAGGGCAGCACCTCCTCCCACATCTTCCAGCCATCCAATGGAAAGATCCGTGGCTCCGTGGAGCACAACGTGATTGGCTCCCTCACGGACGGGGGCTCAGCCCCTTCTTCCCCTGCCCACCTTCGACTGCCAGTGGTGAGAGTAGATGCCCCATCTGGCGATGACGTAAGGATTCGTTTTACCATGGGCTCTCGGTGAACATGCAGTAATGCAGTGGTTCCCAAGCGTTTGTGCTGGGACCCCCTTTTTGAACTTAGTTTTAAAGCAACAGTCCACCTTATTTCAGGAAATTGCCCATATGTAGTTTAGCCCTCTTAAAATATGAGAATACATAGTGTTTTCTCTATGTGTTTCACATTATATGTACTTATAAACCACTTTTAAATGAATGTAAACTTCACTTGAGGGCAAAACAGCTATTTAATTCCGTCCAGTGATCACTTGTGGCTGGATGATAATGGTAGACTACCATTTACTACCATTATGCTAAGCTATTCTAATAATTCCAAAACTAATAGATCTAAGTACTGAACACACTGAAAAGAAATTTATACACACATTCATGTGTAATACTTGGAAATGCTGCAAATGTGTGAAAATCAAAAATGGGTGGACTGTTCCTTTACATTTTTGTTCTTTAATATTGCTTTTTTTTACGTGAAAATCATAAGAAAAGTAATATTTGTATGAATCATACATGTGAATACTGTTACTAACCCATTTCAATAATTAAGCTAACTGAACTTGTGGGTTTCCCATTTCCTCCCCATTCTCAAGTCCCTTCTGTCCACAAACCCCCTCCAGTACCTCGAGCCCCACTTTGGGAACCGCTGCACTAATGTATCGTTGAATTGCTATGAATTAAGGGTCATTTGACAAGTGTTGATGGGGTTCATGACTGATATCACCTTTGAATTGTTTGTATTGTTTGTGTTATTTTGTTCAATTGATGTTTTTTTTCAACGTTCATAAATGAAAATAACATCTGCATGGAAAATAATATTATTTATCAAAGCCATCGATGTGTAAATAGAAACATTTATCAGAATTCATTATGCACGATACAAGTGGACAATATGTATTCTATTTGACTGTTGAGGCTATAACTACACACGGCTGCACTAGGAGTGGTGTTTTACATCTCAAATTGGGTGAAACCTAATTATATTTCCTGCTATCATATATTCTTTGAGATGACAGCTTTGAGTTGTTATTATTATTATATACAACAGGAAGTGAGGAAAATGTGTTCCAGCACATGTGGTTGTGACAGGTTAAGTGGTTATGATAGAATTATATTGAGTAATGGGCTAAATCGGTGGGTTTAGCCCAGTGTTTCTCAAAGTGGGGCGTAAGCCCCCCTGTTGGGGCGCGGAGGCATCTCAGGGGGGGCGTGTGACATCTGATTTTGGGTTTTTCCCCCAAACAAATGATTTCCTGTCTTGCCAATAAGTCAATAAGTTTAAAGCCCTCACCAACATTATATTAATTGTCATGAATTTTTAATAGCATAGGAAATGAAGGCACATTGGCATTCGACTGCAGTCCCACTTTGTCTAATCTCACCAGTCACTTTTCCTTTGATTCTGCGCCGCGATCGCAAAATCAGTCTGCGCGCGTACTGTTGTTGCTTGGGGGGGGGCTCTGAAGCATTCAGACCCTCTGAAGGGGGGAATGATGGAAAAAGTTTTAGAACCACTGGTTTAGCCTTTGATCTAGAACTACTAGAATTAGCACTTATTTTAAAGAAAGACTACTGGAAGGGCCTTGAGATGATTGGCTAATTAAGTGCTACCACAATAGCTTAGCTGTCCTGTCAATGTTAAGTTATGTTTATTGTTCTAAATTTCTGTTTTGATTTATCTTTTTTGTAATTTTTTCCCCTCATTTTTGTTGCTTCATTTGGTTCTGTTGGTCATCTTTCAATCAAAAATGTGTTTTATATTTCTTTGTTTGATTTCTTTGTTTGTTTCTTTGTTTGGGTGTGGAAACCTGAAAACATTGTTAAACCCTGACTACTGTATAGGTTTGATGTTGACTTTCATTTGCCAATATGGCTAAGAACAAACATGACAGCTGTGATCTTTTAACCCTTGTCTAATACATATTTTATGCTGAAATACAGTATACACACACTGTAGATAGTATTGTGCATCCTGCTCTTTACCTCTCCATTTCCTCATCTATTGCAAGCTTATTGCATTAAATGTTATTTTTTAAATTGTCTTATTAAATTTTATGTTGTTGTATGATCTCAGGTTCACATATTGCCCTTACTATTTTTATGTAAGCATTGAAGCAAATACTCAGATTGTAGAAAACATCACAGTTTTTTTTCCCAGTTTGTTAAAAATGTGGTAACACATTCATCATGCTTTTAAATGTGCTGCAATGTGCCTGATTGAGTAACTGTAAAACTCTCCTAAAATGTTAACGGTGCCTTGAATTGTGCTCCAATTAAAGGGTTCTCCAGGCAGTGGTTCCTTCAGAAAAATGCGATTTGGCTCAAACTCTGCGGACTATCTGGATGACCTGGCACTGAGGCAAAGAGCCTTGAGTGTGACAAGCTTCATCTCCACAGTGGAAGGTGAGTTTTTCTCCTTTTATTTTTTATTTTATTTTTTAACACTTTAACACTATTTTTACCATTAGGTGTTTCTATTTTCTGTAGTATTATTGATTACAGAATTTTTAAATAGGTCCAGTTATCTTTGGAACCTACCTTCTAAAATTTGGATTTTTAGAGTTTAACATAGGGACGCGTGAGAGAGAGCTAGTCCTCATAAGAGATGTCAATCTCATCTTAGATACCAAAAATCCTGCCATGTGTTCCTTCTGCCTCTTTGGGTAAAATATGGGATTTCATTTCTGCTTTAGGGCATGGCCACTGCTACAAATTGGCTGTCAGCAGTAGGGCAATGACCCAGGTTTAAATGTAATTCTAAAGACTAAATTATAATGTTGAAGTAGTGAAGTATGTGACCTATGGTAGTAAAGTGTTAACAATTAATATAATGCATACAGCATGTGTATAGTAATGCTGATATCCTGAACTTGACTGCTGGATTTTTGGATCAGATATGTGGCAGTTAGGACTCAAGTGGGTCAGAATAGTAACATAATGACGAAATATCGCACATTTCTGTTTCATATCGGAATCACATTGATTGTCAATAATCTTGAGGTGGATGTCAGTGGGTATATCAGGAGCACTGAGTGCGTTTATATGCAGTTCAGTATCCCGAATATGAGGCATATCCCGGTTATGATCATGAGCACAGAACATTATATCCCGGACTACATTCTTGGCTGTTATAGAATTCTCTTCAAACGTGTGTAGCCTGGATACCAGCAACAGCGTTCTATGGGAAGCACCTGTATTTGGGATAAGGTGTGTACATTCGTCAGTATTCTTTCGGAATACTCCACCTAGCATATCCCGATTTTTCAGTATCCCGAATAAGGGAATACTGAAGTGTTTATATGCTCAAACGCAAATTCGGGATACTTAATATCCCAATCATATTCGGGATACTGAACTGCATGTATACACACTCATTGACTTATATGGAGGGCAAAAAAACGAATTTGTTCGTAGCCCCTTAATGCACGCCGTACCTCCTGAAGCACACTGTAATAGACATTGAAAGTTAACTGCTATAGTACTACATTACTATGACAGTGCATGGGGCCTTTAGAAATACATTACGACTTGGTCATTGCCATTCTGGTAACAGCTAATTTATAATGCCGTGTCTTAAGGGGTTAAGTATTGAAAATCTGAAGTCTCAGACACCTGCATCACCTTTGATATGGGGTAGATATTTACTTTTTTGACATTCTTAGCTTTTTTCATGTCGGGGATTGTATTTAGCTATCTGGTGGGTCGCATCTGGCCCCCAGGCTGTTTGACACCCCTGCTCTTGTTGAAATGTGCAATTCATGTGCAGAAATCAAAAGTGATGTTTGGTGAAACAGTATGCAAGGTGTTCTTAGTAGCCCATTGTGTAAACAGTGAATAGACGGATTTTTCTAATTCTGCACATTTCATCTCAACACATCAGAACTCGAAGAGGCAAGACGGAAGTGCCATCCATGTTGGTACGAGCTTGCCAGAACTCTGTTAATCTGGGACTGTCCTCAATGGGCAAAGATCAAAAAGTCAGTTGCCCTAATTGTGATGGATCCCTTTGCTGATCTGTCTATTACCATCTGTATTGTGCTCAATACAATATTTATGTCCATGGAGCAAAACCCCAGCCCTCCTCAGTTAACCAAAACCCTTCTTGTAGGAAATCAGGTAAGCATACATCATTTGATTCAATATTTTACACAACCAATGCACAGACTACCCATTCATTTTCTGAAATGCAGTCTCAAAACTTGAGGTGTACCTGTAGCTGTATAGTCTGTCATATGTATGTTTCTGTCGACAGGTCTTCACAGCTATCTTCACTGGGGAAATGGTTCTGAAGATTATAGCCATGGATCCATTCTATTATTTTCAAGAGAGGTGGAATATATTTGACAGTGTTATCGTCATTTTGAGCTTGATAGAACTTGGCATGACTACTTCATCCATGTCCATCCTCAGGTCCTTTAGATTGGTAAGATATGCCTAACTCTATTTTTTTCTGTGTTCGGACTGACATTTTGCCATGTTTATTGTACTGTGATTTGCATGTCTTCATGTTCAGAGTTGTAGTATGATTTTAAACCAATCAGGTTTTGCTTTTTTTTCAGAATGGGGTGATGGCTTTTCAGTATTTATGGCCGATCTTAACCATGAAAACTACACTTCCACACAAAATACAGTGTTAATTCAGCATGATTCTGAGAATATGTACATGTACTGCAGATTTTAGTGTTCAATTCAACTCTTCGAGTTGAGTTAACACTGTAAAGCCGTATCTAAAACCGTCAACCCTCCAATTGTTAATTCAGCATCCAAATAGTTGAATTAATACTAACTCAATTGGGAACTTCAAAATACTGTTCAATCAACACTACATTTGATACTGTGTGGTTTTGCATTTTTCAAATGGAAACTATGGGCTTTCTCTAAATTTGTGGTATTTATTTACTGTTTGTTCATAACCATTTACAACTACTGTATATTTCTAATTGCAGCTGCGGATCTTTAAGCTGGCCAAGTCGTGGCCCACCCTTAACATGCTGATAAAGATCATTGGCAACTCGGTGGGTGCCCTGGGCAACCTGACCCTGGTGCTCGCCATCATCGTCTTCATCTTTGCCGTGGTGGGCATGCAGCTGTTTGGCAAGAGCTACCACAACTTCTACTGCGGCAAGTAGGGCTTACCGCTATTACATTACCGTACATCACATTACATTTATCAGGCGCTTTTAGGCCTGCCCGATATGACGACATACATCGCTATCGTTATTGCAGCTAATGCACAATTTAATATAATTAGATAACATTTGGTGTGGTCACTATGCACGCTCTAGGTTCATTTAACTCTAAAAATAATAATAAAAAGTAATTTTAAAGAAACAGGGTTTTGCGGCATGACACGATAAGGAGAATGACTGAAAATATACGTAACTGTGGTATATTGTGATATATATGCATTATGGTGATATGAAGTAATCCATACTGTGATGAATGGGGTTTTCCCATATCAGCACTAGCAGCAAGAACCAGCAGCCGGAGGAGACCAAGAACCCTCAGCAGCCGGAGGACAAGTGTCGGCTGCCCCGCTGGCACATGTACGACTTTCCCCACTCGTTCCTGGTGGTCTTCCGAGTGCTGTGCGGCGAGTGGATCGAGACCATGTGGGACTGCATGCGGGTCAACGAGCCGTCCATGTGTCTCGTCGTCTTCATGATGGTTATGGTCATCGGAAACTTGGTGGTATGTCTTTTTTGTAGCACTTCAATTGATGCCGGTGTTATACGTATGATATAACAGTGTCCTAAGACTGTCACAATGCAGTCATGTGTGTGTCATAAAAATTATGTTAATGTCATGCACATTTTATGACTATTGTCACTAAGTGACATTCAGTTATGGTAAAGACAGCCCAAACAATGTCAACTTTTCATGACCATAAAATATTTATGACATTGACATTATGTTTATGACTCATCCATGACTGTGTTATGACATGTGTTTGACATTACAGTATTATGACACTGTCTGTGTAGCACATTATTCACACAACAAATCAATTCTATGCTTCACTTCTTAAAGGTGTAGAGACCAAGCCATGCTACACAGTACTGTAGTATTGCACTGTAATAAACCATACCATACCAAAAGACATTTATATCTATATCTGACACGATACAGGTTCTCAACCTCTTCCTTGCCCTGTTGCTGAGCTCATTCAGCGCTGATAACCTGTCAGCCGTCGAGGATGACGGCGAAGCCAACAACATCCAGATCGCCATGGTGCGGATACACAAGGGCATCGCCTGGGTCAAGCTGACCGTGCTGGGCTTCTTCCGGAACCTCTGCGTGAGGAAGAAGAAGCCCAAGAAGGTGGGCTCGGTCAACTCCGTCAAGTCTCGGAATGACATCCCCAAAGACAACGGCATCTACATCTCCAATTGCACCGTGGAGTTCATCAAAGACCTGGACTGCATCAAAGAGGGCCACGATGTGGCTGACGGCCTCAATGACACGGCGGAGAACTTCGTCCACTCCAATGACCTCTCCAACGAGGTCTACTCTTTCGTCAGCAATCCAGATATAACAGTGTCCGTGCCTCTGGCGGCGTGTGAATCGGACTTTGAGAACCTCAACACAGAGGACTTCAGTAGTCTCTCCTCTGACAAAGAATACATCAATGAGGTAGGTTAAATTGGTGTTTAGTGTTTTCCACAGACCTAGTAGCACACACTGTGTGGTGCTACAGGCAAAAAGACGGATCTGTGCAATAGTTTGGTGTATACCCCCATGTATGTTGGGCTTTTGATTAATTTGTGGTGCTCGCTTTTTCTTCTGTGGTACTGTGACGCATAGAATTGTCTATGCATGGGAAACGCTGGTGTTACACTTATAGCTGTATTAGGTCTTTTGTTTGCATATGGTTGGTGTTCTACTGCTTGAAATTTTTTTTTTTTTGTTCTGATATTAAAACAATTCCGAATTTTCCATTACATTGGCAAATACATGTATGCTGTTCAGTGCAGTGTCTTGTAGTACAGCGTCTTGTAACAGCATTGGTAGATGCAGCTTCAAAGCGTTTAAAAATGCAGACCATTTCTACAGAACATTAGCCAGTGATTTCCAAATCCATCTATCTATCTATCTATCTATCTATCTATCTATCTATCTATCTATCTATCTATCTATCTATCTATCTATCTATCTATCTATCTAGAGCTGGAGTTGCTGTATCTCCTCCGTAGTGCCTACGTATTGCCTTTTCCCCTTAGCATGCAATGACAGTGTTGGAAATATGTGAATCCTTCAAGTATGTTTTAATGGCAAGGGTTACAGGGAGCACTTGTTCGGCAGAGCCCCAATGCATAACAAAATCAATACTGGAAGAGCTGTTAGTCAGGGTAGGCCATCCAGCATGAGCTGCTGCTACTCTGAGGCAGGCAGCTCCACACTCATGTTGGATGATTATGATGCTATATTTCAGGTGTGTGTGTGCGTGCGTGCGTGCATGTGTGAACATAAATTACTCTTGCCTGTAGATAAGTTGCTACTGACGGTATATTTCATTGCTTAATTGACCCCTTTTGTTATTGCAGCCGTCTCTGTCACTTAAAGGAAATCTGTAAGCCCCTTTGTTGTCTATTGTACATCACCCACAAAGCATGTAGCGGTTGAAACATACACATTAGTTTCCAATGCAATTAGTGTTGTATTTGAGGTGAAACATATGGGGGAAATCATTCTAAAATACAGTATGTAGAAGCAACTTGGTCTAAAATGACTAAAACCACTTTCAGTTTTTCTTAGTGTTACAGTAATTGCTTATGTTTACCCTCATTTTACTGTAACAGTAATGCATGTTGTTTGCCCACCTGTCTTTTCACCTCTTCATCACTACAATTATTTATACCCTCCCCCAACAGAGGACAGGATATTTCCTGTTTGACCATCTCATTTTCAAACAACATTTTACATTCTTTTAAATTTAAATTCATTTAAATTTCAAAATTTGATAAAATTGGTGACTTTTTAGTAAAATGTTATCAATTGTTTTAGGTGATTTGTGTGTGAGTGCATTGTGTAGATACAACAGGGTAAAATTAGGCACAGCTATTTAGTTACATATTATGAAAATATCGGATTAATATCTGAAGAAGCGTGGAGTTTGTTTCGGGTTGCAAAACTTATCATAGCTTTGGTATTTTTGAATGCCCTTGTACTACCTTTTTCAGGGTTTTCCATCAAAAGTTTAAATTTTTGCAGGCGAGACCATGGCTGCTCCTCACTACTGACCTGCCATGCCCCTTTAATGTTTTTGTAGCACAGTATCCCTTTAAATGACATCAAGTGTGTCACTCAGCTTTTTATACCCACTCTATGGCCAAGGGCAGAACCACTTTTTTACTATTTAGATCTTAATTCTAGTATAAAGCCCTGTCATCTGTATCCATAAAATGTAGTACCAGATCATAACAGAAATATTAGAAACAAATATATTATTCCTTGAATTTTCTTTCCCTGTTGAAGTTGCCAAATCTAAGCACTGCAAATTATACCAAAGTAAAATGGGTGAGTCGATGATGGTGTTTGATACCAGAATTAAGAAATGATCAGAAAAGCAAATTTGCCCTTTAAGGTTTTTTTGGAAAGTTTTTCTGCTGAGTGGAGGTCTGAGTTGCGCATGATTCTTTTCATTCTCACAAACCATGATCATCTTAATGCATGTTTAAGTGTTGATGGATATATGATGATCTTGAGATCATCTCAATGACATGGTCCACAGATGAAGGCGGTGTCTGCCATTTCATTCTGCAGTATGGTCACGTGAATACTACAAATATCTGGTCTAGCACACTACCTTCTATTTATTACTGTAATTGCTGACGAGTAGGATTGTAAAATCCATGGCTTTTTCTATGCCTTTCTGGAATAGATGTGTGTTGTAGCAAAGAGCAAGAACAATTACCACAAACAAGCCTTGAAGCCAGCTCTCTGGGGTGCCATACTTCTACTCTGACCTAGATGGAATACCAGTCAGAGCGTAACATATGTACTACTACATCACATCATCATGTTCCATAGTAGCTGTCTCTCACAGACACCACACCATACCTCTGCCATGCAATAGTTCCCATATGAAGAAGCCTTTTGGATGTAAACCGAATTCTCTTCAGTCTACAAAAAGAAGTACACAACTCTTTTGACTGGCACAACCTACAGAAGACGAATGAGAATCCATATTCTTATGTAGCACAGTGGATGCAACTCTGATAATCTCATGGCAGGTCTTCCTTTTCCTGACATCAATTGTAATGAAGCGTAAAAGTAGCCAACCCACTTGTCTTCACTCCCCAAACTCCTTGATATCCCTGGACCTATGTCAACGCACGTCCCCTATGATCCAAAGGCAAAACAGCCAAAATTGTTGGAATGGCAATAAGAGCACCTCAACCACAGTCATGGCTGGTGGCCATTACATTTGTCTTTTCATGTCAGCCATTTTGAGATCTGTGAACATATCTTGAGCAACTCCTCTCTGTTATGAAAACGTGATGGCACATTCAATAACACCATGTCTTACTCAGCAATGCATTGAATGCAAAATTGTATATGCATTAGTGGTGTGGATCGGCACTGCCCTCACAATCCGATTCGATCACAATTCAGGAGGTAGCGATTCGATTCTATGCAATCCGATCCGATCCGATTCAATTCTACAATGCATTGCAATGCATTACATTTCTACTGAAAGCAAAGCAAATGTTTAATCAGTCATGATGAGGCAATACAAGTAGTCAGACACTGAGCAACAATTTTTCTGTATCAGTCTGTATCAGTCTTGCAATGTTTTGAAGTGCTTTTAATTAATTTAACATTCATTTGCTTGGGAAATATCCATGGAAGTAATTGAAACTTAAAAAAAATGCCGGATCGATTCTGGAACTTGCCGGATCGATTCTGGATCGTCCATGCCCCGCATTGGATTGCATCGCCGAATCGATCATTGTTGACACCACTAATATGCATGTAACATATAATGCAAGTCCTTGGCTGATGAGCTTTGCTGGATAACCGACTATCGCCCCCGAACTCTCCCAAGAAATTCACACATCAATCACCATTGGCCTAACATTTGAAACCTAGTCATGAAAATGACTTATTGTTATTATTACTTACCGTAATTCATTTCACATTAAAATATTAATCATGAGTTGAGTATCGTGAGACTAAACCTGCGTCTTTGCAATGTTTCTTTGCTTTGCTCCTGATGTCTGTCCCTGTAGAAAATAGAGGATGATGATGATCAGATCAGTTCTTCGGAGGGTAGCACGGTGGACATCAGAATTAATAACGGAGACTCAATGGACTTTGAGATGGATGAATCAATGGACCCTGAAGCTTGTTTCACAGCAGGTGAATGTGGATGGTCTCCCTTCATTACCTTTCTCCATTCACTTTTCCATTGCTTTTTTTGTTATTTTTCAAGTCTTTACACTGTGCATCTCCATGCATTTTTTTAAATTATTTTTTTTTATCTCTTATGTGTTTCTATAATGTTTTGTGGAAGTGTGGAAGTGTGTACTACAGCTGCACACTACTGAAGTGTATACTACTGCTGCAAAACAACTGCCCAAGCTGTGTCAAATAAAGCTACTTGACTACACGTGAATGAGGAGGATAATCTCCCTTCATTACAGAAACCAGAAAATCTGTTAGGACGTGATTTTACGTTAAATACTTTACCGCTACACATGGTGTAAGACACCATCCACATTCTTCCTGCAACCTTTTGATGCCAAAACCAACACATTGCTCCAGGGACTGTAAACAGTACCATTTACCCAGGGCCAAATTAACGCACAGGCTATACATGGGTGTAGCCTAGGGGCCCCCACCTGCCAGGGGGCCCCCGATTGCCCAAAAGTGTTAAACTGCAGAATTGTGACAAGATGCAATATTGAAAACTTATCCATTGTGTTGAGTACAGTTGGTAGACATCTTGTCCTGAATTTCTTACTCTTAATTCTGACACTGTCTATGTACATTTTTCGCAAAATTTGCCTTGAATGGGCCCCACAGCAACCTGTAGGCTAGGGGCCCCTGGCCATCTTACAGTTTTTCTCGATTGGTTTGGCTAATTTCTCAAAACTGAGATGACATTCTCAAAACAACACGGACAAATCTCCAAACCAACTTACAATTTCCCACAACAGAATGGCATTTTTCATTGCTTTCATCAAATTTCAAATGCTTTGTACATGACTAAAATGTTTAGTACATCTCGGCAGATGGCTATATACAAGTACACTACAGTTGACACATTGAGCATACATTTAGCACATTTTCCAAAGAAAATGACCTGTCTGATCTAAACGAATTAGACAATTCTCAGTCTAATGGTTGCCCTCTCGAAAACAAGACAGCATGATCTCATTGTGTGAGTCATCCTATGCAAAGTAGTCTACACAATTGTCAAAACAGTCAAGACAGACATAATATTTTAAGAATTTCTTTACTGTAAACAGTAAATTCATGACAGTGTTCAACAGGCCAGATGGTATTGTAACTTTACTAGTTTGTAGAAAATAATTTTACAACCGTGTATACTACAGTTTCCTCTGTTATTTGGCTAATTTCTTGACATTTTTTTCAAACGGCATTCTGTGGAAGGAATTTAGTTTCGACACACGGGTAAACTGTTTTTGGAGTGATATGAGCAAGTGATGAGGATCCATGGCGTTATGCTGAACCATCCAGTTTATTTTGACAGAAGGACTAAATGAATGTAAATGAGCCAAACCAATTGAGAGGGATATATGCCATTTTTATGGTACTGACTATTTATGTGGGAGAAGGTTTAGTGCTGATGCAAGAATGAGCTGTTTTGGGAGGAATATGACATATTTCTAGTTATCTGAACTGTTGTGCAGAAGTGTAAGAATGTTTAGCCAAATGACCCACAATTTATAGAAATGTTATCTGGGTTTCAAGAAATTAGCCAAACCAATCGAGAACAACTGTAATTCGGCCCGGCATACCTCAAATAACTGTAAATCGTGTCAAAAGTAAAAGTAAAAATTCATTAATGGTGTTAAGTACCACTCTCGCACATGATGTTACATATCTGTTACACCCTTTACTCCATTGTACCTATTGAGATAGATAGACTGTGTTGTTATTGAGAAGCTCCTAAACCTAACAAGGACCCACCACAAACTTGATCCAACCAGTGCAAAGTCAGCTGATCGTGAGACAAGTACACTGGTCTACTGGTTACTCAGATAAGTCACCTGTCTTGGAAAGAAAAGGTGTTTCTTTTTTACTTGTATGTTTATGTTGACACCTCTGGTATAATGTTGATTTGCTTGTGTGGATCAGGTTGTGTCCAGAGGTTTCGATGCTGTCGTGTGGACATCGAGAAAGGGTTCTGGAAGTCGTGGTGGATCTTGAGAAAGACCTGCTATAGAATTGTGGAACACAACTGGTTTGAAAGCTTCATCATCTTCATGATAATGCTAAGCAGCGGGGCTCTTGTAAGTATATACGGTGTGAAGAGCTTTGTTGCAAAATTACTTATATACATTTTGGAACATTTTGGGAAAATTGACAATCTAACACTGTGCGGTCTCGTTGATTCTGATTGACTGATAGCCGTCGTAAATCGTGCGTTAACACACACCTTCCAACTGAAGATTCAGTTAGAGACAGTGCGTAATGAAAATATGTTGCAGTTGGCGTAGGGAGTCTGCAAGAAGTGCACATCTTTGCACCATCTGTGGTTGGGGTATCAGTGTGATTGCAAAGACGTTTAATTCCTGTCGTGTTTATCGCCCCTCGCTGAGTCTGGCAGTGCGACGAATGCACATATGCCCATTAGTGGTTGCCGGGGTTACCAATCACTTCATCAACTTGTCAACTGAACGACACAGGGCAAATTCATTTTTATTAAAGCGTTTTTGAAGAAATTTGTTCAGTGATTAAGTGTAGCAGTGTTAGATGACCAATAAGCCACTTGAGGTCTTGGGTTGTGCTCAATATACAACGGGTAAGGGGACGTTTACGGCACTCCGCTTCGTGTCGTGCCCCACTCCCCTTACCTGTTGTAAATCGAGCACAACCCACGGCCTCTCGTGGCTTATTGCTTAATTTTTGTACCGGGTATTGCCTCGCAAAAGGTATTTGATACACGTTTAAAATGTATGTTCTCAAAATATTTTAATGCAAAGAATTAAGGACGCCTGAACAGCTATTTCCAAATAAG
Source organism: Engraulis encrasicolus (assembly GCF_034702125.1). NCBI lineage: Eukaryota > Metazoa > Chordata > Actinopteri > Clupeiformes > Engraulidae > Engraulis > Engraulis encrasicolus. Next base: position 46,746,477 of record NC_085869.1, read on the forward strand.
AAAATGCAAAAGTAAAAAAATGACGCTGAAGTCATTTTGCAACTAAGCTCTTCGTATAACCGTTATTACAGGCTCAAGCTACAAGCAATGAGCTTCAAAACTATTTGAAACTATGCAGTGTTGTTTCTCCACACAAACTTTGCCTTCAAAGACAATGACAATTGAATCTTGAGTCTTGAATCAAAGATTCTAACAGGGGAAAGAAATAAACCTCACATTGTGATTGATGGGCCTTGATTGCAGCCTGTTGTGATTTTACATGGAGCAGAACTAGACCAACTTGCCAGGCATTTGTGGCTACTTGGCGGCTTAATCTCAGTTGAATACGCCTCACAGGGCGAATACACCAGCCGCGACATGAGCGAGGCGAGCAACGGAAATAATTGACTTATTGAGTATTGTATTGAGACAAAAGCGTTTCTGGAGACTAGAGGCTATTCGCGAGACGAGAGCAACAGTTTGTAGTTGAACTGCTTGGAATGTTATGCAAATGAGCTATGACGCGGTTCGGCGACAAGCTGCCACAGCCAATAACTCTATAGAGGTCAGTAACCACAACCAATGGGAATAATGAAATGCTGGCGTTCTGCTCTTAACGGACATACTCTAGTCGCTTCAATCGCTCGTATCACTCTTCCTGCACAGAAGCGATTCCCTGTCACTTGAATCTCGTCACGGACGGTGTATTCGCCCGGTTATGGGTTAAATTGTGTATTGGTCATAAAAACATAATGGCAACACAATGTTGGGGTTGGAGAACTTGATGTATGTTACCACAAGGTGGTAATGCAACCACAACAACACAGAATGCCATGTCCATTAAGTCCATTATCCTGCTTATACAATGGTTGCCACCCTAGTGTCATGTTAATTTGTGGTTACAGTTTTCTACATCTTGTCTGCAGAAGGAGACTTGTTTTGAAGAAGCGCTTTTCCCGCTTTTGTAAACATGTATAGTGAGAGCAGATGGCAGATTAATTTTTAAAAGTTACCCTAACCCTAACCCTAACAAGAAGTACTAAAGGTCTACAACACTGACCAAATGCTCCAAAAAGTTCTGATTGGTCCAGCACCTCTATTACTGATATGTCTGCATTCTCTACTGAAAAGATGTTTTCCTGTCATAATTGCATTCATTTCCCTTTACCCACCCATAAATATGCTTTCTAATCAATCTGAACTCTCCCTTTAGGCATTTGAAGACATCCATATGGTCCAAAGAAAGACAATCAAGGAGATCCTGGAATACGCGGACATAGTATTCACTTATGTGTTCATCTTAGAGATGTTGCTAAAGTGGGTGGCCTATGGATTTGCCAAATACTTTACCAACTACTGGTGCTGGCTGGACTTCATTATTGTTGATGTAAGTTTCTTGCGATACAGAGTGGGCCACAAATACTGTTCCCACCCATCCAAATGATCTGACTATCACGCCAGTGTAAACGTGTACAGTATAATCGCACTACGTAGCCGTATCCATGTTGGTCATACAGTAGTACCATGGCTTGCATGGTTTGGAAGTGGTATCACAAGTGATATTTTCCTCGGGTAGTGAGGGGATATAATTGGGATATAACCATTTTTTAACAAACACCTATGTACATGTACAACTATTGAAATTCAGGATATTATCTGTGACGTTGAAGGGGATTTGCCCAACGTATTGGAATGTCTGTCTGGTTGTGTGTTTGTCCGATCAATTGATTTGTCAATAACTCCATCATTAATGGCTCGATTTTTTATTAAAACTAAATTTAGTCTGTAGACTGTCAAATAAACACATTCAATTGGAATCCGACCTAGCATCATGTGACGTAAACAAATAAACCCTCACAGTTAGCAGTATTGGAGCAATGTTGCGATCTCTGCTAGCGCTAGTTGTAATTACCACCGCAAAATAGTAACATCAGAGATAATGTGGCATAATAATAATAATAATAATAATAATAATGTGTTATGTAATGCGTGCATAGTGTTATTATAGGTCATGTTTCTCATCCAAGCCACAAAGTATTTAAAAAAGTTTCCTTCTATTTATGACCCACCCTGTATTTCTGTGGAATGCTCTCCAAAACTGACACTTCATCTGTGTCAGACTCAGACAACCCAGCCACAATGAAGCACAGACCAACTGTCTTATACATTTGTCTTGAAGAGGTCAGAAGGTGCTTGGTCACGATAGATAGTAGCAAAGATAGTGCATTTCCCCTTTGTGTATTCTCTCAGATAGTAACTTGGGCCTGCCCATACTTACTTACTTCTCAAGTCTTTGGCTCTTAGTTATAGTGCGCCGTTGAGTGCTGCCGCAAGTCTGTACAGCTCCATTTATGGAAGATGACAGACACCTTCATTTTCTTCAGGGTTACTCTACTCTACAATACTCTACTCTACTCTACTCTACTCTACTCTACTCTACTCTACTCTACTCTACTCTACTGTGCTCTACTCTACTCTACTCTACTCTACTCTACTCTACTCTACTCTACTCTACTCTACTCTACTCTACTCTATTGTGATGCTACACATATTTACCAGGCCATTTCAGCCTGGCCAGAGTATTTGAAATGGCTCAATTGAGTTTAGACTGAAAGTGGTCCTCATTACACCTTTATCTTGTGACAGAGCCTTGTAGTCCATACTTGTCACGTTTTGGAGATATTGCTGTGTCAAAATTACAGTAACTACAATATCCAACCTAATACGAAGAAGTTGAAAGCATTTTTCTCAGTTTCATTGGCTACTTGGCGTAGTTACTGCACTTAACCTTTGTAGGGCAGATAAGGTCTGCCATTGGTGCTGTCATTGGTGCTGCTGGTAGCCAAGCCAGAGGAAACAGTGGTCTAATCTTAACTTCAACTAGTCACATACTGTACACACACGTCTTATACACATTTCTTCAGGCCACCTTCTGAGAACTCAATTTGCAGGACAACTTTGCCGAACTGTGCTCACTAAAACTAATCCTGGCTCACAAAACTCATGCATATCAGGCGACTTTGTGATGTTGTATTACTGTTTGATCAAATCTAGATGATCAAAGAAGGTAAGATCTAATTCATGTAGCATCCTCTGAACTTTTTGAGGCTTTTTGTGTTTTTGTGTTTTTTTGTTGTTGTTTTCAGATCTCCATAATCAGCATGGTGGCCAAAGCCCTGAAGTATAACCAAGGGGCCATCAAGTCCCTCAGGACACTCAGGTGCCTGCGACCCCTCAGGGCCATGTCACGCTTCGAAGGCATGCGGGTAAGACACCTTCACATGTAACTACTGCATTGCCACACACACACACACACACACACACACACACACACACACACACACACACACACACACACACACACACACACACACACACACACACACACACACACACACACACACACACACACACACACACACACACACACACACACACACACACACACACACACACACACCAATTCATGCCAATTCAGAACTTCAGGCAGTTTTTGCATGTGTGCATGAAGGAATAATGAACACTTTTCCTCACCTTGCCATCCTTCTCTGGCCAAACGTCTTCCTTCTGTAGAATTTTAGAGGTTGTAAAGACACATAAATAGTTGAGAATACTAATTTCTGTGTGTTGTAGGAAGGGTGGGAAAATAGAGGAGGTGAAATGTGGAGTGTAAGGAGGGGGTGTAAAGTGTATGGTTTTTCGCTTTGACCTAATACTGCGTATACACTGCATTGATCTAGATGCCTGGAGCAACATAGAAGCTGCATTCAGGCTCTTGAGATTTGAGATCTTTATTACAAAACATGGGTTTGTTAGACCTGAATGAACACAATCTAATGCAAGATGAGGGTCCTAGCTTTTAAATGCAACTTATTTCATGTTTTATGTGCTTCGGAGGCTGAGATATTTAGTGTTTCTCATAGGCTGAGGGCACCTTTTTCCCAGCAAGGGCTTAGGCATTCAGCCAGCATTTTTTGTTCTTTTTTTTCAGGTGCCTTGGGCTTGAATGGGTTAAGTCGGCAGAACTGCTCAGTCCATGAAATAAGCAAGACCTTGATTATCATGTCTGCCCTATCTATGATATAAGCATGTACCCTTTCATGAACAACACTTGAATTAAGTTTTTGTTTTGTTTTCTCCATACCGTTATGCTGAGGCTTAACTGATTGTACATTTGTTGCATTGGTCAGGCATTTTGTAATCTATTAATAACATTTTTGTCCTGCTAGTTTTAGTCAGCGGTGTTCCTTTGAAGGGATGGTGAATGTTCTATGAATGGTACTGTGTAATCCTTTCAATCATCAACATGCACAAGTTAGTATTTTTCACAATTGCAGGAAGCGCTGTACAGTTAGTCTTGACTCAGTTTATTTAGTTGTGGATACTGGTCTTGCTATACTGGGTGCCTCTAATAGATCAGCGGTGGCTCTGGTGAGCATGCAAAAGCTTCAACTTATGTAATGCAAAGGGGAAGGGGGGGGGTGGCAAGGCAGGGCAGGAGGAGATCAATATGGTTCCCATCAATGATATGTTTGCATGTTTGTTTGGTTGGCTGAGTTTCCAGAGCTGCAGTTCTGACAGCAGCCAGCCTGTCCTCATGTGGTAGACCATTGTCTTCTCCTGTCTGCATGCATGTGCATCTGCCTCTCTTTCTTATTCTTTCTGTGCTTATGCCGATAACCTCTCTCTCTCTCTCTCTCTCTCTCTCTCTCTCTCTCTCTCTCTCTGTTTCTCTCAGTCTCTCTCTCTCTCTATGTTGTCGTTTTATCCTATCTGAAACTGTATTGTGCTCTGCTTAACAAGGGGTGAATTCAAAATCATTTTTTTCCATGTCATTTTCTCCATTTGCAGTACACAAAATGTTGTGACTTCACCGTACTTCCACAAGGTCCTTATTTCTGATTTGTTGTCTCACTTGAACTGAAAACACAGTAAACACACACAAGTAGTCACATAGGCATACAACTGTTCCTCATCTTTCCCACATCTTTTCCCAACCGCCTTCCTCTGTTGTTTTTGTTTTGTTTTTGTTTTTTTATTCAGTTGTTTGCTGGTGTGTGTTGGTGGGTGTGCACTTCAATCTTGTCTCGTGCAGATATCAATATGCACTCTACATGGGAATTATATCACTTCACTCGTGTCTTTTCCTATTTTCACCACAACCGAGTCAGAGTCTTTGAGTTAAAGCAACAATAAGCAGTTATTTTCAAGCTTCAAATAATGTGTCCAAATTAGTTTTTGCTTTGTTTATCAGCTTACAACAAGGTGAGCCTAGGGGCTGTAACAGTGCTGAGCCAAGTTCACAGGTGCGGTCCCGATCTCTGAACTTTGACAGACAATTCCAGAGTCTGGGGACGGAAAACTGCTTAGTGTTGCTTTAAATGATGTCTAAAGTGAATGAAGAAATGTATCACTGTCATGGCAGTCAATTTGACAAAACGGGCTTCAATTCCTTTTTGTCTGCAGGTGGTGGTGAATGCTCTGCTCGGAGCCATTCCGTCCATCTTCAATGTCCTGCTGGTCTGCCTTATATTCTGGCTCATTTTCAGTATCATGGGAGTCAATTTCTTTGCCGGAAAATACCATTTTTGTGCCAACCTCACCACGGGAGATAAGTTCAAAAGTTACGAAGTCGCCAACATCTCCATCTGCAATGTAACGGAAGGTGCTATTTGGAAGAACCAGAAAATTAACTTTGACAATGTGGCGGCTGGATACCTGGCCCTGTTGCAAGTGGTAAGGTTTCTTTTTTATGACTGTGACTTACTAGAAAACGCTGCTGTGCTCATTGAAAAGGTCAAGCAAGACCACCAAGCTGTAATATGATTAGGCATGGGGCCCTTCAGCCACGGCTTCCTCTGTTTATGTTCTGATCAATTAAATTATCGTTGTTGTGAGGAGACAGCTGGCCCAGAACCCATGCTCTATGCATCCATCAAAAATCCCATTGCTGTGGAAAGACCACACCATCCACATCCACGCTAGCCCAGAAATCTCCAACAAATTGTGTTGTGTTGACAGAGGCATACCAGGCACACATAACATTTATCCCTGCAGTACATTCAACATTGAAAAGCCAGAGTTTGAGATTTCCAACTGGATGGAATTTATGACATGTTAATTGTTAAGTGAATAGATTATGTAGTCCCTATTCCCACTCCAGACAGCAGGAAAAAGGTTCATAAGGACCCAGGACATTCAGGTCAATGGATCATATCCCTGCCTAGCATATACTCCCTGATCAGACCAGCAGTAGTAGTGGTATTCTCATGACTGAGTGATTTACATAGATCTGTTTTCAGGTCTTCATAATTGTGCTCGTATTGGGTGTAAATTCAGAAGCACCAATTCAACTTCTGCCTTTGTTAAGCAGCGTACACACACATTGCTAGCTTCTCGCTTGCTCGCCTACTCGCCACTCTTTCATGGAACGTTTGCTGAAAGTTCCCGCGGCTTTAACTGCCAATGAACAGGCGAGAAGTACCAAGCTCTGCATTCCAATTGGTTACTCGCTTACTCGCCTCGCTTGATTAAGAATATTTTCAACTAGGGATCCACCCACATCGCATCGCTTGTATTCGCACTCGCCTACTCACCTGCTCGTCTCGCTGGAACACATTGACATTCTTTTGAGTTAATTCGCTGAGCGAGTAACTAGCATCGACGTGTGTGTATGGCCCTTAAGGCATCCTGTATTATTCAACACACTCACTACTGTACTACTGTTTGTTTCTCTTTCTCTCCCCTAAGGCAACATATAAAGGGTGGATGACGATAATGTATTCTGCAGTAGACTCACGTAACGTAAGTGCAGATCGTTTTACAATAGAGAATTGAACATTATGAAACATACAGATTGCGCTTTGTCACTAATAATTGGACAATTTAATCAAACTTTTTAATCAATTTGTTTTAATAAATGTGATTACCAATTTGTATTGTATTCATTCAATAACTCACATGCACAAACTCCAAACCCCCCCCCCACACACACACACTCACTCTCTCTCGCTCTCTCTCTCGCTCTCTCTCTCTCTCTCTCTCTCTCTCTCTCTCTCTCTCTCTCTCTCTCTCTCTCTCTCTCTCTCTCTCTCTGTATTCTGTTATGTTGTCTGTTGCCAATGAGATTGGTTGTTGCTGTTAATGCATTTATTACTACTGCAGTTTTTTTGTACTTGGTCCTTGTTTGTCTGCAGGTGGGCGACCAGCCTGTATATGAAAGAAACATGATGGCTTACGTCTACTTCGTGGTGTTCATCATATTCGGATCGTTCTTCACCCTCAATCTCTTCATCGGTGTCATTATAGACAACTTCAACCAGCAGAAGAAAAAGATAAGTATTTAGAGGAGCATGCTTCACATTAAGTCTCCAAGGGTATTTTCAGTCCCCTTTTAAGTGAGCCAAACTCAGTCCTCTTGAAGTGGACCAGAGAGTGAACCGACAGCAAAAGGACTCAGTTCTGATTTTGTTCATATTGTAAATGTACTACGAAAAGAAGCAACTGCTCTTTCTAGTGCTAGACATTCATGGTGTGTCAGTCCTCTTTTTGATCACACCCGATCCTATAGAGGTATGCCCAAGTGATTACACCTAATCACAAGCGTAACTTGTCAGGACTCATAAGCGAACTGCACAGTTCACTTCCGAGGTATGGGTATACTTTGGAGCAAATATGAGCAGAAATTGCTGAGTCACAGGTCTGAGTTCACTTAAATGGCTGAAAGGTACCAGGTGTGAAAACACCCTAAGAGTCATGGTTTTTGCTTCATTCAGCCTTGGCAGTTCTGTGTAATGAAATAGGAAACAATTCAATGGTAAGTGTGCTACCAAAGAACCAGAGAAATGTATGAGGTCTTCCTAGGCAATGTTTGCAACAATATATGTGGGTAGTTGACAGATAAGCAGCAAAGAAACTAAACATTTTTTATGAGGCAAAAAGTGTATGTCTACGTAGTACAGCAATTCATCTTTCAAAAAATCTAAGTGGTCACAATGTTGGTGTATTAATTGATTATTTTTTTACGTTGATAAAGCAATTTGCCGTAAATATGACCTTTGGTGTGACATTTAGAAATATATATATATTAAATAATGTTGAAATGGCTTGAGGGAGTTTTATATACATTATTACACTATTTAGTGCAATATTTTAAACTATTAATTTCATGAGAAATAACCATTTAAGGATTTTTTGCCCGATGAGAGGCGAGCTTATTGGAAACCTTCAAGGAAATATAGGGATATCTTTCTTTTTAAATACTCAAAATTGTCCGAATTTATACTAACATTTCAGGAAGTATAATTTGCTGTTCCCTAATGCAATATTCAGTGTTAATCAAACATATTGTTAAGCTCAAACAAATATTTGTGCGTTTAAAAAATGTCACACCGTAGGACATTCATGTCAAGCTAAAGGACAAAAATGCAAAACTGACCCAGAAACAAATGTATTAACATGATTATTTTGTCTTTTGATCATAATGTTGAATATAATGTTGTAGTCAATATGGACCTACACTCTACGCTTATAAGTCTTTAAGTCATAAATTATCAGCCTATCCTAACACTTAACGACAGTCATGTAGTCATTAAATTTAACCTGCAGAGCTCATAAGACTCATACTGAAGTGTAACCTTGGCATGACCATTACACCTCACCCTCTTTGTACTGTAGGTATGCTCTGACTGTCGCACCATTGAACCTGTAGTCTGTAGCGCCCAGTGCCTGTTTGGTATCTCAAGCTGGACAGCACAATTATGCTATCTTGAGCTCTCCACAGCATACTTTATTCTTCTATACTTCTCTATACTCTCTCACTTATCTTTCCTTCACTGTTACCGTTCTATTTTATGGTTTCAAAGCACCATTAATGACATTTCATATCCTTTGACAGTCTCTAAAATCAGCAGCAAATATTCATCAACAATGCATCAAAGTATAAATTGAAATGGACAGTAAAGGAATAAGTTATTTTAATGCACAATATTTATCTTATCAAGAAAAAATGTATAACCAGTTGTTTTAAAAGCTATTTCTCAGATATCTAGTCCTTTGGTGTGACCTGTTTATCCTTTGGTGTGACACTCCGAAGTGTCACACCATAGGACTTTAACCATCACACCATAGGACTTTTGAGCTTTTGAGTTAATTTAAAGCCCTGTCGTTGCCAAATGAAATGCAATTTCACATTTAGTAAGATGCATTTGCATATATATACATAAGAAAAAAATATTAAAAATACGCTATTGTCAAAATGTATTTTATGGCTGTCACACCAAAGGACTACAAAACTAACGCATCTTGTGGTGGCAAAGGAAATTGAAGGACTCTGAGAGAAAAATCTAAAATCTACCCATGCCATTATCTTCTTAAGGGTCTCCATACACTCTCAGGAAAACAGGGGGGAAAAAAGCATTGTCACTTGCCAAAATAGACACCTTGAAAAACATGCCAGGGTTGTGTAGACAAATGACCAAGCTTTTATTATTTATTTATAAATGTTTTAATATAGAGAGCCAGGCTTGTGACAGTCATTAACAACATTAACAATTTTGAAAGCATGACTTAACTTCATTTTAAGAACCTGTGACAGCAAAATGACACGTCACGTCAACTACCCACCCACTGTATAGTGGTGGACTTGCAGTCCTTTTCGGTTTATTTTTTAACATGGCAATCATGTAACTGTTGTCGTTTTTTATCGCTTTACTTTGGAGGTCAGGATATCTTCATGACGGAGGAGCAGAAGAAGTATTATAACGCCATGAAGAAGCTTGGATCCAAGAAGCCCCAAAAGCCCATACCCAGACCTTCAGTAAGTTACTATGTAGCTACTGCTGGTCTGAATAAAACTTGGTCCACGCTTCATACTGATGTTATGACTGTTTTCCTGTATTTTCTTTGCTCGTCATGAGCACCGTCAAAACTGACAAGCAACAACAAAACACATACCATGCATTAATATTAAGCAAAAGACATACAAAAACAATGCGTGAAGAAAATACAATATAAATTCAAATCAATTACGATGTAAGCCTTGTACAAGCGGTAGAATTCTCTGGAGCGTTGCAAACGCAGTGCACGTTACATCAACTCATTTCTGAAGTCCTTTACCTAACCCTAATGCTTCCAGGTCATATAAGTTCAATTCAAGGTCACATGACATACACGGTTCCAAAAACACAACATAGTGAACAAAACACAGTAGAAAAAAATACTAATATCCACAGACACAAAACCAAAATAATCATACATACAACAGAAAAAGGAAACAACAAAGATGAGACAAAACTTTACATCATTCAAAGTGAAAATTATTTTTGAAAAAGGTGCTGCCCCCTGCTCTCATACAAGCGTATCAGGGTCAGCTACACACTAGTTAAAGGTTCTGTCTATAGCGGAGATATCTACACACTTGGTTTTGATGAATGTATGTACTCAGCACTATAAGGGAGTACCTTCGTCTGTCACATCTCCATCACATTTCGTCCTTTCTATACATGATAAGTCAAGAGTGATACACAGAGTTCAACCAAGGGTATGTTTCTCACAACATACAGTACCATGGGCGTACATGTAAGCTATTACAATAATCGGATTTCTTCAAGTCATGTTTACACATCATTCATCAAGGTTTTCAGTTATTCTGTCATTGAGGTTTTCTGTCATCACAAAATTAAAGGCTAATGCCACTCATGTAACTGACTGAACCAAATTTAACTTATATGCTGTCTTATAACACATTATTCCAGTTATATGATTATTGCTAGTTGACAGTCTATTGTGGCCATGTAAACGGGCCCATTGTCATGAAAAATTGTCATTGAAATCAGCTGTGTCTATTTTTTCTTTCTTAGAACAAGATACAGGGACTTGTTTTTGACCTTATCACCAGGCAGGCCTTTGATATCTTGATCATGGTTCTCATATGCCTTAACATGGTGACAATGATGGTGGAGACTGCAGACCAACCAAAAAGCAAGGAGAATATCCTTTACTGGATTAACTTGGTGTTCATCGTACTCTTCACCTCCGAATGTGTGTTGAAGATGTTTGCCCTTCGACATTACTTTTTTACCATCAGCTGGAACGTGTTTGACTTCATAGTTGTCATTCTCTCCATCGTGGGTAAGTGCTAGGGACTGTTTAAGGGACACTATGCAACTTTTGGTTTGAGGTGCTTTTAATTTGTGGATTGAATGCTGACTGCCAAATATCCAGTAGAGGGTTGTTAGGGCATTTTCACACCTAGTCCTCTTTAAGTGAACCAAACTCAGTCCTCTTTAAGTGGACCAAAAAGTGGACCAACAGAAAAAGGACTCAGTTCTGTTTTTGTTCATATTGTGAGTGTATTACCAAAAGAACTGACAGATCTTTCTGGTCCAGTTTGGCTTTTATGGTGTGTCAGTCCTGTTTTCGATCACACCCGGTCTTCTAGAGCCTTCCTTAAGTGACTACACCTTGTCACGAGTGTAACTTATCAGAGCTCATAAGCGAACCGTACTGAGACCACGTCAATGAAGGTCTCAGTACGGTTCACTTCCAAGGGGTCTGGGTACACTTTGAAGCGTTCACATATGCAGAGAAAATGCTGAGTCACAGGTCTGAGTTCACTTAAATGGCTGAAAGGGACCAGGTGTGAAAACCCTATATGTCTAGAGGCTGCTCTGTGATCACCAACAATGCAGGAAACTGTTCATCTAATTGCTTTATTTCTTGATTTCTAGGTATGTTTCTCGCAGAGGTCATCGAACAGTACTTCTTCTCACCGACCTTGTTCAGAGTCATCCGTCTTGCCAGGATCGGCCGCATCCTCCGGCTCATCAAGAGTGCCAAGGGCATCCGCACGCTCCTGTTCGCCCTGATGATGTCACTCCCTGCCCTCTTCAACATCGGCCTGCTGCTCTTCCTTGTGATGTTCATCTACGCCATCCTGGGCATGTCCTTCTTCGCCTACGTCAAGAAGGAGGACGGCATCGACGACATGTTCAACTTCGAGACCTTTGGCAACAGCATGATCTGCCTCTTCCAGATCACCACGTCGGCCGGCTGGGACGGCCTGCTGTCGCCCATGCTCAACAGGCCGCCCGACTGCAATGAAACCATCGAGTACCCCGGCAGCCAGCACAAGGGCGACTGTGGCAACCCGCCGCTGGGCATCGCCTACTTCGTCAGCTACGTCATCATCTGCTTCCTGATCGTGATCAACATGTACATCGCCGTCATCCTGGAGAACTTCAGCGTGGCCACGGAGGAGAGCGCCGAGCCGCTGGGCGAGGACGACTTTGAGATGTTCTACGAGGTGTGGGAGAAGTTCGACCCCAAGGCCTCGCAGTTCATCACCTACGAGAGGCTGTCGGACTTTGCCGACACGCTGGACCCGCCCTTGCGCATAGCCAAGCCCAACATGGTGGCGCTGATCAGCATGGACCTGCCCATGGTGAGCGGAGAGCGCATCCACTGCCTGGATATTCTGTTTGCCTTCACCAAGCGCGTGCTGGGCGAGGGCGGGGAGCTGGACATGCTGCGGGGCCAGATGGAAGAGCGCTTCATGGCCTCCAACCCGTCCAAGGTGTCCTACGAGCCCATCACCACCACGCTGCGACGCAAGCAGGAGTTTGTGGCGGTCGTGCTCATCCAGAGGACCTTCAGGCGCTACCTGATCCGCCGGACTGTCAAGAAGGGCTCCAGCATTTTTAATTTCCGTGACAGCGACGAAGAGGCGGAGGAGAAGGCTCCACCTGAGGAGAAAGGCTCCGAGGAGAAACTGGCGAATGAGCTCAAGCCGGTAGACAAGGGCTCGGGCAGGAGAGATTCTTCCACTGTGTCTCCAGAGTCCTGCAACAGCTCGGGAACGGGAACGGAAAAACACAAGTACCAGAAAGACAAGAGGGAGAAGGAAGTCAAATGTAAAGACAATAATCAGAAGGATGAAGAGAGGGACATTAAATCCAAGGACAATAATCAGAAGAGTGAGGAGAAGAAGTGACACCACATGCCTTTGATTTAGTGGATAATAGTTCACTGCCCTTGAATGTAGCCCATTGTCTAAGCTCCCTTCCAGCTCTTGGATGTCTGTGTCTTACCAACAGCACCTGTGGAGTACCACAGTTTAGGCTGACCGCTATTGGTATTCCTACACATTTCTGGCGGATGATCAATTGCCTGGCCAGACGATGTAACCGTGGGACATAATGAGGTGCCCAAAGTGCACGTGACGTCAGCAAACTGTCAAGTGCAGCCGCTCTCAGACATCTATGCTGCAACTGGTGTGTACCTTTGGAAATGCTGTAGCAAAAAAAAGAATATGTCATGAACGTTTTCTATCTGTTTTGACAGTGTTTCAATCAAGTATCCATTATGTGGACACCAACACAACTGTTCTTTAATAGAGGAAATGTGTTTTATTTTAAGTTAAAAATGAATTCAACTCCTGAAAGCACAACCTGTGCACCGGTTTTGAAAATGTGAGGGATGAAACATCTTGGAATTTGTGGGTTCATCATGAATGCCCAAAGCAAATCAAACAGAAGACGTGCAAGGGGAAAAACTTAAAACATTGCAGATGATCAACGGTACGCCATGTGAGGGAGAGTTGAACGGCTTGAGGCACTGCTATAAGCAATGGCAAAGGATTTCAGGCCTTCTGTGTGCACTGCAGTTGAAAATTGCCCTAAATTTAGGTAAACCCTACAAGAACATGTTCTGAACAATGGCCCACTTGATGCTAATCCATAGTCAACTCATAGGAAGAGTGATTATCTACTGTATGCACCCTGTCTATGCAGTCTGATTCTGAGGCAGTTTTGGTCTTTCCACAATCACTGCTACCATTTTGAGAGCACATAGTGGGCATTTCTGCTTTCTCACATTCAAAATGTGTGTCTGAGGTTTGAGGCTCTTCCTTGTATGGTCTTTTAACCCCCAAAAATTGTTTTCAAGTGCAAAACCAGTCATAGTTACTAAGTGTTGGGCAGTTTACAATTTGTACCAGAAGACTAGACAAATAGGATTTATAATTTTACCACATACACAGGAGACCTGGACAACTGTGTTTACTTCAAGGTCTCTGTCTCAGAAAAGCACTTATTGCACAAACACATAGCTGAAATGTAACAATGTGGTGGTGGGCTTTTGGTTTCATGGAAAGGCAACAAAATATGTAGCTTTATCGGTGAATTGCTGTCACGTATGAATTAGGGTACACTATTTCAATTAACTTTCTTGTCATACTGTACAACTTGTAAGATGTATTGTGTTAATAATGTAATTTTATTCCTTTAATGTTCATAATGTATGATATTGTCTTATGTGCACGTTTGAATTTGTTGGAACTGGTTTTGATGATTTTGTCTCTACTATAACATTGTAATATTCCCATTTTTGTCTTTTTTATTATTGACTTTTAAATATTTATATTTAAAAGTATATTTGCACAGTCAGCATCACAACCTAAACTGCCATTTCATCAAGCTACTTCCTCAAGTGATCCAGATAAGATATGTATAAATTAAATGCTATTATTATTATTATTATTATTATTATTATTATTATTATTATTATTATTCGGAATACTGCAAAATTTCTGAATTACAGATCAGATTTAGCGTGACTTTGGCAGTGAGCGGGGCAGTGCATGGAATGCATAGAATTGAACACATCTTTCACGGGCACGTTTGTTTACATTTTTATACGTGTAGGTTTTTTTTTCATCTTGTCCTTTTCCTCTTTTCTGTGATCCTTCTGCCGAGACCACACAACAGATATATACCAAAGGTCACACTGAGTCATTATGCATGTAACAAAACAAAGCATTTATACAGTATGTATATAATTTCAAGCCTGCAGTACATGACATGTATGTGCATGTGATATATTTACAAGTTATGAATGTTCGGGTTGCACAGACACACTCCCATCTTTTATATAATGTACGCATTGCTGTAGCATATAAAGGGACTGCATGCACCAGATACTGTGTTTTTTAAAAGCCAAAAGAATAAAGATGCCATGTACCTCAGGTATGGCCTTGCAATTACTGTTTATTCCTTCAGGCAGAGTTGATTTTATCACAGTTTAGACCTTATTTCAAATGTCGTACAAAGTTACAACACAACGTAATTTTGTCAAGGGCCTAAAGTAAAGATTGCAAAACATCTATGTATATTTTCATTACCGGTAATAACCTTGTAACTGAAGGCAGGCTATGACCTAGTCTGTCAGAAGAGAATAATCAGGCTGCAGCCTTTACAATGATAATATATATATATACTGTATATAGTGTATTTATTTAACTTTATAATGGTTGTTTAAAGTCATTGTGACATCTGCTATGCTTTTGAAATACTAAAATGTACTGATTAATGCTATGAACATTAAAAGTAGCGCAAGGTCACCCTCAATAATAATATTTCAGCTGTGTCTAAGACCATATGACAGGACGGGCACCTATCAGAGTGGGAAGGAGCGAGGGAGGGGTTGAGGGTTGGGGGCACTGGACCAATGTTTACTCTCTGTGGAACTGTTAACAGTGGCTTGTCATTCGCCAGCTGGGGTCATGTGGTCGCGTGTCGGGCCAAACTGGTACACGGCACAACAGGAAATGGTTTGGCAGATGAGCGTGCAAATGGAACATGATCTCTCGGTGCCATGAGCGACCCACCCGTGTTATAGGCTCAGCAAGCACTGCTTTGCATGGCCCTGTTGTCTCTCAAATACTGAGGCTAAGCCATGGCACACTCACATCACTCTTCTGACATGGAAGTCGACCACTGTTGCAATCAAACGGTGGGTTTGCTTTGCAAATATTTTGAAAGTAAAATGACCTGAGGGGTCAAACTCATGTTACATCCCATGACTAAGATATATAGCACTGCTTTAATTTAATTTGACATGAATAGAAATCTGACCGATTGTATTATACAGTTTGGTTAGATTGTGTGATACATTTGTTCTGAGTTAAGAATATCCATTTTGTTATCAACTAATTACTATTCTCATTGGCATCATGCAGTGTGTCCTCTTCGATGTGTTTGGTGATTTACATAAACCGTATGAGAAAGAAGTACTATTCAAAAGGATATTGGATTCAGTATTTTATTTTTTTATTCTAAATTTGAACCAAAACAACAGTTTTATTTGAACACAAAGAACTATTTCATTCTCAAAATAGTAATGGATATTCAAGACATGTATGATATTTGTTTTCCCCCTCACCCCCTGCACACAGTAATGACGCTTGGTAGGCCCTATATGAAAGATTATTGTGTCATTAATATGCAACACAGGAAAAAACAGACATTAACTTTATGGCTGACATTAGAAATGATATAGTGGCACTGGCACAATAGTGTTGACTATAGTATGTTTTCCTCTTCGTAAACAACACCATGTCTCTCTAGGAAAGAAGCAGGATAGCAGATCCTGTCTCAAGTGGCTAACCACACATAATTATAAAAGCATTAGGCCTCAAAGCCTTTTTTCCCCAGTACCCTGACTTTAATGAACGTTTCTCTGCTGGTTTCAGCTCGACCACAATCAGCATTAGTCCCACTTCACATCCGGAATGGCTCCCAATTCCTCACAGTGTCCATTTGTCAGGGCTTGTAATGAGCACTTAACAACAAATGCTTCATCATGCTATGATTTAATAAATGGACGTTTCTGGATACACTCTTCTGTCTTTCAGCTTATGGAGATAGGGTTGTATGAAGCAAAATACAGCTGCTCTGCAAGGGCTATGACCATCATATAGGCTATATATATATGTTACAAGAAAAGGTGAATGTTGCGATTAAAATCCTCAAATTCAATGGAGTCCTGGACGGGGGGCAGCAGGATTCACAAAGTTGCTATTTCAATTTCAGCTGTCAAAAAGCAGCGTGTAGACCATTAGGAAAATGATCGGACAATCTTCTGTTTAGTGAGGACATAATACCATTGCTGTTTTAGGGTCCCAGAAGCTGTGGCTGAAAGCTATAAACATTTTGCGTGTGTGAGGCTTTTGATGAATTATTAATTCGATAGGATTGCCTTTGTCTATAGCCTACACATCTTTCCATTTCTCCTCAGACAAGAGAGCATATGTCTTGTGATGCTTTTAAGTGGCTTGTCCCACTCCCACCATGCTTCTCCATCAGGAGTGTCATACAGGGGGGTAAAGCGTGACTGAGTCACCAGGGCCTCATGTTTATATCAGGGGGCCCACACACAGTCCAATTTATGTAGATTAATGGCTGTGGGGGTCCATTGGAGCTGATTGTACATAGGGCCCACAATTTGCTGCTACTTCCCCTGCTCTCCATTCCTGGATAGTGATAGCCTTCTTAGAACCTGCAGACAAACTGTTTGTGAAATATTTGACCAGGACGGGAGGATGTTTGCCATTTTTTGAAAGTCATTAGCAGACCTTGAGGAGGACAAACAAGGAATTGACCTGTTGTGTTTTGGAGTAGATGAGCTATAGATTGGACAAATATGGTCCCCTTCAAGCGAATACCCAGAACTCTGGACGAATGAACACCAGTGTAACATACTAGTGTGTAGCATTGGAGAGATAATGCTCTCGTTTAGTGACATCATTTCAAAGCAGTAATTTGATCGTTTCTCCAACATTTTCCGGCGTCAAATCCTGGTACCCTCACTCATCTCTCTCTCTCTCTCTCTCTCACGCGCGGCAATACCAAAGTGCCAGTCAGGGGAAAATCAATATGCTCTCAGCTAAAGCACAAACAAGTGGATAGGTCTGCGTCTGACTATCCCCAGAGCCCCTGGTGGCCACTACTCCTTATTGTTTTCACATGGACAGGAAGAAGAAAGTGAACTGAGCAGTAGGAGTATGGCTTTCTTATGACTGACTGGCTGATTGTTAATTCAACACTTTTACAGTTAAATTTAACATTCATACAACTCGTTGAATTAACATTTTTCATGTTTTAGTTTTCGTGTTGAATTAACATTGTACTTTGTGGACAGTCAGTGGCTCTTCTGATGTTGCAGGCATGGGCAGGGCCGCTGCTAAGGTTTTGGAGGCCATAAGCATAAGTGGTCAGGAGGCCCCGCTCACAATTAAATCTATTAACTAACAAATATATGTTTTAATTTATTAACTAATAAAAATATGTTTTGTAATGTAATTCAATATTTTTTTATGACGTTTTTAGTCAAGCTTAATTTAAAAGGCCCCAATTTTTAGGGGCATAGTGGTTGGTGCCCTTATCACTGGTTGGTGCCTTAAGCACTCTGCGTACTCTGCTTACAGTATGTCTGACTGCGGCCCTGGGCATGGGGCCTGACACTGGGACTGGAGGACCCATCTCATTCATACAGCCCTTGCGATGAAGTGTGTGCAGTGAGGTTGCAGATTCTTCTTCCCCTCCCCTGCGGTTGCTTGGCAACATGACATCACTGCTTTAGGCAGGACAGCTCTATTTTTCATTTCAAGATGAACTCGGAAGTTTGGCTCCTCTGCAGGCCCGCTGGTTAAAGATGCTGCCTTGAGCTAGTCAAAATGATTCTAAATCACCAAAACGTTGAAAGCTGTGATTTTTTTTAATCTGTTTCAGAGATCATTCTCCCAGAATTAATATCCCACGCCCTTTCTGCGAAATGACAAATGATTTGTGGTAGGATGTTATCTTAATGTGGGTTACATGCACACATAACCAGAAATGCAGATGAAATCATCAGAGTGATAAGCTTACACAGTTGCTGTGTTTCTGGGCTATTAATGAAGCTACATCAACAGTGGATAAAGTGAAATTAGTCAATACCAAATGCATTCTTGGGGTTGCGAATTTAATTGATAAAGAGCTGTGAAAAGAAGGCATGATCATATGACTTAGATAGGAAAGATGAGAAAGAGAAGCTCTTTATGAAGACCAATGCTCAGGCTAATATGATAATATGTGCAATCCTAAAAGGTTTTCAAAGGCTCCTCTCCAGATCTTACACTGCTGTCGCTGCGCGGCAGAGACCTCAAATCTCCACCTATAAAAAACGAATTCATTATTTATGGAAATATTGTATAAAACGTATACATATGATATATGTATAATTATAATAATAAAAAATATATAAATCAGAATTTAAAAAAATATAAATAATATATAGTATATATAATAATAATTAACAATATAAAACATATAAATCAGTACGATTGGTCAGTTTCCATGGGTACATGAGATTTATACATTATTTTAACCCCACTTTTCATGATGAAATGTCTATTTATTTAGAAAATAGTGGTTTTGAAAGAAATATATGATATAACAGAAAATGGAAATACAGAAAGGGGAAATACAAGGTTTCTGCCTGTCAGTGCGGGCTTGTAGCGATAGGTCTACAATAATGTATTCAGAGATGAGCCATAAACCTGACACAAACCTATCCGGCTGTTATGATGAATATATGTCCGTGAGAGAGGCTTTGTCCATGCTAAATGAGAAATATGGTGTGCATGCTCATGTGATGTGCTCTCTCTCTCTCTCTCTCTCTCTCTCTCTCTCTCTCTCTCTCTCTCTCTCTCTCTCTCTCTCTCTCTCTCTCTCTCTCTCTCTCTCTCTCTCTCTCTCTCATGGATGTGGAGGAGACTGTTCCAAGGCTTTGGTCAGGAAAGATACAGTAGTCCGCTGTATACTGATTGTGATATAGGCCTATCAGTGCAGTTGCTTGAGGCGCATGGGGGCCGATCCCTGGGGGGGTGTGAGAGCTGAATTATTAGCTAGGAGTTAATAGTAATTGTAAAACCTTTCCAATTCTATCAGACTTTGAATTCTTTACATTCTAACCCAAAAACTGCATGGGTGGATCAAATGTCTGGCAAATACACTCCTACTTCCATCTCCAGTGTCCTCCACCTCAATGCAACAAAAACATACAGCAAAGGACTTATTAACACAATTTCTATATGGTCTAGTGCTAATGCTGAGGTTACAAAATATTCCCGAAAGAGACACACCTGTGCCTGTATGATGTGCCCCCCTCCCTCCTCTTACAGCGTTTTCACACCTGGTCCCTTTCAGCCGCCCAAGCGAACTCAGAGTAGTGACTCAGCAGTAATCCGCACTGAGACCTTGGTTGACATGGTCTCAGTTCGGTTCGCTTATGAGTTGTGACAAGTTACACTTGTGACTAGGTGTAATCACTTAAAGGAGGGCTCTCGAGGGCCGGGTATGATAAAAAAAGAAGAGTGACACACCATAAAAGTCTAACAAGACCAGAAAGATCAGCCAGTTCTTTTTGTAATACACTGACAATATGAACAAAAACAGAACTGAGTCCTTTTGCTGTCAGTTTGCTTTTTGGTCCACTTAAAGAGGACAGAGTTTGGTTCACTTAAAGGGGACCAGGTGAGGAAACCCTATTAGTGTTCCCCGGTCAATACCTACTTTACTTGTGGATGGAGTACCAGCTTTTTAGTCACAAGGATACACACTCCCATGTAGCAACTGACCAGTTACCCCAGAATTCAAACATACCAGCGCCTGTGTCAGCAGGTTAATTTAGAAGTCTGGTTTTGTTTGTTTATGGCCCTAATTCATTTTTTAGGCAAGGCAAGGTAAGTTTATTTGTGTAGTGCATTTCATACACAGGTGCAACTCAATGTGCTTCACAAAAAACAATTTCAAAAAGAAAGGAAACAAGAAAGAAAGAAAGAAATTAGAGGCAAATAAAATTAAAACATTAAGATAAAACAAATGGTAAAATTTAAAGCTATCAATAGTGGGTGCATTTAAAAAAAGGGGTTACTTTTATATTTTAAAGATCACATTATTTTGACCTTTTTGAATTCACTGAGCACTTTCCTGACTTTTCAAACTCTGCTGCGGGCAGTCTGGCATCCAAACGCCGTCAACGACAACAATGTCTAAAATGACAACAGTGTCTCTCTTGGGGAAGGGCCAGCCATGCAGGGTATGTCGGATATCTGTGTCGTGCGTCAGTCAGTTGTGTGTTTGGGGAGCAGGCAGGCAGGCAGACAGGCAGGCCCAGGCAGCTGGAGCATACGCGCTGCGCTGCGCTGCGCTGCGCTGGTGGGTGGCCAATACACAGCACAGCAGGGGGTCAATACCAACCTGATTTACTCCCCCATTGATGACTGCTCTACAGGGTAATGATTATATGCCAGGGCCTGTGTGGAACTGTATCTGACAAGGCGTGTAAGGTCTCTCTTGGGACACCCATGCCTGTCCGCCCTGGCCTGTAGCGGGACAACATCATCATCAGCAGCAGCCATTCTCACTACACTCCGTGGTGCCAGCCCAGCTCAGATTACATCATTTGTGAAGCCTTTTTCACCAATTTGGGGCTTTGTAACACTTAGATGGGAGAGTTTGGGTGATATTGGCAGATTTTGTCGTGGTGATGATGTGAGGCTGAAGTCAGAACCTTTCAGGAAAACTGTAATTTGAAAGTTGATAGCCTGCCCGACATTTTCTGATTTACAGTTAAAAAAATATTTTGCAGACAGATAATTATTAGCAGTATGTTTGACAGGAAACACAATTTGAATTTGTTTATGAGGAAATTCTACATAATGTAGCCTACTGTGTCCAGTGTTAAGAGAGGAAAATGTGCGACTCCAGTCCTGACTAACCACCGTATGTATTATGTGTTATTCAATCTCAGAGATCAGATCTTGAAACCAGAGAGGATCATTTCCATGAATTCAAATGTATGAAACCCAGGTTTTACATGCTATGGAAATATTGAGCCTGTCTCCACAGAACCTGGTTTTATTCTTCCTACCCAGTTATTGTTTCAGCAGTTGACAAAACCTTTACCATTAAGTTATTGAATCAATAATAAAATGACAACTCAACACCAGTTCAACTTTGAACCAAAATGTTGTATTCTCTTACCATTCAAAAAAAAAAAAAAGATTAGGCCTAATCTTAATTTGATTGACAACATATATGTAGTCTAACATGCCGACTGCCTACCGGCTTAACAATCCCAACAGCATTTTTCAGTAAGAAAAGCTACATTCATATAATCATATGTGTTTTTGCATGTAGGCCTATCAATATCAACCTAACTTGGATTGTTGGCTATTTTTCTTAATAGTTAAGGGAAGAAATGGCAACAATTTAGTGTTCATTGGGTTCATTCCCATGTTGTCATTTTAAGTGAAGCCTACTTTGCATCATGGGCCTAATTGCACAATTGTAAAAAAAACAAAAAAAAACATCTGATTGGTGTTTCTCTCCACTTTGGTTTTCAGAATCACATCCCAGGAGGTAAATGAGGCAAATGCGCCATCTAGCGTTGAAGGTATGAAAGCTGAATGGCGCGCTCCTTTACACCCCCATTATTTCCCTTCCCTATGACCTTACAAAAATGGCGGCGATTGCTTGGTTGCTAAGACGCTGTTTCTTCCCAGCAAAGATGGCGTAAATAGATACGATGTAGCTGTTCTTGAACATTCAACAATCCTGCTACATTGTTTCGATTAAGTATTAGTGTAAATATTTGACCATGGCAGATATTCAGGATGAGGAAACGGCGCTGGTAAGTAGCCTAGTAGAGTGGCTATTACATGCATGTAGTAGTACCATCATAATCTGATGATGAAAATATCCTGAACTACGAAGATGAATCTCAAAGTTTAGGCATACAACTCGCAAAAGAAATGGAATAAAGCTCACTCTTCGTTCCATTACGCATTACGCATGACGCATAGTGATAAAATACGCTCAATCCATACGCTTTATAGAAGATGATCTCCCTGATTGATAGCCCTCTTCCTCATCTTCCTCCTCATCAGAAGTTAAACTCTTTTTGGCCTTATTCGTGTTCTACTACGGCCTTCACCAATGACAGCTGTATTGACAAAGCATTTGACGCATTTTGATAAAGCATCTGACTCCTCTACCACAGCCATAGACGCATTTATTGCCAAACGACGTTTAATCCATTCGACGCAATTAACGGATAGGCTAACATACTCCTTTCTTTTCAGGCATTACTGCTCTATTACTGCCAGGAAAAGTATTCCAATAATGTCATCGTAATTGCAACGGAAGCGCAGAGGAAATTCAGCAGCAATCCTATCTTTTTGTTTTTCCATGCCTATGGCATCCTCATGCAAGGTAAGCTCCGGTTTGCACAGAGAAACTTAGCTAATAACCTACATGACATTACAGAATACAGACAGTGACAACGGTGTCAAGTGACTGCACACATATTCTTCCTCTGTTGCAGAGCAAGTCAAAGATGCCATCCAAGAATTTGAGCAGCTTTGTGATAAACGCGATGTGTCTCTCTGCTGCTACATGGCCCTTGTGTATGCACACAAGAAGAAACCCAATCCAGGTACAGTAGGTCCACCATGAAGCCTACTTATTGAGACACTTGGCATATTGAGCAAAACTTTGTACATTACTTTAAGTACGTACAGTATATACTCAAGTCACCCCACTCATAGCCATCTACCTCCCCACAACACAAGTTGTCTTTTGTTGTTGTTGTTATTTCACCACAAGTTGTTTGTGTGCGTGCGGTGCGCACGCACACACACACACACACACACACACACACACACACACACACACACACACACACACACACACACACACACACACACACACACACACACACACTACGGACAGACCCACACATGCAGTATTTCTATGCATGTGACAAACAAGCATCCTCGTATCCCTCGTGTCCTTGTACATTTTCAGTCACAACATGTTTTTTAATCACTCATCTCATCATATCAGATCAAGATGTTATCCAGGAGTTTGATGTGAGGGTTAAGGAGGACCGCAAGAGTGCAAGCCCTAAGGGTCTGTACTACGCTGCCATGTTCCTTTGGCTGCTGGGCCGCAATGATAAAGCAAGGGAGTATGTGGACAGAATGGTTAAGATCTCCAATGGATCTAAAGAGGTTTGTCTTTCTATATTGCATGTAATTCATTAGTGTACTGCACAGTACTTACATAAGTGGCTTCACAAAACATTTTCAAAAGACATACAGTGTAGTTTTCTAATAACATAAAAATAGAAACGATATTTGGAAAATGGGGAAATAAGCCCGTTCAGCTATTTATATGTCTTTAAGATTGTTACCATATGGTGTGCGTGTGTGCGTGCGTGCGTGCGTGCGTGCGTGCCTGCATGTGTGTCTGTGCATATCAGTCCTATCTGCTGCAGTACTTAAGTCTAACAAAGTGGTTGCATCGTTCAAGGGAAATATTTGCTTTGTGATTTGAAACATTCAAACATATACATGTCATATTTTAATTCAAGGTATGTGTCTGTATTTTGTTTTGTTCAGGGCATTATCCTTAAAGGATGGATAGACCTGACATCCAATAAGGAGCCGTACGTGAAGAAGTCCGGGAAGTACTTTGACGAGGGGATGAAAGAGAACAGCAGTATTCTGGGTCTAATGGGGAAGGTAAGGTTTCACAAGTAGTTTTACTTTCCTTTCAAGTGACCTTAGGTTCATGCACTACCCTGAAACATGCAACAACAGCCCAGAAAAGAAGCATTTGCTACCATGGCACTGCCAACATATGCTTGTATTTTTTTAATCTTGTCTTTAGGACTTAGTGTCGATTTACACTTGCCTGACGTGAAAATCATAATGAAAATTAGATTTAAAATGATACCAAAATATTTGCCCATAAAAACAGTAGGCATTGAAATAAGGCAAATAGTTACTGAATATTAATTAATGATTATTTAAGTACCAGCATATTCAGTTGTGCTGCCACCCTTTCAAATGACTGCAATGATTATAATTAATAGTCATCATTGCGCTTCATTGCAGTTTTGTTTCTTAATTTTCTCCTGCAGGTTCAGTACTGCGAGTTTCGCCAGAACTATTCAGGGGCCCTAGAGCTGGTGAGCCAGATCATTGTCAGCTACCCGGGCTTCATCCCAGCCCTCATCAAGAAGATGCAGCTCTTTCTAACCTTGCAAAACTGGGAGCAGACCGTGGACGAAGCTCATAGGTACAGCACTGGACCCCATTTCTTGAAAGTGTCATTGCTAACCAGTTAGCAACTTGTATTAGTTATTTGCCTATGGGAAACGGCATTGCAACCAAGCAAGTTGGTAACTTTTTGAGTAAGCAATCCTACGTTCAAATCATCCTCCTCTTTGAGATCATGTCTCATTTGAGTGGTGCATATAATTGGAATCTGCATAATACCCCCTCCTCGCTGTGTGAATCAACATGGCATATACTACAATGAGAACGTTATTTTTCACTCAGTATATAGGGCCTACGTATTTTCAATGTTTAGCCATTGTATTTACTTACATAGTAAAGTATACAGCTAGCAGGATGGGTTGGTTGGTACTCAACATACTTTGAATGGTTCATTTAGCCTATAAAGTGGTTTAAAGCTTTCAGGAAAGTTTTCATGCACCACTGTTTTGTCTTGGTAGTGTAGAGGCAGAGATGAGGGACTTGAGATAAAGCATCACGTCATCACATACCCATTTCATGCAGTCACTCTATTTGAATGCAGAGACGGTGGTTATACTATACTCAAGAAGCATTGGCAGGAATTGCAGGGATTTATTTAATCTATAATCACCTCAGTATTGAAATACCATCATCACCTCCTGTAACTTTTCAGTAGCTACCCTGGACAGTAATGAAGGGGATTATATAGCTCATCTGAAATTTCTCATTTGCTTGCTTTTTCTATGTTTTATTATGTAGGCTTTTTAAAGCCATTTTTTAAACGAAAGCATGACCTCTATTTATTGCTGTTGGTTGTGATTGCGTGTGTGATTTTTCTTAATGAATGCGCGTGTGTGTGTGTGTGTGTTTGGGACGGATCATCACAAAAGAAAAGGCTACAGTCACAGAGAGCCTTGCGGGTGAGGCATCATTCAAGTGCAAATGAATATCAACTGCAGTGCCAGTGAGCCGGGGCGAGGCTGACTGAGCCAGCCATTGTTCCTCCGCGCTCCCTGGTCTGGAGCATAGCCAGCTCCAGGCAGCATAAAGGCCCTTTGAGACACCAGGCCAGGCCCAGGATGCAGCAGAGCTGTGGGGGTGATCTCTGAGATAGAGAGAGAGAGAGAGAGAGAGAGAGAGAGAGAGAGAGAGAGAGAGAGAGAGAGAGAGAGAGAGAGAGAGAGAGAGAGAGATGGGGGCGAGGGCTGTAGATAAAGAAAGGGGGAGGGAGGATCAGGTGTTTCTCCCTGTAATCAGCCTGCAATCATCTTCTTAGTGGCGGACCAAAGTATGAATGAATGAGTGCCTGAATGACTGAATGAATGAATGAATGAATGAATGAATGAATGAATGAATGAATGAATGAATGAATGAATGAATGAATGAATGAATGAATGAATGAATGAATGAATGAATGAATGAATGAGCAGGAAAGATGTGGGTAGGCGGGAAAGATGTGGGTAGTGGCATTTGACCTGGTAACACTGGGGTGTGCACACCGCCCTCTAATCTTCATTTATGTTGGTGGTTTCCATTTTTTTACATGAAACAATACCTTTGGGATTGTTGGTCAGCAATAAATGGGATATGTTTCAAGGGCGTAAGATGATGGCGAGTGAACCAAATACAAAAAGGGTGTACACTGTTGATGATGTGCATTTTTTTTGCATCCCTGCTGGCCACCTGCAGTACTGGAAGACCATTGAGGATGGTTCATTGAAAATATATCTTAGTGTGGCCTTTATGACTTTGTGATTGTGGCTTTTGTGATTGTGTACATGAATCTGTTTGGTTCACAATCACCGTCCACTGTCCATAGTCACCTCAAATATCACAAATTCTTCCCTTCAAGAAAGACAAATTGTCAAAGGCTTGATTTCCTTGTAGTCAGATGTTTCCTGTTAACTTTAAAAGACAGCGTGACGTAGACCTCCCTCTGCTCAGTGATTGGAAGTCAATAAATTTGCTCAAGACAAGCTGTAGCCTAAAGGCCAATCCATGGCGGCATAGCAAATCGTCTACCCTGAACCCCTTTTCTAGAGAGTCTGTGTTGACTTAACACACACCTCTGAAGTTTTGGCAAGCCATGTAGCAGTGGCCTGGTTATCACGACTGCAACTTTCTTCCAGAATTTGGTCTGGACACCTCACCTTATCAACCCATTTCTCCATAGGAGATGCAGAGGGCATTTCTGACTCTCATTCATACAGACCACCCTTTCCTTCCCTCACTTGTTAACAGAACTGATGCATCACTGTCTTAAACATGCCCCATTGACGCATTGGAAGTGCTCCAAATTCATTGGTGCCCTATCCTAAGTGAGTATTAAATGTTCTATACAGCATGCCTGGCCAGACTCATCTGGAAAGCTGGGAAACTTTGTGCACTGTCAATGGTTAGTGTGGGAGACCGTGGATAATGTAGCAGACGACAGCAAGGAAAAGGGACGCAGACTATGGTCCAGGTCTTATGCTGCCTTACACACGCAAAAAGGCAGAAACTGTGCATAGCTCCAAACTGAGTAAAGCTACTTATTATTCTGTTGTCCAGCCTTATAGACATGTGGCTCTTTTGTTACTCTACATACAGTTGAGGACGATATTATTAGCCCCCCTCCTGAAATTAGACATATCTCTTCATTGATCATTGAGAATGATCATTATTAATAAATGTGTGTTATTCTGGAAATAAATACACCATGGAGATAGTATCCAATAAGTTAAATTTGGACTTTTCCATTTTCACAATGAGTTTCAACAAAAAAGTCTAAAAATGGCAAGGACAAAATTATTAGCCCCCTTATCATTAATAGTCAATACAGTGCCATTTATGAACGAAAATTGACACCAGGCACTTTGATTAGTTGTTAACTATGTTGGCACATGTCCTACCAGGGATTTTGGGCCATTTATTTCATCGCAAATAGTTAAGCTGGTCCAAATTGCATGGATGTTGAGGATGGACATTCATTTTCAGCACTCTTCAAAAACTATCTAAAGGATTGAGGTCTGAACCACTCCATGACCATGGTTTTAGTATCCTTGAAGAACATTTGAACTATTTTGGATACAAGTTTTGGGTTATTATCTTATTGAAAGATCCAGTGAAGATCTTAGCTCCCTCTATGAGCATATTTTTGCAAGGTCACTTTCCACATTCTATCATAATTTTCAGTTTTTATGGTGCCGTACACCCAAACAAGGTTTCCTGTGGTTGAGGCTGCCACAGAATGATGCATCCACCACCATGTTTAATTGTGGAAACCATCTCATAACGATTCAAGGACTATTCCTTTCTTCACCTGACAGAAGCAGAATTCATGCATCCATGCAGGTGCAATTGAATATCATCAGATGAAAGCAGAGACATTCAAAACTCATTTTTGACTTTCAAATGTTCACAGGCAAAGCTCAATAACACTCTGATATGCACTGCCTTTAGTAAAGGGGTTCTTCTATGATGATGGCCCCAAAGCCCAATATGATGACAAGCCCTAACAACTGTCTTTCTTGGTGGGGGAAAAAACTCCAGGTGAGGTCAGGTCAATAACAATCATCTAGGCAGGTGTCCAATGCTTCTTTGGTCTAATGAGGCTAAGCAGTTTCCACAGTTACACATAGTGGTGGGGCATTAAGTTTAGTCTGTTATTCAGCCTCAGACACAGGGAGTCTGGGTCTGAATATGGATTGCTGGGTCTTCCAACAACATTGTAACCCAAAGCATACATTTAGATTAGTTCAGAGGTTCTTCAAGGACACTAAAACCATGATATTGGAATCCCTTGCTCATAGTCCAGTCCTCAATCCCACTGAGAGTCTGTGGTTAATGTCTATGCTCAGCATCCATGCGATTTGGACCAGCTAGAACACTTTGCAGTGAAGAAATGGGCCAAAATCCCTAGTGGGGCATGTGCCAACCTAGTTAGCAACTTATCAGAGCCTGTTGTCAGTTTTGGTTCATAAATGGCGCCATATTGACTTTTAATGATCAGGGGGCTAATAATTTTGTCCTTGTCATTTTTGCCCTTTTTTGTTTAAACTCATCGTAACAATAGAAAAATCCAAATTCAACTCATTGAACATTATCTCCATCAGTGTATTTGTTTCCAGAATAACAGAAACTATTAATAATGGTCATTCTTACTGAGAAATCAAGAGAAATGTCTAATTTCAGGAGGGGGGCTAATAATATCGTCCTCAACTGTATTTTACCACATTCTTTACAGATGAATGATTTTATGAATCTTAATATTTTGATATATGTGTCATTAAAAGGCAACATAACTTATTTCAAACAACAACGCAGTTACTGCCTTTTTGCTTTGTAGGGCCGTATGGGAGGACAGGTCTGGCTGCTTTATGACCCTCCTGTTTTTGTGTGTCTTGGCTGATTACAGGCTCTTGCAGAGGGACAATAATAACCTGGAGGCCCTGAGAATGCTGGCCCTGCATTCCCTCTGCAGAGAAGGGGACATCAGCGAGGTACACACTACACTACACCCACACCACACGGGGGGTGCTGTGGCTAATGCACCTGATCATGTACATGCTGTATGGGGTCATTGCCCATGGGGAGCCAGGTATGAATCTGGATTTCTCAAAACCAAAGTTGCTTACTACATTAGCTACTTTGTTGCTTTCAATGCATTTTTCCCATTGGCAACTAACGAAGTTGCTAACAGGCTAACAATTTCCCTTTTGAGAAATGCACCCCTGCCCAGTCTCCCTCTTCCATTGGTTTCCTGTTTGATCTTCACTAGCCTTTCCAATAAAGGCTCAAAAATGCACAGTGTTTTGTAGACATTACGCCCCTGGTCACCCAATAGAGCCAGGCCCGTTGCGTTAAGGTAAGCAATGTAGGCAGTTGCCAAGGGCCCCCGACTAGGAGGGCCCCCCAAGGACGACAGGTTATGTATTCAACAGCAATGACGCTTTTAAATACAGTAGTTATAATAAGACACTGTCATCTGTATGAACGTCTCTGCTGCGAGGGAAGCAACAGCGCCTCCCTAATACCCCCTGCTCGAGGGGGCCCCCCTTCCAATTGGTTTGCATCAGCGACAGCGTCAAGTCAAGTGCCGAAAGATAAGGCGCAACCACAGTTTAGTCAAAGTACCCCCAGCTTGAGGGCCCCCCCCTTCCAGTTGGTTGGCATCAGAGAAAGCGACAAATCAGGCGCAAATACAAACTGAAAATGTAGCGACATAATCTCTCTCCGTGAACGTTGCACAGACGCCAGTTTACATTACTTTTTTTTGTTGTTGCCCCAGACAGTTGCTTTTATAATAAGAGTTAGTCTCGAGGACCGCATTGCTCTCTGTACTGCAACCAAACTGTCCCAGGTCAGTTGACATCGCACAGTAGACGGCGAGATGCTTCATTTACAGTGTATTATCAGTATGTGAAGTGCTGTAACAAGCACTGGGCAAATGTCAAGAGATTGTTAACGCTCCGTTTCTCGACACGGAACTTTTTTGGATGTTGACAAATGCGAGAAGAAATGAATGAACAACGTGCAATGCATGACCAATATTTCGGATAACAACACAAGTCAACACAAGTGAGCTGAGTGGGATAGCTAAATTGTAGCACAATAGTCCTTTTCTTGCTAGTATGTGGAGTACAAGCTGGAACTTGGGACCATAATTATTGTGGAAACGTGTGGATACATTCTGCGGTCAAGACAACGCAAGGTAAGGGCACTGGTATATTTGTAGCCTGTAATTGAAACCATGGAGTAATGCAGGTGGTTGTTCTTGGTCGCTACAGTAGGCTATTCGTGGCCACGTTTGATTTCATTTCTATTACCTGGTCCAGAAGAACACACCCCTTCTGGAATGATGACTGCGGTGCGGTGATGTGCAGTTAACCTATTGTTTAATGCATTAAATGTGAATTGGTGTTGTGAGCGGAAGGCTGTTACAACACAACTGTTTGTGTTGTGTTTGGATTGTATTATTTTCAAGTGCGTGGTGGATGCAATACGAAACGCAGCGTGGTAGAAAAATGAATGAGTAGTAGCAGTGAGGTTTTCTGCTTAAAATCCACCATTTGAGACCGTTTTCATTTAAAAAAAAATATATCGTCTGGGGCAGACCCCCCTTGGCATGGTTACAGAATTCTTGCTTACCAATATCATATCCCCCAACCCCCCCAATGTGCCTGTTCATTAGTTTCTCAGCCTTATGTTTCTGGACTGTAGGGCCTACTGGTTTATGAGTCAATAGTTCTTTTTGCACAAATAGTGCACCCAAGATTTGACCTAATTATTTATTTGTGATTGGCTATGCAGATCATGATTTTGGTGGTAGGGTCAAAAAACCTGATTGGGCCATAGGCCTACTCTCATGTGAGATAGGCCAGGTTACAGTAAACAACAGGACATTCAATTAGCCTACATGAGAAAGTGTGAGCCAATTGAATGGGCTATATTTGCCCAAGTCTTTATTCATGAAGTTTCATAAAATGAACTGTAGGGTTAAGTTATCACAATAACTAGATTGCATTTCCTCACAGAAAATGCTGGTATACTGTATGCTTGCTCGTTATGCATTCGTTGCCCTTCATGCATGTGCCCTGCATAGCCTAAACCAGTGGTTCCCAACCTATGGGTCGGGACCCCCCTTATGGGTCGCCAAAGATCCACAGGGGGTCGCGGAGCCCTCTTGATTTTAAGGGGTTTCGTTTTAAATATATATAGCCCATGTTGAATAAAAGACAAAGCATTTAACTAATAAATGCATAGACGCAACAAATTGTAAGTGCTACATTAAACATTTATTCTATATTTGACCAAAGACGAATTGAGGAATAAAATAACTAAAATAAGTTTTCACAGGAAACGGAGGGCATCTTGTGACTCCGTCTCGTGCGAGCGCTCGCGTGGTTGGGTCACCAAAGCATACAATAGTAAAAACATGGGTCCCTTAAGAAAAAGGTTGGGAACCACTGGCCTAAACAACACTGTCTAGGTATGAGGTAACTTCCTGTTTGTTCCATTAGGCTTACATGGATTCTGTGACATTATGCTGTAAGGGTAGGCTATGTGACCATGACTGAAGTGCCATCCAAAAATGGTCTGGCCCATCCGAAACAGAAATTTTGGTGCCGTGGCTGCCCTGTCAGTCTACCCCGCCCAAAAAAATGCCATTGGGCCCCCGACAACCCCTTTGCCTAGGGCTCCCAAAATCCTAGAAACGGGCCTGAATAGAGCACCCAAGTTCTATTTTTCATAGTTAATTTTAAGATTCCGGGCATTTTCAGTGTGAAAGAATGTCATAAGAAACTAAATGTTTTAGACCATTAAGTTAACACAGTTAACACAACCTGTGTACTTATTAAGAGACTACACTAGAATGAAATGACGTTTCACCTGAGTTCCCTGAAATAAATATGATAACCTCCAGACAGTCAAATTCAAACAAGACACTGTGTCATACCCAGACAAGAGAGTAAGAATACAGAACCATCCAACAAAACTGAAATGTAAAATGTATTGTCGCACGCTCCTCTAACATATTTATACTTCCCCCTCTCTGCTGTCCACAGTCTATGAACTACCTTTCCAACCTGGTCACCAATCTGGAGCTCCAGGAGCCTGTCAACCCAGATCTGCACTACAGGGTGTCCCTGGCCTTCACTCGACTGGTGAGACTTGCCATCATCCCTTGTCACTCGATAGCCTGCTGGACACCGTTTCTCAAAAGCGCTGCTGCTAACCAGTTTGCAACTTACTAGGTTTCCAGTGGGAAATTGCATTGCAACCAAGTAAGTTGCTAACTTCGTTAGCAACGATGTTGTCCAGAAACGTGCCCCTGTCACGGTTAAGAGAAGTCCTCTTCACACTTGAAATCCTGCTATTGCATTTCCTTTAATCCATCGCAGAGTAAGGTTTCGGCCGTGGGTGGTCTCTTTTTAGATTCCCGGCAACTGTGGATTAAATGAAATCAATGCATCAAAAGGATTTCAAGTGTGCAGAGTTCTCTTAACTGGAGCCTCAGTTTGACTCAACATGCACATTGACAGAATGTGAATTAAAAAAGAAATTAAATACATTTCACCACCATGTTATGCATGAATGGAATTTTCACGGGAATGTACACCGCACTGTGTTTTACTATGTCAACATTTTTAGCACTAATTAACCCAATGACTGTTCGGTCACCTTTTGTTTTGTCTTTATTGTTTGGCTTTTATCTTGCCTTTGCTTGACCTTTTTTCTGTGTTGTTTGACCTTTTTTACTTATCTGATGAGATTCCATACGCTTTCACCAATCACTCCTCTGTCACCCTTCCATCCATTCTTTGTAGGCCTACCCTTTGTCATTATGATTCACCTGTAAATTTGGTTGTTCCACGTTGAGTATGTGTGTGTGGTATGCATTCTTGGACCATTTTCTTTATGTTACGTCGTCTGAGATTTCCGTTTTGTCTCCATCACCCCCGCAGTGTGGACGCGCTGAGCGGATCCTGCAGCAGACTCACTCCCTGGTGGAGCGGGCCTTCTCCCAGACGTCGGTGAGCTCGGAGCTGGCCACGGAGATGGGCTACCAGCTGGTGCTGCAGGGCCGTCTCAAAGAGGCCATGAAGTGGTACAAGACCGCCATGAGCCTGGACGAGTCCAGCGTCTCCGCTTTGATGGGTGAGGCCTTGGAGAACGCCACGACAGCTAGGGGGTCTCCTGTAATTTTTGAGATCACATGACCCGTAACAAGTTTTTTGCCGGCCTACACTTTGAAACAAGGGGCATTTTAGGATTGTTTCCTTGAAGGTCCCTTTAACTGAGCTGGCTCAGCCCTCAGGGCAAATTGGTTTTTTTTCCGTCCTCTGTGGCTCTTAAACTTTACTGCCCTGTTCATGTGTCCTGTTGAAATCCCTTAAGCCATGTGATGGCAACATGTTGTGACAGATATCCTATGCGGGACGCTGAGAAGTAATTAAAAGCAGTTGAGGTTTGAGCGTATGCCAGTGACGTCGTCAGACAGTGCAGTTGACTTGCAGTAATTGCATAATATAATTTTTCACTTACATCCAGTGGCCTGTTATTACCTCTAATTTTAGCCCAGGAAAGCTGTAACACTGTACTTCACTGAATAGCTGTGAATCTGTGAATTTCTTCACAGTGGCTTTGCAGCTTCATTTGAAACTGGGAGTTTAAATGCTGGGTGCACAAGCTCAGCTTGCCTTAAACAAAAGTTTAGAAATAACAATTGCTATGAGATGTATCCTTACCAAATTAGTACTTGTTTTGGTGTACTGTATCTCATTATCTTGGTGCTAGGTTTTTACACAAGTTACAAATTATTGCAAGAGGGCAAAAACAGAGTCTCTATAGAGAAAAGTAATTTTAAGGACATTTGTGGAGGGGGGTTTCAACTGGAGAGAAAAAAAAATGAAAATCTGCTACCTTAGACTAAAGATCTACAGGAAGAAGATGCCACCATGACAGCTTTCTCAGCCCTAGAAGAAGAAGGAAAAATCTGCACACTGTTGCTGCGCACCGATTTATTCGATATCCGTGAGCAGCAACAGCTTGCAGATTTTTCTTCTTCTTCTAGGCATCTCTGTTTGATCCAGTACCTGTGCACACATCCCATACACTACTTTTTAGCTTTCTCACCCCTACGAAAACAAAGCTAAATGTCAGCACACTTGCTCCCGTTTTGCTTTTTTTTTCCACCAAGTGAACATTTTTCGAGCTACACACTCTTCATCAGAGCTTTCTCACCCCTCTGATATCCACTCAACCCCACCCAACCCAGCTCAATGCTTCTGTGCTCTCTTGTCTTGTCTCCTCTTCTCCTCTGCTGTGTTCGCATGCTGCTCTAGGCATTATCAGGTGTCAGCTCCTGGAGGGCCATCTGGACGATGCTGAGCAGCAGCTGGAGTTCCTCACCGAGATCCAGCAGTCCATCGGCAAATCAGGGGTGAGCACGGAGAGAAGGAGAAAACGGAGGATGATGGGGAGGAGGGAGGGAGAGGGGGATGGAGGAGAGGAGGGAGGGAATCAGGGGTGAGCATAGAAAAGGCAGAGGGAGAGGGGAGGGGAGAGAGGGAGATGTAGAGAGAGAAGGAGGGCCTGGTGAGGTCGAAAGTCACCATTTTGTTTATTCAGCATGCCCACCAACAAAACCTTGTGAGCCAGAGTCAGAGATCAACGTTTGGAGTTGGCTGCTGGCACTGGTCAGACTCACACCTGTGGGAGTTCTCTCTCTCTCTCTCTCTCTCTCTCTCTCTCTCTCTCTCTCTCTCTCTCTCTCTCTCTCTCTCTCTCTCTCTCTCTCTCTCTCTCTCTCTCTCTCTCTAAGTGACCTTTGACAGTGTTTTTCATCTCTCTTTTGGAAAGTGGCACTGAGCAAATGTTATGCTATTCTGCCTTGCCTTGTTTATGGGATTTCTCATTGTTTATGTTGGATGTGTATTCAATTTGTTTAATGAGCTAAGCAAATCTTAACGAGTGACTCTTGTGTAGCTTTTCTTTACTTTTTTTACCCACAGTGGAACCATCTGAGTCAAGTAATTGCCACTATTTGCATAACCAAAGACTTATGACCATGACGACAGCTTGGGTTTAAGTCATGGAAAGCTGAGCCCACTGTCTTTAGGGGAGGCCAATGTCGTATGGCTCTTTTTTATTACTAATCTGTGCTTATTCCATTCTCGCTCGGTCAGTCTGTTTGTCTTGAAGTATGTTTTTGTCGTTTCCGCCCACCTATTGACACGCTGCCATACAGCTGTGAGGAGCCCCGTTGACCGACCACCTCCGTTAACATTTTTTTTTTCCCCATGAGGATGTGTCACTTGAGCAGGGCAGAAATATGCCTGTCTGTGTGGACGAGTGGAGGGGAGGTCATGGAAAATACTCTGCCTGTAGATGATCAGAATTTGCCTCATTTTGAATTAGCCTACAAGTACAGTAAAAACATCCTTAGTTTAACCAGAATGGCAATGACCAAGTCGTAGTTCATTACTAAAGGCCCTGTGTTATGTCATAGTAGTGTAGTACTATGGTAGTTAACTTTCTAAAGACTATGACAGCATTTCACTGGTGGAACTGTGTGCATTATAGGGCTACAAATGAAGAAAACCACCATTGCATTTCTTACTCTCATTTATTCATTCATTCCCTCACTCCCTCACTCCCTCACTCACTCACTCACTCACTCACTCACTCACTCACTCACTCACTCACTCACTCACTCACTCACTCACTCACTCACTCACTCACTCACTCACTCACTCACTCACTCACTCACTCATCCATCTGTCCATTGATTCATTCCGTCCCCTTAGGAGCTGCTGTATCTGCGCGCGGTGCTGGCGGTGAAGCGTAGGAAGGGTCAGGAGGAGGTG
This sequence comes from Engraulis encrasicolus, assembly GCF_034702125.1. Taxonomy (NCBI): domain Eukaryota; kingdom Metazoa; phylum Chordata; class Actinopteri; order Clupeiformes; family Engraulidae; genus Engraulis; species Engraulis encrasicolus. The sequence goes on from NC_085869.1 coordinate 46,782,732, forward strand.
ACCAACCTGCTGAACGACGCGGTGGACACCCACTTCTCCACCCTGCAGGGGCTGCCCCTCAGCGTCGAGTACTTCACCCGCCTCAACCCAGACCTGCTGCTGGAGATCGCCGCCGAGTACCTAGCCCTCTGCCCCGCCAAGGTCAGCAAACTCACAGCAATCTCCTCATTCTTCTCTCTGGCCCTCCTGTCTCCGTAGGCTTTTAATCTGAAGTGCTGCTCCAGCTAACTAACTCGCTAACTAACTAACGTAGTTTTATTGACCTTATTTTGCTTCCATCTTGTCTATAGAACATGTTTTTTTCAAATATTTGTTTCGCCTTTATTAGGATAGTGTAGTGAAGAGTGGGACAGGAAATGAGTGGGAGAGAGAGACAAGGAAGGTTCGGGAAATTACCTCGGGTCAGGAATCGAACCCAGGTCCCCGGTGTAACAATACAGTGCCCTACCGTTTGAGCCATGGCTAGGCCTATGTATAACACAGGTTTTCACTCTTCCAGCCTCCAGCCCAGGGGCAGCCTCCCGCTCCTCAGCTGCAGCACTGTGCCTCTGTCCTGGACACGGTGGTGAAGATCGTCCCTGGCCTCCTCCAGGCCACCTTCCTCATGGCCAGAGTCCGCTTCCTCTCCGGTGGGTCACGCTGCATGGGATGCAAAGCAGACCACCCTGCTCTGAAATTAAAATAATGTTTAGATGCAACTTTAAAGCAGTGGTTCCCAAACAGGTCAGGAACCCTAGGGGGGTTGCGGAGGAAGTACAGACAATATTGATCTGATCCCAGCTGAAAACGTTTTGGAACCACTGCTTGAAAGAATGGTGGAATGTGTATTTGGCCCAATGGTCAAAAAGAATTCTGTGAATGTCCCTTTGAGTTTTAAATGGTACAGTCCAAAGGTGTAGGTTTGGCTTGGAAAGTGGAAAGAGACATTACAATGGCAAATTGTCTGGGTATGCTATTTTTGCATTATATTTGTGGAAAAAAGTAGTGGGGACAAGCTAGGTTTATCTTCAAAGTGGTATGGACATGTCCCCACCATCCACACCTAAAATTACGCCCAAAAGTAAATATACATAATAGATGTTGAAAAAGTATAATGGTTGGTCATTCACTCATGGGAAAGGACTTAATCAACTACAACCAACACTTAAATGTTGCGGTATTCATTGTATAATTTTTAAAAGGTGATGCTGCTGGAAAAGTCCCTCATTGTGTTGGGCAAGGAGCCATACTGTGGTAGTGCAAGGGTGTCATTATTGTGGATGGGCTATTTCTATCACCAAGATAGCATATGTAATTGAATCGTATTTGTCCAGCTACCAGCTAGCTGGACCTAGAATTACTAGCTTTGAACAAGAAGTAACATCACCAGGCTATTAGGACGAGGAACGGGAGAAAGGTGAAACTCAGTTATTTTACTAAAGGGGAGGTGTAAAATTAGCTTATTTACAGATATGGTGCAGTATCGCTTTAAACCAGAGTTGTATAAAGTAGTGGTAGAAGTATGTAATTACAACACTAGTGGTAGGACATAACATGGTTTCAACTTTGTAATATCATACTATGAGTGTTGTAAGCACATCTGTTTTTGTCAGTTGTGCAATAGTCTTGTGATGTGATGTTTTATGTGTGTGATGTGTATGTCCTGTCTTAAACGAGTCTTGCTCAGGGATGCAAAATGAATTTCCGTGTAAACTGACAATAAAGTATAATCGTATCGTATTGTAATCGTATCGTACTTCTACTTCTACTTTATACAACTCTGGTTTAAACTAAACCAAACTTGTTTTCCCCCTGTGGCTGTGGCGATGTGTTGTGTTGGTGTTGCAGGTGATGTGGAGGCGGCCCAGGGCAGCCTGCAGCACTGCCTGGAGTTGAACCCGTCCCACGCGGAGGCCCATCTCCTCATGGCCCAGATCCACACCCTGCAGGGCAACTTCAAGCTCTCCGCACAGTCCCTGGAGCTCTGCCTCAGCCACAACTTTGAGGTGAGCATGTGGCGGTATTGGCCATAAGGCATGCAGTACAGGGCATTTGCCCGGTGGACTGGTGATGATGATATTTGCCCGGTGGACTGGTGACTGGTGATGATTTTGGTCTGGTCCTGCCCTCAATGTAGTGGTATCAGTCCTCATTGCCGCTTCAGTTGACCTCTCCGAGTCAGATTTACATGTTCGGTTTGGCTGTTGTGATCAAAATAACTCTTTATTATATATAATATTCATATTAGATGACTAAAAATGTTGTCAGGGGCTTCATTGTCTCTTTCAATGCCTGGTGGTCCGGTCTTGGCTGAAATTCCCCGGCCTGATTTTTATGACCCAGTCCAGCTCTGGGTGAGAACTAGCAGCAACGGGAGGAAGGAAGATGGAGGCTCGTTTTACCCTGATGATCCTTTTGTCTGTTTGTCTTAGCTGGCCACCTCGCTGCGCTGTCTGATTCCCAGACGGACGCAAGCTGGCCTGCTGTGAGGCCGAGCGGAGGTTTTGTGTTTAATTTTTTTGTTAAATGATCATTTGTGTGAGTTTCAAGTGTTGTGCGAATACGATAGCGTGTGCGTATTAGTATTTCTTTGTGTTCTCTGCCCACATCCTCTCCCTCTCATTACGGTCCCACTAACACGTCAACAATTTAGCAACTCAATACAACACCATGTTTCACTGAGGCATTCTTACACAGTGAAAGTGACAAACATACATTCGTTGTAGACCTATGGGCTTATTCCAAATACAAACAAGATTGTGTTTCTTTGTAGCTCACTGGTATCGTTTACCTCGCACTAAGCTTGATTTTTTTTTTGTTTCAGTGGGAGCTTGGGAAATTCACGTTTCCTTCATGTTCTCCAGTCATAGAGGCCCCTAAGCTTGAATTTGTCAGTCTCAAAGAAGCCTTCTCACATCTACATATTTGTAATATAACAGACACTTACGCTGGAACATCTCTCGTCATATTTTCCCAATAAACCATGCTAAGATTTATATTTGACAGTGCAGCTAAAATTAGTTTAAAAAGATTGGCTTTTGGAACACTCTATAAAAAAGAATGTGCTCTACAACAATGCAAGTTTGTTAAATTCTGAATATTTTATTGAGCTTTATGGAATTTTCATTATCCCCAACATCCCTGCTACACTGTTGTGACGCTGTGTGGCCAGATTGGGCGGTTTCCCACCGAATTGGGCTGTTAAGGATGGCGGTCTGTGGAGGGAAAAAAGGGCATGGGGAAGAATTTGCTGTAGATTTACGGCCATAGAAACCAATATAATTTAGTTCAAATTGGGTGAGATTTAGATTTAAAGGTTAACAGTTTCACCATTGTGTAGCTGTTGTGGCCAGGGCACTCAGTTAACTTATCTCATCATCAACCAAAATGGCTCGAAGTTGTTAATTTTATTAGCCAAACGCTAACAGGTCAAAGTGGCTAGTATGCCTTTTTTTCCCTTACCAGTCCAACTAAATTTTGACCAGTATTTGGCCGGTTGGCAGGTGTTAATTTAGAGGCCTAGTTGGGGCCCTTTGTGTCCTTTCAATGTAGGGAACAGATCACACCCAGTTCCTTCTTTTTATCCATTCATTGCAGGGTAAGACAAACGTTTCAGCTTCAAGAGCCTTAATCAGTGTACGTCTGTCTGTCCAACCTGTCCAGGAATAAAAAGTAAATAAAGAAGAAACCGTGTGCAATCTATTCCCTGTATTGTCTGACCACTTCAGAGACGCACCAACAACAAGGTGGCAACAACAACGCACCTCCAGAGCGAGGTGTGTGGAAGATAACCCTTTGTGTCCTCCTCGTGTGTGTCCCCAGATCCGAGAGAACCCCATGTACCACCTGATCAAGGCGCAGGCCCAGAAGGCTCTGGGGGAGCGGCAGGAGGCGGTCAAGACGCTGCAGATGGCCATGAGCCTGCCCGGGGTGCGGAGGGCCGGCTCCCAGAAGGGCTGCGGCAGTAAGAGGGGGGGCGTGGACCTGGGCACCGCAGACTGTGTCTCCATCTTCCTGGAGCTGGCCGAGGCTCTGTGGATGAACGGGGAGCAGGTCAGTGGCAGTAGCAGGTTGAAAGCACAAGTTAAGGGTCTTATGGGAATTGTGTCACAGTGTCACACAGTGTCACAGTTTGTGGTTTTGATCAAGTACAGTACAAAGTTTGAAGTGTTAAGTGTTATTGTGGATTTAAATGTGCCCTCAATTTGCTTTTCCTCCATTTTGTGGAGTCACAATGTATTTAGTAGTCTTAACTCATTGAGTGCCAGACATTTTCAAAACACAGCACCCATGAGTTTTGAATTAAAAATAATGGCTCTGACTATCAAAAATAACTCTTCTGCCACCTACAAGATGACTTCCTGTATGTGTAGAAACCTGTTTTTTTCACGCAAAGTTGTTGAGATGATCCACAAGGCCTTGCTATAAAATACATAATTCACGTCAATATCAGTGAGTGAGTTGATATACGTGTATGTACAATGTATTCATAGTTAAGCGGGCTCACATAGCAATTTGATGTTGCCCTCTGTAAGCGTATTGTGATATTATTGTTCTCCATAATGCAGTTCATTTCTCTTCTATGGGTGGTCGGTGGAATTTTTTCGGGTGTAGAACTTGAAAGTGTTTAAAAAAAAAATCTGCCCATCAGCACGAGGCTGCCAAAGTGATGCAGGACGCCATCAACGAGTTCACGGGCACCGTGGAGGAGCTGAGGGTGACCATCGCCAACGCCGACCTGGCACTGCTGCGCGGCGACACCGAGCTGGCTCTGAGCATGCTCAGAAACATTACCCCCGAGCAGCCTTACTACATCCAGGCCAAGGAGAAGATGGCCAACATCTACCTCAACCACCGCAAGGAGAAACGCCTCTACGTCAGCTGCTACAGGTCAGGAAGGAGAAATGACCATCTGTCAGTTTGTCAGATAGACTTAATATACGTGGGGGGCGCTGTGGCGCAGTGCGCTAAGCCCCCCACATTTGGGCTTACAGTACATGCCCACAGAGACACCGGTTCGAGTCCGGCCGGGGTCATTTCCCAACCCTACCCTATCTCTCTCTCACAATTGTTTCCTGTCTTCTCTCATACTGTCCTGTCATTATAAAGGCCAAAAAGTGAACACTTCTGTGACTCCAACACGGAATTTTGTGTCCAAAGGGTCTGTGTCCGTTTCATGGAATTCTATGAGATCAGCCTGTTTGATACATTGATCCTGATGAAAATGTTCTTTTTCTTTTTCTTTTTTTTAGAGTAGATATAGTAGAAGGGCTGTAAAAAGGACAAGGCTGCTTATTGCTCTGGAGTGAAAATGACTTGGCTGAATTATATGTCTTAAAATCTGTAATTGGTAATACATATATATAGGTACAAGTATAAACACATCGCTGCATAATCCCATGCGTTATACTCCCAGGCTTAAATTAGCTTAATGTCTACTGCAGCATCCCCAAGCTAGTGTTTAACGCTTCACGCCTACATCAAGTCAGAAAATATACGACCGTATTTACTACACATCTTCCCATCCTGTCTGTTAGCTGGGGTGTGGTGTGAGCTGTTCTGTACCTTTTTAAAACTCAGCCCCGGCCCACACACTGCATTGCGTGGCACTCGAGAGAGAAGCTCACAAGCCAACCAAACCCCCCAATTAAACACTCGACCCATCTGGGCCCACTTGTGCTAATTTCCGCACTACGTGGGACTTCCGGCTGCTCTGCTCTTTGCTGCCTTGTGCTCCACTGCGCTGCGCCATGCCGTGCCGTTTCACAAGAGCCCTGGTGGAATTTGCGACTTGCCCAGGCGGCTTGCCTTAGTGACTGCCTCTCTGCGAGGTGAGGCGCGGCGCGGCAAGGCGGCCTTATTTAGCTGTCATCGCGTAGCCCTGCAGCCTTCATCCGTCTCCGCTCCCCTCTGCAGCTTGTGTTGACAGGCCTGGGGAGTGTGGTGCGCAGGGCCGTATCAACGCACAGGCTAGATATGGCTGCAGCCTAGGGGCCCCCACTTGCCTGATTGGCCAAAGGTGAAAAATTGCAGAATATTGACAAGATGCAATATTGAAAAAAAATCTTCTCTCGTGTTGAGAGAGAGACAGTGTTATGACACTGTTTATGTGAATTTGTTGTGAAATTTGCCCTCCGGGGGCCCCCACAGCAGCCTGTAGCCTAGGGGCCCCGGACCATCTTAATCCGGCCCTGGTGGTGCAGTTGCGCCATGCGCTGCTGTGGACGAGGCCCCCTCAGACAAAAGGACCAACTTGAGCGCTGTTGCGTGCGCAAGCACACGCATGTCGGCTAACTATTTTTCACTGTCGCTTGATGTGGGCGTGCTAATGTCTGGTGTTTTTGGGTTGTTGTTTTTTTGTGAAACAGGGAACTGGTGGAGAAGGCCCCCAGCCCCCACACATATCTCTTGCTGGGAGATGCCTATATGGACATACAAGAGGTAACACTTCAAAGTCTCATCGGACTGTTATTGTGTGTACACGTTGAGCACATAGTAGATGTATGTGTGAAGCACATCTTTCTCATTCAGACATGTTTAAGTAAAACGTGTCATTCATCTCAGTCATAAGTAACACCTGTGCTTGTTACCGAGAGTTTACGTGGCGTGTTTGTTAAATATTTGTACCGTAATGTAAACAGGATGTGTTCAGTTTTCATTCTGCAACCCACCACTTGGCTGCTCTGTGAAGGATGTGAATTTGACTGTCTGTGTCCCTCTTTGCAGCCGGAGAAGGCCATTGAGGTGTACGAGCTGGCGCTGAAAAAGAACCCCAAAGATGGCGCCTTGGCCAGCAAGATCGGGAAAGCACTCGTTAAAACCCACAATTACGCAAAGGTTTGGTCCATTTGTCAAACTTCACATACTGTATAACTAGTTTACCCAACTAGTTTACCCAGTGATACTGTCCCATTTTTGGAAATAAGCTCATATTAAACCTCCCCTTGAGTTAAATTATTGAGTTTTACCTTTCTCTGTACTTCCTGCCGTTCTCTGAGTACGGCAGAGCAAATTTTACCTCCAAGCTAGAAGTTAACATTGAGTTCTATGAGACCAGCTAGCCGCCAAGCTGGTCTCATAGGACTCAATGTTAACTGCTAGCTTAGAGGTAAAATTTGCACTGCCATACTCAGAGAACGGTTGAAAGTACAGGAGAAAGGTACAAGCCAATCATTTAACTCAAGGAGAGGTGTAAAATAAACTTATTTCCAAAAATGGGACAGCATCACTTTGAGGAACCTTAAAAACGCCTGCTAAATGCCAGGTAATGATACACAGGGCAACTTTTTGAGCATTGTTGCCTGGCAACATCCTGATTGGTTGTTCATTTTCTGATGGAATGGTTGAAAAAATTTGTCTACGGCTAGTCCAAGTTGTCTTGATAGAAATGTTTTGTGGTTGAACGGTCTCAACATCGTGCTAAGAAGTCGTTGCCCGGGCATGTTACGTCAGTATTAGTACATTCGAAAAGTTACTTACGGAGATTTTTTGTGCGTTTGCAAGTTTTGTACACGAGGCCCCTGGTCATTAATAAGCATACTTGTGTCCTTGTGTCCTGCTTGTATCCTTGTGCACTAATGGGCGTGTGTGTGCTGTTATCTTGTGCTTTACAGGCCATAAGCTATTACGAGGCGGCGCTGCGGAGCGGGCAGCAGAACTTCCTGCGCTACGACCTGGCTGAGCTCCTGCTGAAGCTTAGGCAGTACGAGGACTGTGAGAAGGTCCTGCATGAGGCCCTCACCCATGACGCCGGTGGGTCTGCTCACTTTATAGTCCAAACACCTAATAACTGTCCTAGAAAGCATGTTTGCTGCAACTAAGGACATATGAAGGACGAGATGAAAACTTTGTACATTGTACATTCTTTTTATTGTGCTGAAATATCTTGATTACTTCCTTTCCACAATGATGGTGGGTCTGCTCTCTTTATAATCCAAAAACCTAATAGCTACTCTACAAAGCTAGTATACAGTTATGACATACTGCATTTTCTCAACCTCTGAGAACCCTCTCTCTGACCTGAGATAGGATATTAACAGCCTTCATTCTTTGTCTTGTAATGAATTGACTTGATTTTTCCTCCGCCCCGACACCAGTGGATCTGCTCTCTTCATGTCAAACACTTAATAGCTGTCCTACAAAGACATAATGCAGTAATGATATAGTTTTTCAAAATGGCATTTTCTTTAGACAGGATTTGTACATTCTTTGTCTTGCGGTGAAATATTTGTATGCAACATTACAGCATAATCACTTTGTTCCTTCTTTGTCTTCTGATGAAGTTGCTGGTTCTTTTCCTCTTGAACAACAGTGGTGGCTCAGCACTTAATGTCACACCTGATAACCTTTCTGGAAAGCAAGAATGGAGTGATGAGTTTCTCCACATTATTAACGTCTTTCATTCTTTGTGTTCTAAAGAATCACTTGTCTCTTCCTCTTGCTCAACAATTTTGTTGTGGGTCTGCTCTTATTGTCACACCTAACAACATTCTTTATAGTCCAACACCTACAGTAATAGCCAGAGTGCAGTCACGACATATTTCCTCAAAACTGACCCGAGACAGGATATTACATTACTGCTTTCATTCTTGTGATGAAATCGCTGTATTCCTCCTGATGCACAGTGCTGGCGGGTCAGCTCATGGCATGCACCTGATAACCACTCTACAGAACAAGAATGCCATATTACCTTACGGTAGGGACACATAGGAGGCGAAGCAAGCGAAGCGAAGAGAGGCGAAATCCAACCGCCATCAGGTCGTCGCGTTGAATCAAATGGAATGGAACAGTTATGTTGTTGATTTGATTGGGCCGCGGCAGGCGAATTCGCTCCTCATTTGCATAACTTTAAACTTTCTTTAATAATTTCGCTTCGCTTCGCTCCTGTTCGCTTGCTTTCGCTTGCTATCGCTTGCCTTCGCCTCTCTCATAGGAATGAATGGCAAAGTTTGCAAATTCGCGTGTATGTGTCCCTACCGTTACACTTAGCAGACGCTTTTATCCAAAGCGACTTACAGATATTACAGGGCATTGGTTACAGAACCTAGAGCAGTGTGGGTTTAGGTGCCTTGCTCAAGGGCACTTCAGTCATGGAGAGAGGAAGGGATTGGTTCGGGTGGGAACCTGCCACTCTGTGATCTACAGTCTAATGCCCTAACCATTACCATGGCTGCCCAAAAATGTAATGTGCCGTAACAACATATTTTTTCAAAACTTAGAAAGGATATTAACTTCTTTCGTTTATCCTGTGATGATATCGCTGGGTAGACCTGCTCTTAATGGCACACCTAATAACCACTCTACAACCAGACATAATACAGTATTGACTTTCTCAAAACTGACAAGATGTGAACACATTCTTTTTCTTTTGCCTTGTGTGGAAATGTATTCTCTGGCAGGTGGTAATGTCTACTCTATATGTCAATCACTTCATGACAAGTTGTACTGCAACTACCGTGTACTGTACAGCATATTTTGTTGTGTCAGAACAAACTGAGCACAGACAGGATATAACTTCTTAACACCTTCTTTCTCTTTTTGCCTTGTTTTTCATTTGTATGATTCTTTGTATTGAGAATGTATGAATCCATCACTATTATTAGTATTATTATATAGGACCTATTCTTTTATTATACTATAACATTATCTTGGCATTGTGAGGCCTTGTCTCATTTTTTAGGGAAGTACAGTGTAATTTATTTACGATAGCCTGTTTTTACACCATAATAATATAAAAATAATAAAAGCAATTTTTTATGAAGGTGGGATTATATTTTAACAAATAATGGTCCCTTGATGTATTGCTTCCAATGCAATACGTGCTCTTGCCAAATGTGCTATGACTAAGTAGCTCGCCTGACCCAAGGGTTGCTGGTCCAATGAACTGGCTGAAATGGAGAGAGAATGAGAATGTCTTTGTAAACATAGTGACTTCTGACAGGTCTGTTATTCACTGGGGCTCTGTGACGACGTGTTTATGATGACGAGATGGTTACATCTGGAATTTACAGCTAGATTAATATAATGTAATGATGGCGTCGAATGCACTTTTGGCCGTTTTTACAGGTAATGTCTTTTGTTCCTAATCTTCTATACATGGTATTAGCACATTTCTGATAAAGCTCTCACTGCAATGGAATGCGTGGGCCCTTAGAAGATATTTTTGTGCTCTGTTTGTCTTACACAAATGAGTACCATTATTGTTTTGGCAGGTTTAACTCCCTCATTACCTCCATTATTGGCTCTGTTCCCGCACATCCGACACATACCTCATTATAAAGCGTGTTGTTTCCTGTCTCGGGGATTATGAGCTTGTTTTTTTTAAACAGTATATATATATCCATGTCGTTTTTCATCATTATGGTGATTCGATTTCTCTGTTTTATGTGGTGTCTTAATGCAGCAAACGAGCTGTCGGTGCTCTCGGAGGATTGCCGGTACCTGGTGCTGCTGGCCAAGGTCCAGAGCAAGGTTGCCAAAAATAACGAAGCCATTCTGGCCCTCACCAGGGTGGGTACTGGACTCTCTCTCACTCACTCGCAGGTTTTGTTTTTCCAATCTGAGCCCTGTCTGTCAATTTGACTCCGATCCCCTGTCTCTGTGAGCAAACACTGAGGCACAGTGGCACAGAGGCGCACGCACGCACAAACACACACACACACACACACACACACACACACACACACACACACACACACACACACACACACACACACACACACACACACACACACACACACACACACACACACACACACACACACACACACGTACGCCAGGATGCACACATGCATGCATGCACGTGCACGCGTCACACACACACACGCGCATACACACACACACACACACACACACACACACACACACACACACACACACACACACACACACACACACCACTATATTTTTCTATCTTGCCTGCCTGGCATGGTCCATTGAGTCATTCCTTGCCAAGGTCATAACCAGAAAGATTCTTTTGGACCTCCTTTATTGTTTTCCTTGACTACCAGAGTCAGAGATTGGAGTAGTAGTAGTGTAGTGTTTTTAGTATGTCAGAGTGGTGCAATCCCAGCTAATGCTACTATTGTATGGATTAAGTGTTTTTTGTTGCTTTTACCGAATTATCTAAGGCATACAGTATATTTATTGTGTGTACATGCATTGGCAATTATTAATGAATGTATGGCCATTAGTGGTGTTTGCACCAAATGACGTCTGCTTTTAAAAAACGTTGATGATCCAGTAAGCACATCCCCTAGTGACCCCTTTGCGTTTGCCCTTGCTGTACGGCCCTTCGGTGAAGGTCAAAACCAGGGTTTCTTTTTGGGTTTCCTTCATTGCTTACATTGATAAATACTCAAGTAGAATAGTGTAGTAAGCGCAACACCCCCTGTGACCTGTGTTTGCCCTTGCTGTGTGCCATCCTTGCCAAGGCACAAGATGCCCAGGCATTTCTTTTATTGATTGTACTTCAGCACGATAGCCTGATTATCATCGACTTTCAAATCTCTTCAAGACTTGGTCTGACCAAGACTATATTAATAAACATTTCCCAAATGGCATGGTCGACCTGCCTCCCTTGGTTTGCTAATGGTTGCATACTTCCTGACAAAGTGGGAGGAGTTCCCGTTGTTTCGGGAAAACAGAATCGATATTGTGTTGCTCCTGGCCTGACTAGAGGCAACGCTGAAGGTGTTGCGTCACTAGGAGGGCACGGCCTGGCTAGCAGCACAACCCCTCGTGACCCTGTGTGTTTGCCCTTGCCCTCCGTGCCCAGCCATGGTCTGTTGAGGCATTCCTTGCCAAGGTCAAAACCAGGGGTTCTGTTGGGTATCCTTCAATGGTCAAGTCAAGTAGAGTAGAGTTTAGTGAGCACATCCCCTTGTGACCTTTATTTGCCATTGCCCTCCTGCGCGCCCTTGTGTGTGTGCTCGCCAGTGCCCAGGCGCCAGACGTCCAAGCCAAGACACTCACAGACACACACACACACACACACACAGACACACAGACACACAGACACACACACACACACACACACACACACACACACACACACACACACACACACACACACACACACAGACACACACAGACACACACAGGGCTATTCTTTTGCATTATGTCTCCCTATTGTTACTGTATGTTCTTTACTTGTACTATGCTGTTGCTGCTTTGGCAATACAAATATAAGGGAATTTGTCGTGCTAAATTAGCTTAATAAAGCACTTTGAATTTGAATTTGAATGTTTGTGCCCGTGCCCGCCGGTTGCCAGGCGCGGGACTTCCAGGCATTTCTTTTATTGTTTTAGCGTTCGGTTGGGTTTCCTTCATTGGCTTCATTGACTCGCAGAGTCAAGTAGAGTAGCGTAAGCACATGCCCTTGTGATCTGATTTGCCCTTGCCCTTGTGTGTGCCCGTCGGTGGGCAGGCGCGAGACGTCCAGGCGAAGGTGCTGAAGCGCGTGCAGTTGGAGCAGCCGGACGGCGTTGCCCAGCAGAAGCAGCTCGCCGCCGAGATCTGCGCCGAGATCGGCAAGCACTACGCCAGCCAGAGGGGCTACGAGCGCGCCGTCAAGTTCTACAAAGAGGCCCTTGTTTATTGTGAGAGCGATAGCAAGGTCAGTGAAGGCACCCCTCTCTGAATGAGAAAGCCCTCAGTGTGGCGCACTGCAGCTGTATCACACACAAAAACTTGTCCTCCCTCACTCCATCTCTCTCTCTTTCTCTCTCTCTCTCTCTTTTTGTGCCCCCTCTATTTCATTATTTCTCTCTCTCTTGCTTTTTCTCCACATTTCCCTCCCTCCATCTCCCTCCTTCTCAGCTGTCTGTCTCCTCTATCCCATTATCATTCTCTCTCTCTCTCTCTCTCTCTCTCTCTCTCTCTCTCTCTCTCTCTGTCTATCGCTGCTCATTCACACCGTCTGTCCATTCTGCCTCCTCCTCTCCTCTTACAGACGCTTGTGTTTATCCTCCATCACTCCTACACACCCCCTTCCAAAGGGGGTTTATCATCAGTGTGCCCCCCCCCCTAACTTTTGCTCCGCACAGATCTTTGGCAGATTTTAATTTAGATTACACAGGGCACTTCTCATGTGCCTTGTTGATTAAGAATAAAAACTGATCCTGATTCTCTCTCTCTCTCTCTCTCTCTCTCTCTCTCTCTCTCTCTCTCTCTCTCTCTCTCTCTCTCTCTCTTTCTCTCTCTCTCTCCAATGGAAAGGTGATGCTAGAGCTGGCTCGGCTGTACCTGACTCTGGACGACATCGACGCCTGCCAACAGCAGTGCTGCGCGCTCCTGAAGAGCGACCAAGCCAACGAATCAGCAACTCTGGTCAGTCAGTGGCGGTCTCTCTCTGTGGTGGTGGTGGTGTGGTCGTATTGTAATAAGCCTTCCATTTCTATAAACGTGCACTTGTCTGGTCTGGAGTCATATTGTGCTCACATCAGCTCCATATGGAAGGAAGGAAGGGGGCTATGCTATACGTTTTCTACTCCTCAAGAGATGTGGTTAAGATGTGGTTTCCCCTCGTTTTTCTTTTTTTTTCTGCAGATGATGGCGGACCTGATGTTCAGGAAGCAGGACTATGACCAGGCCATTTTCCACTTTCAGCAGCTCCTGGAGCAAAAGCCGGGTAGGATATAGTAGGTGCACTTTCATGAGCATGTTCGGTCCCCCCCACCACTCCTACTCCCGAAATCATGGAAATGCCGTAACCGGAGACTCTAACAGAAACATGCACTGTAAATATCGGTGGTCAGGCCATAATTTCTTTTGCATGTGCTCTCTCTCTCACTCTCTCTCTCTCTCTCTATCTTCAAGACAACTACCCGACGCTGTCACGTCTGATCGACCTGCTGAGGCGAGCAGGCAAGCTGGATGAGGTCCCCCGTTTTCTGGACATGGCTGAGAAGCACTCTCCCAGGGCCAAGTTTGACTCCGGCTTCAACTACTGCAAAGGTCTTTACCTGTGGTGAGTTTGATGGGAGTGTCGTTTTGAGGGGGTTTGTTTCAGTAATGGCTTCCAAGCAACAGGTCCTGGGGGTTAAGCACAGGTCCCTGGGCAGGGGCGGCTTCAGTTGGAAGTTGTCAGCTGACTGTATGTATAACCGTTTCCCCCTTCAGTGCAGTGAGGAATGCGAGTGGGACAGGAAAACATGGTGGTTTCACCTCAGAAGCTGGAGCGACATTGACAGCAGATGTGGTAACTTGGACCCGCGGAGGGATGATGTGTAATCATCTATGGCTTAGTTTCCTCAGCGATTAACTTTGATGTAACTTGAGTAATACTTAATGGCCTACAAATGGAAATTGGGGTAATTTTGTCTCCAACGATAATCCCTTGCATATGTTTTATTTTCTATAGTACTCTACGGTATGTCCTCCTTAGATTTACAAGGAATGGTCCCTCTTTCAACTGAAATGGCAAGAGTCAAAAAATAAGTTAGCCATGTATTAGAGCATCCATTCTGGGCAGTCGTGGGCCGAGGCCTTGTAGTTAGTCTTAGCTCAGGGCTTTGCTCAGAGTTGGTCTTCCAATCTGGGGGTTGTAGGTTCTAATCCCACCTGACCTCTCCTTACACCTCCATCCATGGCTGACGTGCCCTTGAGCAGGGCACCTAACCCCACATTGCTGCAGGGACTATAACCAATACCCTGAAAAAGAATAACTAAGTCGCTTTTGACAAAAGCATCAGTAATGTTATGTAATGTGATGCAATGTCATGCTCTTCTTCCTCCACTCAGGTACACAGGTGAGCCCAACGACGGGCTACGGCACTTCAACAAAGCCAGAAAGGACAACGACTGGGGCCAGAACGCCGTCTACAACATGATTGAGATCTGCCTGAACCCGGACAACGAGACCGTGGGTGGGGAGGTCTTCGAAAACCTGGATGGTGATATCGGGTGGGTTTTCCCCTATTAACACACCATTAATTCCCCATCCCACCACCATCACACTGTTTTTTAATACTTTTTTTTTCTTTTTACAAAATATATATATATTTTCAAAACGTAAGATGATTTAAGCTACCTTTTCCGTGCAGCTTTTTTCATCTGTGATTCTACATTCTCTGAGTTCACTGCCTGCCTGCCTGCTTGCCTGCACTTTCTGTTGCTTGGTGTTTGCTTTTTGACATCGGAGCCTAAAACTACAGTGTAGGGGCATGGGAAATGTCAGGGCTTTGAAGCACTCCGCGCCTTGTGTTTTCTTTCTCTTCCCTTTCTTCCGTCTTCATCTTCTTTCTGTTCCCTTTCTTCTGTCTTCATCTTCTTTCTTTCATTCTCTCGCTCTTTCTCTCTCTGTCCCTCCCTTCCTCGCCCCCTCTCCTTTTTCATTCTGTTTTTCTTCCTGTCTTTCTTCCTCTCTTTATTTCAGGAACACATTCTCCTCTTTCTCTCTCCCTCCCTTACTCTCTCCATCCATTTCTCCACTCTCCCTGGTTTTCCTCTCTGCATCCTTCCTTCCCTCCTATCTTTCTTCCTCTCTGTCGTCCTCTCTTACTGTCATGGACATTTTTTTCCCTTTTCTCTTCCCCTTCCTTCCTCTCTTCCTATCATCTTATCTGAAGGAAACGAAAAAGAAGTCAAAAGAAAGGATTCTTTGACTTCTTTTTCGTTCTCTTCCCCTTCCTTCATCCCTTCATCTTCCATTCTTCCGTTCGTTCTGTCGTTCAGGAACT
This sequence comes from Engraulis encrasicolus, assembly GCF_034702125.1. NCBI lineage: Eukaryota > Metazoa > Chordata > Actinopteri > Clupeiformes > Engraulidae > Engraulis > Engraulis encrasicolus. The sequence goes on from NC_085869.1 coordinate 46,798,391, forward strand.
CCACGGAGAAGCAGGAGTCGGAGCAGCTGGCGGTGCGCACGGCGGAGAAGCTTCTGAAGGAGCTGCGTCCCCAGACCAGCGAGGGCCAGGTGCAGCTGCGCATCCTGGAGCACCACTGCCTGCTGGCCACCAAGCAGACCGCCAACGTGGAGCGCGCCCTCGCCGTCTTCACCGACATCGCTAACAACGAGGTAAGGACACAACGAGATGCATAGACATGCACACGTACGCACGCATGCACGCACACATACACACACACAAACACACACTGATCTTCACTGATATCGCTAACAATGACGTGAGGAAACAACAAGACACATACACACACACCCATACATACACACACACACATGCGCGCACACACACACATGCGCGCACACACACACACACACAGATATAGCCAAGCAGATGGCCAACGTGGAGCAGGCACTCAGTGGCATCTTCACTGGCATCGCTAACAACGAGGTGAGTGTAACGGAGGCCAACTAGCACAGAGTTGGCGTGGAACATTGGTAAACCTCCCTCCGATAGCTTCATACAGTTTCGTGCCGTTGGGCCGAGAGACTAGTCTCTTGGCCCAGCGGTACCGTACTGCGTCTCCCATTGCCGGACCGTTGTAGTTGACGAGATCGCACGTTCGATCCCCGAAGGGGGTGAACAGGTGCAAGATGACCTCCGTCACATGAGGCAACAAGACACATAGACACATACACAGCTCTTGGCCAACGTGGAGAGGGCCCTCATCATCTTCATTGACACTGCAAACAAGGTGAGAGGGTAAAGCAGGAAACACATTGCAAACAATGCCATACCAGGATATAAGGAGGATGTGTTATTCGTCAAGAGCATAGAGATGAGGCATTCAGTGAACTGGCCAATACAATCGTTTTCTCAAGTGTTTGAAATACAATTTGGAGTTGGAGGATACAGTTTGAGATACTGGGGGGGGGGGGGGGTTGGAGGATGCAATAAGTGCATACGGTTCAAAGTGTTGAGGTTGGGAGGAGTATTGATGATTCACAGAAAGAAAACAGTGAGTGAAAGAGGTGGCGTGTGTGTGTGTGTGTGTGTGTGTGTGTGTGTGTGTGTGTGTGTGTGTGTGTGTGTGTGTGTGTGTGTGTGTGTGTGTGTGTGTGTGTGTGTGTGTGTGTGTGTGTGTGTGTGTGTGTGTGTGTGTGTGTGTGTGTTTAAAGGGCAAAGCAGGATACACACACACACGGCAGGTGGTGGGCAGGCAGCCTCTCCCAACACACACACACACACACACACACACACACACACACACACACACACACACACACACACACACACACACACACACACAGACACACAGACACACACACACACACACCTTCCATTGTCAGTTGGGAACCTGCCCAAAGGCAGCTCTTCTCTCATGTTAAAGTCTCTTGGGTTGACTTTGGCTTCAGTAAGTATTTACACATGTGTTTGATGCTCAAACAACTTGACACCTTAAGTAAATGTGGGGAGGTACATAGACACCTGCAACCTGGTGTGTGTGTGTGTGTGTGTGTGTGTGTGTGTGTGTGTGTGTGTGTGTGTGTGTGTGTGTGTGTGTGTGTGTGTGTGTGTGTGTGTGTGTGTGTGTGTGTGTGTGTGTGTGTGCATGACAGAAAGAAGGAGTTTGTGTACTGCAGTAAGGGAGAGCTTCCTCATTGGCGTGTCATTTCGCATGAGTTCGCCATGACGCACTGTGGAGATCTCTAAATTCAGATGACCTTATGATATTGAGTGTTTTATGTGACAATGTCCTCAGTACAGATCCATTAAACCACATGAGATGACACCTTTACGTAGTCTCAGTTTGAACATCGCTACCACGATTCATTTTCATAGTGAAAATGTTATCTGTAGATCTGTTATGAATAATTAATGTTTTGCTCCTGTTAGTCACTTTCTTGACTAGCGTGGCCGTGGTATAAAGGTTAGGAAGTGAGCCTTTGTGTGAAAAGGGTGTAAGTTTGTGTGCCGTACCATCCATGGCTGAAGTGGACTTGAGCAGGGCACCTAACGTCACACTGCATCTTGGTCTTTAACCAATACCCTGTACCTAAAGAACTGTAAGTGGCTTTGGACAAAAGTGTCAGCAAAGTGTTAATGTCATGTAATATGTGCGTCATCTGTTTTCCAGAAAGATCATGTCCCTGCATTGCTAGCCATGGCCACAGCCTACATGATCCTGAAGCAGACCCCGCGAGCTCGCAACCAGTTGAAGCGCATCGCCAAAATGAACTGGAATATCATCGACGCGGACGAGTTTGAGAAGAGTTGGCTCCTGCTGGCTGACATATACATCCAGTCAGGGAAATATGACATGGCAGGGGAACTGCTGAAACGCTGCTTACGCCACAACAAGGTCAGTGCTGGGGACGCCGTGGCTAAGTGGGCTAAGGTAGCGTAGCATTAAGTCGAGGACCAGGGTTCGATTCTGTCCCGAGGTCAATTACCGATTTTTACACTTTTCCCTCTTCTAGTACTTCTCTGTCACTCTCGCACACTGTTCAATCCAATAAAGGCCAACAAATATCTTTAAAAAAACAAGGTCAGTTCAACCAATCCAAAGGAGACGTGACACCATGTTGACACCATATGTGAACACACAACTTCTTTTTATGTTGGTGACAGAGGATTTATGTGATGTATAATGCCTCTTCGTGCGTACTTAGAAATAAATAACACATGGTCTAATTGCGTTTTTTATGCCTGTGCAATTTCGTCTGTTTGTCACTCATTCCATAATTTCCACTTGATGATAGTGTTATGGTTTCTGCTTTCTCGTTGCAGTCCTGTTGTAAAGCATATGAATACATGGGCTACATCATGGAGAAGGAGAAGGCCTTTCGAGACGCTGCGTTGAATTACGAAATGGCTTGGAAGTATGGAAATCACACCAACCCAACAATCGGTATGTTATTGGGAGGGAAGAAACATATTATGGAATGAAGAGAGGTCTTAGAGTTTTCTAGTTAAACCAAGTTGAAATATTTACATCGAGATACATTGTGGGTCTGCTCCTTTTGTAATTTAGTCTCTATCAGCTTGTTTGCTGTTTGCACATATTGTATGAATATCCTGTACCCCCATTGTTTTCCAGGGTATAAACTTGCGTTCAACTACCTCAAGGCCAAGAGATTCGTGGATGCAATAGATGTTTGTCACAAAGTAAGTTCTTATTCATATCTGACTCATCCGGAACGCTGGCTACAGTAAATGCATTTTAATACATATATTCAAACATAGTTTCACTGACAACATGAATGGTTCTCTCCAAGGTCTTGGATGCCCATCCAAATTACCCGAAGATAAGGAAGGAGATATTGGACAAGGCGCGAGCTTCTCTGAGATCATAGACACATCAATTCAGCTGTGTGTGTGTGTGTGTGTGTGTGTGTGTGTGTGTGTGTGTGTGTGTGTGTGTGTGTGTGTGTGTGTGTGTGTGTGTGTGTGTGTGTGTCAGAGAGATCAAGAATGTATATGATTGTTTGGTGTGGGAAAAAACCTGCCGACTTAAAACCAGTTTGTATTGCAGATTGTGCAGTTGTTGGCACAATCATGAACTGATCCATTGTAATGGATGCCGTGCATTTTTATCAATAAATATAATTAAGAATGTGCATCGTTGCATCACGCATTTATTTCTTGTGCAACTGCTGTTTTTTTCTTCTTTTTTTAAAGGCAGTGTTTGCAGCAAAGCTATAATTTCTTTCAAAAGAGTAAAGCCTATGGAGGGGGCACATTGGTTTAAATGAAACGGCCATATGTAAAAGACAGTGTAAACATCTTTAAAACAAAGTCTTTCATGTATAGTATGTCATGTCACGTTTATGACTTGAAAGTATTATCTGACTGATTGTGTGCCCTTTGAAGCTAAATCCAACTGCTGTATGAAGCAGGACGCAAGAGAGTAAATTAACTTAAATTACTGGCTTGGCTTTTGTATGCAATAAGGATAAAGTTAGTCAGATATTTTTAGGTTTTTTTTCTGCATGAAGGAGGATGACTCCCTTTTTAATTAAAGGAGGCTCTTGAACTGTGAGCACTCTGTAACCCCCCTCCACGGGAAAGCCGAGGTCTGTGAAGACTTGGCTGAGTGCTCTTATTGTCATTTTTGATGAGCTCGGTCAGCAGAGTGGCACATTCATTCATAGCAGTAGTAACTAACTATTAAGAAATATCAGAGTCTTGACGCGTAATGGACATTGATATGTTGGCATTGTGGTCATCTGCTTGCATATGGATTTTATTGTATGGGGAAAATGTTCTTTCACTACCGGTGATGGCAGGAGATCTGATAGCAGAGAGAGCGCAATAATGCCTGACAAACTGACATTTCCTCGGTTGAAGTGAAGTCATATCAGCGAACTCTCCTCTCTCACCCCCAACACCACCGGGCGTCTTTAGAGGTGCCAACAGAGAGCAGGACGGAGAGAGAGAGGGAAGTCACGGTGCTTTGTCATTTACGTCCCTTTATTGGACTGAGATATTTGCCAACTTCGCACTCGGCCAACTGACCACATGGGCTCCTGCTCCGCGAGCGCGGAGAAGTTGGAGAACAACTGGATGTCTGTGACAGCAGACGTGAATATGGATTACATACTCACTTGTTCAACGTGTTTGGTAAGAACAGGATTTTACTTTTTTGTTGACTGTCTATAAGGTGCTCGCCTATGAAGAACTAATAGCAATGGCTGGTATTTAGACGAAGTCTTCTGTTAAGCGTCAAATTTACACAGGGTACCGCGCAATCGGCAAATTCAGAGTTCCTTTCATTCCGGTGAGCGTACGTATGGCCGTGGTAAAGGCGACTTTCTTCAACGAGTGTCCATTTGCCCCTTCACTAAGTGTATTCTAAAGACTAGAGTAGTTACTTTAAACGGAAGCAATACAACTTCTGAAGCAGACAGTGATTATTCCTTGGGTCGATACCGCGAAGTAGCCTACCCCTATTCGATGCTGTTTGTAGCCTATGCGTCTTGGGCATGCCTTCAACTAATTGTATCCCAGCAACAGTTTCATTGAACGCATGGTTGAACAAATCCTGTTACTAAAAAGAAAACGACCAATCCCAGTATTATTAGGTCGGATATCCTGGTGGCTCCGGTATTTTTGGGTATTATCCAGGACCTTGCAAGTCAGTCTTCTAAAATGATTAACCTAACCCCTGCTGCAATTTATAGGCTGCCCTTGAAAAAAGTAGGGGAGAGTGGTACCGAGACTTTTCCCATGAGATTTATTTCATTCCTGTGTGAGAATTAGGTGTGATTCAGTCTTCCAAATGCATTTAAATCCACCTACGCAAAATGGCCACAGAGCATAATCGTTGGAGGATTTTCCTCCTCAGAAGAGGCGTTAAACTTTAAGGTATTCTTTTACTGGAAGAGCCTCTACCAGAAGCCTGTTATTATCCCCTCTAAATGGAGAAAAAGAAGGTAACAGTCTACGCACGCGTGCCAAACAGGTCTCCACCCTCTCTAGCTCTACCTGGGATAAGCACACCTGGATCCACCGAGACGGAAGTGCAATGCAGACACTTCTAAATTTGACCAAGAGGCTGGGATTCTGTTCAGGAATGTCACTTATTTCTCCATGGAGCTTATACTTACGCGTCGAGGTCGATTAGATTTCGATGAAGATCACGACAATGTCGAGGTTTAAAAAAAGGTGTATAACTTTTTGCTTCTATGCTGAAAACGTGTTATTAGGATTTGAGAGAGATAATGGGAGCTTGTGTTGAACACAAGCGGTGATTTAAAAGGCTAGCGGTACACACTGATGTTGCGAGCTCAGCCGCTTGTTTAGCAGTGTATGTGATTTGCCTCTGAATGAAGTTTGGTATGCAGTAGGATACCCCGCATGTTTTAGTGGGAAAGGCCAGGGTAAATGGCCTCAATTGAATAGCCTATCATGTTCCTGGAATTTTACCGTGCCATTAGTGCTTAATTCAAGAACACCATTAGAAAGTCAGGGGTGGTCGTTTCTTCTCACAAAAACTAAAAATATGTCTGTTCTGTGCAAATGTTATAGTAATGACTCATTTAAGGATTTTATACCATCCGGGCAGTCTTGAATATCAGATTCAGTGCAAATGTTAGTCTTGGATTAGGATCGAGTAAGGGTGGTTGAACGTCTCAATAATGTTCCTAAACTCTGGGATTGAATTTAAATGAGTCCATTCAAAACAAAGAGGGTAACTGAGATGCACTCTGAGAAGAGTTTTTAACTTTATTCCTGTGTGTGTGTGTGTGTGTGTGTGTGTGTGTGTGTGTGTGTGTGTGTGTGTGTGTGTGCCCGCGTGCGCGTGCGTGTGTGTGTGTGTGTGTGTGTGTGTGTGTGTGTGTGTGTGTGTGTGTGTGTGTGTGTGTGATTCAAAAGGTCTACCCATCAGTGATGTCTGTGACCAGGATTATCTCCGACAGAAGTGAGTCTTAACCATTCTAAGGGGGGACCCATCTGTGATTCCCTGGACATTCTTGAGCTGAGAAATGAACGGCTTCCGCAGGCTCCTGCGACGCAGATTACACCCTTGGAAAGTGGTGATTGTGGCCCTGGTCTTTGTCACCTTCCTGTTCCTCATCCAACGGGAGGTGATCAGCCAGGGTCCCCAGGAGGAGCCATGGCTGAGGGACATAGTGGGCAAGAGGGACGCTGTGCTGGGCATGGTCATGGGAGCGGTCAACAACTTCAGGGAGTCCATGCCAAAGATGCAGATCCGGGCCCCCGTCAGGCAACCTGAGGTGGCTGCTCCTGGGCAGTCGTCATCATGTCTGCCTGGCTTCTACACCGCCGCAGAGCTCAGGCCCGCGCTGGAGCGGCCCACCCAGGACCCCAGCGCCCCGGGGGCCTCGGGGAAGCCCTACCACACGGAGCACCTGGGGCCCGCGGAGCAGAAGGAGAAGGAGAAGGGGGAGGCCAAACACTGTTTCAACCTGTACGCCAGCGATCGCATCTCCCTCAGCCGAGACCTGGGAGCAGACACCAGGCCGCCAGAGTAAGTTTGATCGCTCACTCACTGTCAGGTGTTAAGACACCTTGCAAATTTGGTTCAGAATCATTTGTTTTACAAACATGATTTATTCAAATTCTCTTGAGCATTTTTACATTTTATATCATTTTTACAAGTTATCTAAATGATGATCATTGAAATGAAGGGCGCATTTTATGCTGATATTGTGTAAATAAAGCAAAACAAAAACACTAAAAATGTCATGCAGAAACACAAGGCAAATGTAATTCATTTAACTATATATTCACATATAACAAAACAGAGAAATGCTTGGTTATGCTTTGGTTCCAATGAGATGTTGAGTTCAATGAAGCTTACGGTCTTGGTTAATGTCTTGGTTACCGTCAGAGTGGCCAAAGAGGCACAACAGCAGACGTTTCAAAACATCCTGAAGCAACCCCTAACTGAAAGCACAGCACCATCTTGTGGCCGAAAACATAATGGCATGCCGGAGTAATAATATTCATAATTTGCACTGAGGATGTTTGTGGGCAGGCTTTTGGACTAGAGTAGCAACAACACAACCGAAGACCAAACGAGACGATCAAAGAACTATATAAAATCACCCCATATGTCTGTCTCCGGCAGAAATGACTGCACAGCCCTCGACATGCCTCTGATATTCGTCTGCCGTTACACGAGAAACTCTTTCAGCAACCACAGGCATACAGGCCTTCCCTGAAACATTTCTCCCCGCATGCCAGACCACTTAATAGATTGCTTAGGACGGAGACCCTGTTTATCTTGGCTAATTAAACACGTCTGTTCTTGTTCCTCATATTTTTAGAATGGGGTGGTCATTCACACCGCAGTTTATTATGCAGAATGAATTTTAAAAGGGTGCACACAGTAGGAGCAGCGCAGTGAAAAGTAAACCATGCATCCCAGGTATTTAAGACTTTGAATGGGAAGACGACCACAATGCCACATGCTTTACTAACTCCAACCCCCCTCTTTCAGTGTTTCCAGCAGAGCATTTGATATTCAACATGGCTGTTTGGTTAGCTTGTATCGGACAAACTGTCATTATCGGAAAGGCTATGTTCTTCAGTTCCATATGAGATATGGTATGGAAACAACATACTAATTGTTTGTACCTTTTTTGTAAAGCAACTTTAGAAATCACAGTAGATTTGTAATACAGAATCTTCATCTTTTCAGGGAAGCTACTGAAGGTGGGAGGTGGCCGCATTAGCTGTAAAGAGTAGAGGGAAACTTGTCTACTTGTGTACGGACACTCTTTTTAGCTGATTATAATAACAACGAATTAAAGCAAAGCCTATAATTCTATCTACAACACTGTTCTTTGCTTTTCTTTATTCTATTCTATTCTCCTCTCTCTTACTCAGGTGTATCGAGCAGAAGTTTAAGCGCTGCCCTCCTCTGCCGACCACCAGTGTGATCATTGTGTTCCACAACGAGGCCTGGAGCACGCTGCTGAGGACGGTGTACAGTGTGCTGCACACCTCGCCAGCCATCCTCCTCAAGGAGATCATACTGGTGGACGACGCTAGCGAAGACGGTGAGAGGAGAGGAGAGGAGATGGGTGAAGAGGGTGGAGAGGATGGGAGAGGAGAGAGGAGACGGAGGAGAGGAAATGGTGGAGAAGCTGGAGAAGACAGGAGATGGAGATTATTTACCACCACACATGCTTAGCACCATCTAAAGTAAATTTGTTTATCTTGGTCTCTTCAGACCACACAACATGGTTCCAGTGATCAATATCCTTGGTCTGTTCATCTCTCTTGAGACCAAGATAAACACATTTGATTTAGATGGTGTCAAGCATGTGTGGTGGTAAACGAGTGAGTTTTTTTTTTTTTTTAAGTTTATGCTCTCAGTAGCTAAGCATGGTAATGGGACTGACATGGTTTGGGGATGCATGAATGCTGTCAACATTGGCAATCTGAATTACACCTAAAAGAAACATGCATGTCAACATGCACTGTGACTACTGAAGCAGATCATGATATTCTCCATAGGATTGCATTCAAATCTCACACCAATCTATTTAAGCCAGGTGCACACTCAAAATGTAAAAGTTCAGTGGAAAGAAAGGTTGAAACGCACACAGATGACCTCTCTTTTAATCCCTTTTCATTTCAAGACAATTCGACCAAACACGGCCCCTTCTCTACCGGATTTTAATCTGGGGTGTACTCACTTTTGTGGGTACATGTTCAAACATTAATGGCTGTATTTTTGTTTTTTCTGAGTGAACAAGACATTTAAGCGGTTATATATGTTGTTAAAAGGTCACTAATCATTGTGTCAAAGTGAAATTTCTTTAATGTTATCCTATGAAAAGATATACTCACAAATCTGCAAAAACTGTGAGGGGTGTACTCACTTACGTGATATACTGTATGATGCCATGTTGGAGAGAAGCATCCTGCGAGACAAAGCCAGCCAGTACTGGTAGGGGAGAGGGGGGTTGGATAGATGGATAGACTGGTCTCGGCTAGAGTGGTTACATTACATTACATTGCATTACATTACACTTAGCTGACACTTTTATCCAAAGCCATTTACGGATATTACAGGGTATTGGTTACAGTCCTCGGAGCAGTGTGTGGAGATAGGTCCCTCCCTCAAGGGCACTTCAGCCATGGAGGGAGGAAGCGATTGGGAAAGGGCAGGGATTGAACCTGCAACCCTGTGATCTACAGTCCAATGCCCTAGCCATTACACCATGGCTGCTCTAAAAAGGGGTTAGTGTAGGAGGTAAGTCGAGCAGTGGAGAAATGGAGGGGAGCATCCTGGTGTGGACGAATGCAGCTAGCACTGGTAGGGGAGAGGGGATAAATGGACAGAATGGTCTTGGCTGGAGTGGTTAGGAACGTTAGGAGGGAGGGCAGGCAGGCGGGCAGGCAGGCAGCGTGGAAAGGGGTCTGTGGAGAGAGAGAGAGAGGGAAAGGACCACCCTGCCTTCAGGGGGCTCCGCTTACGTCTAGCCAGCCCGCCGGGCAGCCCGCATACCCCTGGCCTGGTCATGGAGTCTACAGACACCTGTGTGTGTGTGTGGATATGTGTCTGAGGCACTGGTTGCTATGTAGTGTGTGTGTCTGTCTCTGTGTGTCTGCCTGAGGCCCTGGCTACCATGGTATGCGTGTGTGTGCATGTGTGTGCGCGCACGTGCGTGCGTGCGTGCGCATGCGTGTGTGCGCAATCTGCGCATGCATGTGTGTGATTTTAGGTTCCTGGCTACTTGCAAAAAGACTGCTGGTGGTTGGAGCTGGAGAGTGCTTTTACTGAAAGCAGACATTTAGTGTGTGTCTGTCTGTCTGTCTGTCTGTCTGTGTGTGTGAGTGCATGTGTATATAATGGAGTGGAGAGAGATTGAGGGTGTTGAGGGGGAAAAAGACAATGCGGTCAGAGAGCGAGAGAGAGAGAGAGAGAGAGAGAGAGAGAGAGAGAGAGAGAGTGTGTGTGTGTGTGTGTGTGTGTGTGTGTGTGTGTGTGTGTGTGTGTGTGTGTGTGTGTGTGTGTGTGTGTGTGTGTGTGTGTGTGAGAGAGAGAGAGAGAAAGAGAGCATTTTTATGAGTCAGACGCTCACGGCTGTAAACAGGCTCCCGGGTCCAGGAACTAAAATGAGTCTCCAGATTGTGTGGAATGGGCCCTGGCCCACAGTCATTTGGAGGGAATAACCCCAGCCATTAGCACTGAGTAATGCAGCTATTGTACAGTCCTGCTCCTCTTGCAGGAGGAGATGGACTGGTCAGACACATAGCTTGGCAGCAAGCCATCTTGGCGAGGACAGCCAAGAACTGTGTGTCTGTGTAAGTGGGGTTGAGTGTCTATCGTTCAATCTCCTTCTCTCTTGGTCCTGCTCTCTCACCATCCTCTTCTTATTTTCTCTCTCTCTCTCTGTCGCTGCCTCGTTTTCTCTGTCTTATTCTTTCACCATCCTCTCTACTTCTCTCTCTCTCTCTCTCTCTCTCTCTCTCTCTCTCTCTCTCTCTCTCTCTCTCTCTCTCTCTCTCTCTCTCTCTCTCTCTCTCTCTCTCTCTCTCTCTCTCTCTCTCTCTCTCGTTTCCTTTTACCATCTTCTCTATTTTCCCGTGTCTCTTTCTTCTCTCTCTCCCCCTTCTCCGTTGTATATTCTGCTCCATTCTCCTGCCTGTCTCTCCCCATCCCTGTGTCTGAAAGAATGCAGTCAGACTCACAGTATCATGAGGCTCATTCCACAATGGAACGACTGCAATCCAAAGTTGAGCCAAAAAAAAAAAATAGAAAAAGGAAGAAGAAAGAAGGGAAAAAAAACGGCTGACTAATACATTTTTCGAGCGTCTTGCTCACTGCTGCTGGCATGTTATAGTGATGCAATTTATGAGAGCATGAGAAAGCTGTCATCCCCCCTGTGCAATAACGTCAGTGGGACAATGGGGAGCATAGTAGTGTGTCACTGAGGAGATTTCCCCTTGAATGAGGCCAAGCCAGAGATGATTGTACTTTCGAGAAAAGATATCTCAAGTCCCGTCACGCCCTCACAGTCAGTCAGCCTCTGTGTCAACTGTGGCCAGTCAGTCACTCACTGATACTGCTGTGTTTGTTTTGTTACATTTTTATGGCGTTTTATTGCCTTTAGTGGTTAGGACTGTGAAGAAGTGACAGGAGGCAAGTGGGAGAGAGAGATGGGTTGGGTTGGGAAATTATCTAAGCCGGATTTGGAACCTAGCTCACCACGGATGTGTGCATTAGCACCCCCTGTTGTGTTTTTTTTTAATTATTGTTGTGGTTGTTACCAGGGGAATATTCCAAAAGCCTGGCACAGTGGTAAACCAGATTAAATTAACCTTGTCTCTAGTGTTGGCCAGGGGACTAGGTTGCCATCATGTGATTGCTCTTGTGGTATTGTGGTCCCTGCAGAGGGAATGACAGTCAATGCCTGAATCCGAGTCATTGAAAATAAAAACAATGAATGCAGAAGATATTTTCTGTTGATTGCTTGGATGGTGTCGTTTTCGATACGAAATGCATTGAAAACCCTGTTTTTGTTTGTGTGTTATTGTGTGCAGAGCGTCTGCGAGGAGAGCTGGATGCGTACGTGAGGAGGCTGCACATCGTGCGTGTGGTGAGGCAGGCGGAGAGGAAGGGTCTGATCACAGCTCGCCTGCTGGGGGCCTTTGTGGCCACCGGGGACACTCTCACCTTCCTGGACGCACACTGTGAGTCACACCGCCACACTGTCCTGTTAGGGTGGGGTGGGGTGGCGGGGGGGGGGGGGGGGGGGAAGGGGTTTACACTCAGTGCTCTTTCCATTATCCTAACTCCCCTCCTCAACCTGTGCTTGTGGCCTCACACGTTTCCCTGCTGTCAGCCTAGCCACAACAACCTTTCAGGGACTTTTCCCCATTCAACATCTGGATTGCACATGAGGAAAATTACCTTTGAATTGCGCTTTGCAACATATTGAATTAAGCTTCTTGCGACGTCATCACGTCGTAGGAGGATAGGGCATAGTGATACATTGTAATATCATCATGTTTGGGGGGCAGGGGGGGGGGGGTGACGGACACAGTCATCTGTCAGGGTGTAAGGGCCCATAAGACATCTATCGTTTGTGTATAATGCACATGTCTGTAGACATTTGTTCTGTCTCAAAGGGCGCACTTGTTTCAGTGCACTGACCTTTAATGCATAGTGTATACAGTTCACTGAGGTTGTTAGTGTGTAGTGTCGATGCTGAAACGTAGTGCCCGAAGCAGTGTTAATTTTGTCAGCTTTTTTTGATTTAGTCTTAGTCTTAGTCACAATGACGAAAATCAATTTTAGTCATAGTCATATTTTAGTCATTGCCTTCCCAATTTAGTCTTAGTCTTAGTCAAAATGACGAAAATCAATTTTAGTCATAGTCAAATTTTAGTCATTTTAGTCAACATTTCAAATTTTAGTCAACATTTCAATTTTTAGTCATTTTAGTCAATATTGTGTAAAATAAACAACCTACAATGGCTATTGTTATTTCACAAAGTATTACTAATATTGCCTATTGCAGCAAATATTCACCTTGTTACTTGGTCATTTTCCACCACAACCCAAATCAGTAATTTCAACATCATAGAGCAAAAGAGCATCACACACACACACACACACACACACACACACACACATCCAGGTGCAGGCTGCGCTCTCTCTCTCTCTCTCTCTCTCTCTCTCTCTCTCTCTCTCTCTCTCTCTCGTGCGTTAGAAGCTGCTGCATGTTATATTTAGGGCCCGAGCACCGAAGTGCAAGGGCCACGCGGTGGCCCTTCGCCCTCTCGGTGCGAAGCCCTATTGTTTTCCGAATGATTATTATTATTATTATTATTATTATTATTATTATTATTTTTCTCCTTAGTCTTTGGCGCTGTTGGGCCATTTTTCGGGCACTTCCGGTGCTCGTACACTTACGCCACTTGGTACACACATTGGAGATTCCCACCGCTACTCAGACGCCGAATATTAACCCCCGATGGAACACGGGTACGAGGCCACGCCCCCGAAAGCGTTTAGGGGCGGGGCCGACATATACTTTGAGCTAGAGACTCGGGACTTTTTTTAGGGTGTGTATCTCACTAAGGCGCATCATAAAGTCCGATACAACGATATGGCCACGCCCAACAGGAAGTGAGATATTTTGACTTTTTTGCCATTTTTTAGCATTTTTTACGTACTTTTACGTACTTGTCCTACACCGTACATCGTATCGACTTCATATTCTGTGGACATGAGGTCAAGGCATTGAAGATGATATATTGCGAAGGAATTTTTCATATCTCGTAATTTGCCAAGATGGCGGCTCCTTGAAATTAGGTATCTAATTCTAAAACAGGAAGTTGGCTACCATTTCAGTTTGGAGTGTTTTGTAACAGTGCAAACGCACACATGTATGCATATAATGAAAACTAACTTTTCTATATGCCTGAAATGGAGGCCACGCCCCCAAACAGGTTTAGGGGCGGGGCCAACATCTACTTTGAGCTAGAGTCTCGGGACTGTTTTTAAGTTGTGTATCTCACTAAGGCGCACAATAAAGTCCATATAACGATATGGCCACGCCCAACAGGAAGTGACATATTTTGACTATTTTGTCATTTTAAAACAGGAAGTTGGCCACCATTTCAGTTTGGAGTGTTTTAAAACCCTGCAAACGCACACATGCATGCATATAATGAATACTTACTTTTGTATATGCCTGAAATGGAGGCCACGCCCCCAAACACATTTAGGGGCGGGGCCAACATCTACTTTGAGCTACAGCCTCGGGACTTTTTTTAAGTTGTGTATCTCACTAAGGCGCACAATAAAGTCCATACAACAATATGGCCACGCCCAACAGGAAGTGAGATTTTTTCACTTTTTTGGCATTTTAAAACAGGAAGTTGGCCACCATTTCACTTAAGACTGTTTTAAAACAGTGCAAATGCACACATGTATGCACATATTGAATACTAACTCTTCTATAAGCCTGAAATATAGATAAGGTATAGCGCCACCATGTGGTAGGCAAAGGAACTGCAGGAAAAGTGTAATTCTTCAATATCTTGGGAACTGAACGTCGTACAGACTCCTTTTTTGTTTTAGGGGGTCATAGCGACATGCTAATCATGACAATGCTAATGCTAATTTTGAATGCTAATTCATGCTAATTACTTTTTCGTCAATATCTCGTGAACCGAACGTCGTACAGACTCCATTTTTCCTGGGGGGGGCATAGCAACATTCTAGGTGGCATGCCCCGTCCCTGCAATGCATGTGTGCGAGGGCCCGTCATCGCCGCTTGCGGCTTTAATTCATTTTGAGTTTGATCACGGAGGAAGCTACATGCTCTTCTTCACCTGACCGCGGGACTTAAAGCCTGCAGATTGCCGGCAGTGGGAAGACCAGACATCCCAAGTCTGCATGAAGTTCAAGAAGTCTCCCTGATAGTGGCTTCCCGATGACCACGAGTCAGATAAAATACTGCTGATGTTAGACTATGCAAGTTAGCGGTTTTTGTTTTCAATTGACAATGCGAGCAGAGAACGATAATGACTCGTGCGGCATGTGTGGAATAGGCTTAAATAGATTGCGCGAGCACACTTCGTATGCCCTGCAAAAGTCCCAGGAAAAATAGTTAGGCAGGGGTATGCAGACTGGACGATAGAAAGGACACGCACATACAAATATTTAAACACTAATACTGTTTTGTTTGTCGGGGGTGTCGAGGCTCGATAAGCATGACCTGAAAAGAGTTTTTGGAACTTAGGAAGACGCTGAAGACGCACGGACATGCTGTCGACTTCCTTGGGTCTTTTAGCGTTGCTCTCGACGAGAACAAGTTTCAAATCTCAACAGTTTAAAACTCCTTAGCGATCGCCCATCCATTGATTCTTTTCAGAACTAGGCTACAGTAGCCGTGCCTCTGTTACTTTAGACAGGCCAACTTTCCCCCTGCTGGCGCGCACTCCCGCGGTGACTGATTTAAATAAATTCACAAATCCGACCTTCATGATTTGCTTGCTGCCTACTCATATGGTTAAACAACAAATATAGCAAACATTACAAAAAAAGAACAGACAACGAACGCCGGGTTAAGACAGCCTAAGTGAAAAGGAGAATAGTGGAAGCTCGAGGAGGTTTAGAATGACAGTATCAGAGGAGGATTGGCGCGACTGTCATTACCTACTGCAGAAACACATGTCCTCGTCATGGATAAGAGGGTTGTTGAACATGTTTCAAAATGAACACTTCCATCAACGTCGGCTATTTTTTTTTAGCTTTCTCTGGGAATGTTTTAGGACCTAAACTCAACTTAAATGGACTCACTGAAGTACTAGGCTACAGAACTACTGACTGAGCCGCGCCATGCATTGGCTGCCAGCAGATACAAGCGAGGCAACACAGCGTGAGCGCGCAATCACCTATGAAGTTCAAGACACTTGTAGGCCTATATTACAATTACAAATTACAAATTAATTATAAATAATTATATATTTTTAATGTCCATTCGTCCATGGCTTGTAAATTTCGTCTCGTCTTAGTCTCCTTGACGAAAATATTTTTTTATTTTCGTCATATTTTGATTTGCTTGAGGCAATTTTTAGTGCGTCATCGTCTCGTCATCGTCAAGGGAAAAAGGGGCGTTGACGAAATATTTTCGTCATCGTCGTGGTTGACGAAATTAACACTGGCCCGAAGTGCACAAGTGTGCCAATTGAGATACAGCAATTGTATGCATGTCTATGGTAGTGATTTGCACTGTCATGTCTAGGTGGTAGGGAAAAAGAGCTTGTTTGAACATGACTGTGGAGATTCTCAGTCATCCAGGAGTTCATCTTATTCATGTGAGTTTGCCTCTTCACTTATTCTGATGTGGCAATCAGAGCTCTGTAGAGACCTGTAGATCGATCTGTAGGTCTTGTTTAAAATAGTTAACTGACTGTCTGAGTGGCAAGTTTGACACTAAATGCTTTTTGGATTTGAACTGCAGACACTTTGGGCAGCCTCATCTGATCACAATACCTTACTAGTCCCACCCACGTGGATTGCTGACATTCACACAAAATTGAGACATTTTTTGGCAGTCTTGTTCGATCATCATCTTGTACCTCCCTATACCCTGCCCTGCCTGTCAGTGGTTGGTCAAAACGGCTTGTCTGAAACGGATGACCAAGTGGCCATACATAATACATTTTGGACATATACACACATAAAATACATTTGGAAATATGTGGTGGTTTGGGGCAACCTTGCCTGATCACCATTGTACATCGCTACGTCCACCAGTGACATTCTGACTGACAGGGGGGTGAGGCCAAAGGCTGGTTTGAAATGAATGGCTAACATAAGGCATGCTGTACTTGAAATATAAATGATTCTGGGCTCTCTTGAAATACTGGTGGAAACTATGGAAAGTCTTGGTTTTGGAAATACTGTCTCTGTAGCACATGGATGGGAAAAGTGCCTTACAACAATGCTCAGAGCCTCAGACATGTTTGGCATCATTGTGCATTCATGTGCTATGGGAATTCCATAAAGTGGAAAGTATCATTTTTCCCAGGGCATGTGAATGAACCATCACTATTTCAAGTGGAGGGGGCATTGCTTTAAGGTGCTTGCTCTGCAAGCCAGTCATTTTAACCAAATCCACTAACACCAAACCTCTTATGCAATGCACAATATTTTACCTCTGCCGTAATACAATACATTGTGCTCAATACAAACACAGCAGCCAATGCTACCTTCAGACAAAAAAAACATATTTGCGCTGCAGTACTTGATCCACTTATTCTTTGATCCATCCTAACCTAATGAGCATACAGTTAATGGGGAAAGAACACATCAGCTAATTAGAGAATCACCTTTAAGTGCACAGGAAGCTGTATCATATGGCAAGGTTATTTACTTGATTCAATTGAGTATGCTTATAAGTGCAAAGCATTGCCAGTCGTATGGAGACCAATTCTGCCTAATTGGCAACAGCATAATGAACTGATAAGTTGTACTGAGGAGATAATTATAAAGTTATAGAAAAAGGAAAGCACAAAAGTGTTTCCTTGTATTCATATAGGTGATGTGGGAGGGATTCCAAGAAGATGGTTAAGTCTGATAAGCCTGACTAAGTTAACCTACAAGTTGTGGTAAACCCTAATCACAGGGTAGTCATTTAGCTAAGAAAATGCTCTTCTGTTAAATGATTTATTACAACCCCAAGGTCAATTTAACCTGGATACTCCTGGGGCCTCATTTATCATCAGTTCGTAGAATGTTTTCTAAATTGTGTCTTAGGAGTGAAATTTAGAATGTTCGCAAGTACAGAAAAATCGTGATTTATCAAACGTGCGTTGGCTGCTCCTACGCACAAGTCTGCATGATAAATCCTACACCAAAGAAACTCAAGAGAAAGAACAATCTCTTGGCGGGGAATGCATTGGCCACGGTGTAGTACGGGGGCGTTGCCTGAGGACACGAGTGGATGGAAAATTAACTCCCTTGCGCATGGTCATTGGTCAGTGGGTGCGATGGATGCCATTTTCGTACTCCCTTGCACATGGTCAGTGGGGGCGACACCATGATGGATAATTTGTGGCCAAGTAACGGCAGCTGTTGGTCAGCAGTAATTGCTGGGGGTAATTAAGGACAGCTGACAGACATTCACGCTGTCCTATGACCTGTTCCACAGTGAATAACATTTCCGTACTCCCCTCGCCATCATTTCCTACTACGCTGTTATGACGTGAGTAAGCCCTCTTGTCTCAAGCCTCTTTGCCTACACCTTCCAAATCACTGTGCACGCGCGCATTCGGGGTAATTAGCATCCCGAAACGCCTCCAAGTAACCATATGTAAGGGTTAACGTTCGGCGAGAAGGTCGCTACCGTGGAATAGCAGCACGACAGAGAGAATCTTTAGACCCCGACGCGGAGCGGAGGGGTCTTGTTCTCTCTGAAGTGCTGCTATTCCACAAAGCGACCGACTCGCCGAAAGTTAACCCGCTTATTATATGGATATACTTAAATGATTCACACATGGCGGGGACATTTCTTTAGGCCTATTTAATGTGAGGTCTAGGCTATTATAGTTTCTAATGTCAAAAGATTGTTGCTGGGCAAAACAAAACGGTGCCGTTGTGGAACACCGCTAACAGCTAGGTAGCCAGGACAACAGGTGTTGTCGATCACAGCAGCTGATTAGAGTCTTGTTGAAAAGTCGCTTTAGCAGTGAAAAGTCTTGTTGCCATTGACAGCGGTCTGTTATAGACCAACCCGTCCGTTATCGAAAAATAACAGACGTGCGAACGTTGGGGAGCCCCGTTGAAATGAATGGAGCATTCGACCGATGACGTCACAACCATATAATAAATGGTATTAAAATATATTCAAATGCCATGTTAATTCGAAGGCGCCACCCTGTTCGGATACACATAAACACACGCGGACACACGCGCCAGTCGAAGCGCTGGCGGGAAGTGCGGAGATGGAACCATTTCTGTTGCAGAAGTGGAGGTGCTCTCGACAGGAGGAGGACCGTGTTTCAAAATATGTAAAAGAAGGAGACACACATGAACGAAAACACTGTAAAATAGCACACTGTCATACTCCATTGTCATTCAAAGCAAACTGTAGCTTGCACGGTCAATATTATTCACAATTTCGTGTTTCTTCCACTCACACGCATGGTCTGAGGTGTGCGTAGATTTAGGCACATTTCTACGTTCAAGTACATGTTCATAAATCCCACACTTTGCTCAGGAATGATCGCACGCACGCTTTACGCACAGATCTGTGCCTAAGAACGCTTGATAAATGAGGCCCCTGAACCATCGTCTTGGACTGCTCCCCTGGCCTACACTATAGACACGTGGTACAGCAGCTAATAGGTAGCCTGCAGTCCTCATTTATTTGAGCAATGTAGACGTTTTAGTAGTAGCACATGTCAGGGTGGTGCAACAACAGCTAATACCACTATTGTATGGATTCAATCAGTTTTTTTGTTTTGATGGAATGTCAAAGAAGGATATTCATTGCAGTAAATTAATCACCAATTTGTAATTCATTTATCCACATTAGTAGTGGTTGTACCACCTGATATCTGAGCCCAAAAAAACGTCATTGACCCACTGATGCCACTGAAGCACATCTTGGAATACATCCGTGATGAGTGATATATTTGCTAATGATGTCTGTGTGTACTGGGACAGGTGAATGCTTCCAAGGCTGGCTAGAGCCGTTGTTGGCCAGGATAGCGGAGAACTACACTGCAGTAGTGAGCCCAGACATCACCACCATCCACCTGGACACGTTTGAGTTCATGAAGCCCTCGCCGTACGGCCAGAACCACAACCGAGGCAACTTCGACTGGGGCCTGTCTTTCGGCTGGGAGACCTTACCGGACCACGAGAAGCAGAGGAGAAAAGATGAGACCTATCCTATCAGGTGAATAAGTCAGGTTTCATGTTTGAATGAATGAATGATGAATGATTCACCACTAAATTAGATAATTAACTTAACTACACCATGAGGAAATCATTTAACTTGGAGTCATGTATATGATATGCACATTCAGTAATGCAATGGTGTTAAATTAAATGAATAAGTCAATGAATCAGAATCAGACTTTAAATAGAGCTGACAGTGAAAACATCAACCACCAAAGAATTGCATGAATGGATGTAAATGGATAAGCTGTAAGTGCTGCGTGTGTGTGTGCGTGCGTGTGTATGTGTGCGTGCGGGCGTGTGTTATGCCCTTGGGTGGGATTTATGAGACATCTCAGATCGGTAATAGACTAAGACATATTATTGGCCCAGAGACTCATTTTAAAAAATGCAAAAATAGCGTCACCGACAGTTACCTGGAATGGCTCCTTGACATCCCGTCATCCATTTCTTTAAATTTGTGCAGAACGCCGACGTTTGCCGGAGGGCTGTTTTCCATCTCCAAAGACTACTTCTACCACATCGGGAGCTACGACGAGGAAATGGAGATCTGGGGAGGGGAAAATATCGAGATGTCCTTCAGGGTACACTTTGTGTAATCTTTGACTGCCTGCCTTTTCATTTGTGTGACAGATCTTCATATGCGAGCAACTCTTGAGGCACACAGACGCAGAAATGACACCGAAGCTGTGTGCGTGTGCGCGTGCGAGTGTGTCAGGACTGGACTGGTGATCTGGCATACAGGGCATTTTCCCGGTGGGCCGACAGTCCTCAGGGGTCGATGTTTTTTGTTTGTTTGTCTAACTTTTTCCCTCAGAGACTGGCCCACATTTTAGATTGGGTGGCCCATTGGTACATTCAGTGGACTTCTTAATTACACATAGTATACTGGGGGTGGGGGATGGTGGCGCTGTGTGGGGCTGGTCTATACCCAAAATGCCCAGGCTGTTTTTTGGTTCCCACGCCAGACCTGGTGTATAGATATTTCTGCGCGCCTCCTTAGAAAGCGAATCGGCGTGCGTGATTGATGATTGTTATGACACTAGACGTAAGTGGAGAAGGGTGGCGGAGACACTGAGTCTGTCCACCTGTCACATATTTGGTTTCAGGATGTAGTGGCCATGCAGGACTTGAGACTGTTACGCTTTAACAAGACGGTCGGTCACGTGTCTAGACTGGTCTAATGGAGGCACTAAATAGGCCCACTTATCAGAGAAATTAGTTTTGAGGTGTAATAACGTCTTATTGCTGTGATCATTCTGTCTGCATTTAGGGGAATGTGCTGATCATTATGTGAAGGGGTGGGAAAAAGGCCAGCTTGGCCATATTATCCTCTCCGTTGTCATTAAGCGTCTATGGCTCTGGTCTGTTTATGGTGATGTGCCCTTTGGGACGCATTTCATCACCATTCACACACGCATTCATGCATTCATCTAGCCATGGGCGTGCACAGATAGGGATGAGGTAGTGCTAAAGCACCTGCCCTTTTACCTTACTGGACAAAAAGTGCCCTTTTGAAAGGTTTATTTTCACAATGTACTTTGGTCAATATAATGTAATATAATATAATGTAATACTATGTAATATAGCCTCTATAACTCAGTAAGGAAGTTTCATATGCCTCCCGCCCCCCCCACTTGAGCACATGACCCCCCAAAATGTCTATGCATGCCACTGCAGCTCGCGTAGCCGCACTAGAACCGCATCAAGTTTGGAGGGTCTAGAATCTCATGATGGGTAAGGGGTCGGGCAGAAAGGTTGTCTTTGCAAATCCTTTTGCATGCAATAGTGCTACACACCCGAATCAGCGCAGCTGCACTTCATGGTCTTGGGAGCATCAATTGAGAAACCGTACGGCAGTGGTTCCCAACCTTTTTTGGCCTGGGACCCCATTTTGACATCCCAAATATCTAGGTGAAAGCGAAAGCCCATTGGGAAACTCCAACTCCCATTGTCATTGTCATTGTGACACAGCACTCCACAGCACACAAGTGAACACTGCACACTGCACACAACGAAATTGCATTTATGCCTCACCCGTGCAAGGGGGCAGCCCTCAGTGGCGCCCCATGGGGAGCAGTGCGGTGGGACGGTACCATGCTCAGGGTACCTCAGTCACGGAGGAGGATGGGGGAGAGCACTGGTTGATTACTCCCCCCACCAACCTGGCGGGACGGGAGTCGAACCGGCAACCTCTGGGATGCAAGTCTGACGCCCTAACCGCTCACCCATGACTGACATGATCTAGGAACCCCATACACATGTTTTTACGCACCTGAAAAAAACTATGCTAAGTTGTAGGCTGTTAAGCCTGTAAATATTTCTGAAAGGATATGAGAATGTATGTGACGTTTCAATCAGAATAGGTAGGTCTATTCTTTTTACATACCTACACATTTCAGGTGACCCCAATGTTGAAAAGCACTACCGTACGGATTGCTCCAGTGAATTACAGCACATTTACTGTATGTGACTTTCCATCGTCATCTTGTGTTCTGCTGCTGATACTGATGCTGTGTGATTCCCGCCCCCCTCTCCCCTCTCCTCTCCCAGGTGTGGCAGTGCGGGGGCATGCTGGAGATCATCCCCTGCTCCATCGTGGGCCACGTCTTCCGCACCAAGAGCCCCCACACCTTCCCCAAGGGCACGCAGGTCATCGCCCGCAACCAGGTGCGGCTGGCCGAGGTCTGGATGGACGGCTACAAGGAGATCTTCTACCGACGCAACCAGCAGGCCGCGCAGATGGCCAAAGATGTATGTATGTTGTTGTTGTTGTTGTTGTTGTTGTTGTTGTTGTTGTGTGGTATCACGTGTGATATCTTTAACACATGGTTCTTTAATGATGGTTTATTCTAGACAGTTATTGTAAGCCATTGGTAACACATTTGATCATTTATAAATCATAAATCATTAATCATTTGTACAAAGTAGATGCCAATTATGAGTTGTTGTGGAAGTTTCACTTTACGCTTCCCTTTTTCAATATTTGGGAATTGAATGACTGGAATAACTGTCCTACGTCAACTGTGGCTGAAGCTAACATTTTTGCTTGCTGATAATGCAACCTGTGCCCAATGTAGAGAAGGAGTGAGCATTTTGGAAATGGCGTAGTGTTCAAACCTCCAACCATTCACTTAATCAACAAGAGGGATTATTTATGCAAGTTATACACGTGGTGCTAACAGAACCAAGTTTTAATCTATTTTATTTATTTTTAGTTAACCTCTCTTTAACCAGGATGTGGTCCCATAGAGTTACAATGACTCTTCTGACAGGGAGTCCTGGCCAAGAAGGCGGCTTAAAAAGTTACATATTAAAAGTTACAATAAAAACGCAAAAGACAAGACAACACAGCTACATCTAACAGAAATAAACACATTAAGACGGAGTATACACAGACAGCCCAAAAAGCGGAAAGCAAGCAAGGAATTAAATTAAAAACAATTGCAAGTGATTCCACTAATTAATTCATCAAGGGAATGTCTGGAACAAACGATGTGAGATTGTGAATGTGGAATCCGGGTTACTCAGCAAAGCATGAAGGGCTAACTTCAAACCAAAACTCCCAAACAGCCAAACTGTCTTGTTATTTTCTCTACGGAATGTGAGTAGAGATAAAATGTTGCATTGGGCCTGATCAGTAGCTTTTTATTCTACAATCAGCTCACTAGACTAGATCAGTGTTCTCATTTCTCTTCACTGCATTGTGCTACTACCACAGATCACAGTTTGTGCAGCCACACACTGAGGCGGCCATTGATGTTTTGTCTGCCCAGAAGCAAAGCTTTACAGAAACACGCTGTTCTGCTCAGATTCTTTAGCATAAAGTCTGATCTCCCACCCACCACCCCAAACCATAGCTCTGTCAATGTTTTCCCCCAAATCCCCCCCTCAGCTGGAGCCACTGCAGCTGTGAGACAGGGGTCTAGGGTAACACGCAGGGAGCTGAGACGGGGAGGTCGAAGGGGTCAGTTGTCCCGGGCCTGGCGAGAAAGGGGCCAATGGCGGAACATATGCACAGGGCCCCAGGGCAAAACACTGATAGGGATCCTCATACAGCCTGCCAAGGTACTTCCCCCACCACCAATACAGAAGGGCCCTGAGCACAGGGGCAAATGCCCTGCTTGCCCTGCCTATAGCTCCGCCCCTGAACGGGGGCCCAAAACTGTGTCCTCATGACATTGTATGTGTTGGGCGGATGACTTGGTCCCAGGCACAGACAACGCAGTCAACGACCCTGAGTTGAGAGGCAGGGGTTTAACATGTGATAGAAAGTTGGTCTAAATAACCCCATGCTATTGTTCATGAGGCAGTGGGTACCCTGTGGAGAGATTGGCAGCTCAAGGCGACTTACTGGTGGAACAGGAGCCAGAGATGTGACACTAATGACAGCTGTGACTGGGGGAAAGCGGCGGCAAGCTCTCTCTCTCTCTCTCTCTCTCTCTCTCTCTCTCTCTCTCTCTCTCTCTCTCTCTCTCTCTCTCTCTCTCTCTCTCTCTCTCTCTCTCTCTCTCTCTCTCTCTCTCTCCCCACCTTCCCCTCTGTGGGTTTCGGTGTCCACAGTGAGTGGCCAGCAACGCAGTAGAATGGAATGCTGTGTGCGGCTGGACTATGGCCAGAGAATGCCCGTGTGCACACATGCCACTCAAGTTCACTCAGCCCACCTCCACCACCCTCACCCCTGCCTTAATCCAGTTGCATATTGCGGAGAGGGTGTAGGGTGTTCCGACACCCCCCACCACCATCACCCTTTAACCCTTTATCGCTGATCCCTGCATAGTTCCCAAGAAAGGTCTCGAGGCGAAAGGTCCGAGCCGCAAACATTTTTGTGTGCTTGTGTGTGTGCTTCTTGTCTTGGTTGACGAGTTACATTCAACAGTTTTTTTTCACTCAAAAATACTTGGAATTTGCATGTTTAGAGGTGTGTTTGCTTGCCTGCATATGTGTGTTTCTCTCTTTGTGTGTATGTATTTGTGTGTGTACATGTGTGTGTGTGTGTGTGTGTGTGTGTGTGTGTGTGTGTGTGTGTGTGTGTGTGTGTGTGTGTGTGTGTGTGTGTGTGTGTGTGTGTGTGTGTGTGTGTGTGTGTGGACATCACATCTCAACACTAGTATAGAACACCGGCGTGGCGTGTTTTTTGTATAATTACCTCCTTTTGATTAAGATCGGCAGTGCTCCGCTGGGCAGTGTGCGGTCCTGAGCGAGTGAGCAGCGGTATGTTTTCTATACATCTCCATAAATGCTGCCTCGCCGTGCCTCGCTTGCTCTCGGCCGTGCCATTGCTGAGGTATAAATATGCTTGTCCAGCTCTGCCTGGAGGACGTTATTGAATGAAATGCAGCCCAGAGATGAAAGGAGGGAGAGCGCAAGGGAGACGAAGAGAAGAGAGAGAGAGAAAGAAAGAGAAGAAGGGAGATAGACGGATGAGGGGAGAGAGAGAGGTTGCTTTCCTTGGCCTGGTCTGCTGTAGACCACATTAAACTAGACTGCCTACGGGGGGAAAGAGTGTAGTGTAGTGGAGAGGAAAGGGGGGCGAGGAGGAGAGGATGGAGGCAGTGGAATGGAGTGGTGATGGAAGCTTTCCCCACAGAGAGAGAGAGAGAGAGAGAGAGAGAGAGAGAGAGAGAGAGAGAGAGAGAGAGAGAGAGAGAGAGAGAGAGAGAGAGAGAGAGATGGATGGAGGTAGAATTGAGTATGGAAGGCCAGTGTGACCCCCGTGTGTGTGTGTGGTGAAGGTCCTCTGTTGCTCAGTCTCTCTCTCTCTCGTTGGCCTGCTCCACTCCACTCTGCTCAGACTGTCTGTGATTGTTTCCACAGGGGGCGTTTGGCGACGTCTCGCGGCGCGTGGACCTCCGACAGCGGCTGCAGTGCCAGAGCTTCTCCTGGTATTTGAAGCACGTCTACCCCGAGGTCTTCATGCCAGATCTCAATCCCCTCCACTTTGGCGCTGTAAGTCCACCAAGTCCCCCCACCTCCCTACCTCCTCCCCTCACTCCTGCTCCTTGTATTGCTTTGTCTGCATCGTTCAGTCTCTTTCTCTTTCTCTCTTGCTCTCTCTCTTGCTCTTGCTCTCTCTCTCTCTCTCTCTCTCTCTCTCTCTCTCTCTCTCTCTCTCTCTCTCTCTCTCTCTCTCTCTCCCTCTCTCTTCCTCTGTCTTCCTCTCTGCATCTTTCTTCTTCCGCTTCATTTCTTTCTGTATTCCCTCTATCCATCTTGGTTGCCTGGTCTCTCCAGCTCTCTCTCTCTCTCTCTCTCTCTCTCTCTCTCTCTCTCTCTCTCTCTCTCTCTCTCTCTCTCTCTCTCTCTCTCTCTCTCTCTCTCTCTCTTCATGTCTTTCCCTCCTCTCTGTTCTATCGCCATCTCCCCCTCTCTGTCTAGCCCAGCCACAGCCATCTCCATCTGCCCATTGTGGTTTAGTGCTGGGCATCTCCAGAGAGGGGTGTATGAGCTTGGCTCAGTGTGGAGAGGGAGAGGGAGAGGGAGAGGGAGAGGGAGAGCCAGTAAGACTCTCTCCAGGAGACGCGCCACTGTTTGAACAGCTTGCCTGTTACTGGAACAGCCCCTTTCCATTGACTCTTACCCCACTTTCCTCTCCTCTCTCCTCCTCTCCTCTCCACCACCACCTCCTCCTCCTCCTCCTCTATTCACTCGCTCCCGTCTCCTCTAGGTGAAGAATGTGGGCAAAGACTCGTGTCTGGATGCCGGCGAGAACAACGAGGGGGGGAAGCAGCTGATTATGTACCCCTGCCACGGCATGGGGGGCAACCAGGTCAGTTGGGCTTCACGCAGTATTGCTCTTTCACAGCCCCACTCACATGCGTGTTATCTTTTTTGGAAACACTTTCTTTTAAGGGACTATGGGGAAAATATCAGGAAGTGTTTAGGATTGAAAGAAAAAAAATCTTGAAGGTGCTTTTTGTGTGGTATGGAGTGAAGAAAAATCATTAGTGGAACAGTCGTATCTAAAACAAACGTGTAAAAACCCTTTATTTGTAACATGGCTATGTTAAAAAAGAAAAACGTGGACTTAGTTGGTACCAACCCACACAGTAGTATACATGTATATGTCTACATATTACCAGCATAGATAGCTATCTTCAGGGGATGTGAACACTTGAGATGTGTTTATCTTGGTCATGGAGTGGAGAGAGGAGAGAAGAGAGGATGGACTCTGTGTGTCTGGTGCCGGGAGAATGTTTTAACAAAAGCCCCCCTCCTCTCTTTTGTTTGCCCGCTTGTCAGTACTTTGAATACTCGACGCGTCAGGAGGTGAGGCACAACGTGCAGAAGGAACTGTGTCTGCACGGCACGGAGCGCACGCTCAAGCTGGAGGAGTGCCAGTATAAAGGCCACAGCAGCTTCGTGGGGGGAGAGCAGAAGTGGGAGCTCAAGGAGGTAAATGACTGATGTGTAATTCATGCTCATTGTGTCTTAAGTGTTAGATCAAGTCTTGAGTTTTTTGTTTTGTTTTAGACATGTTGACCCTCGACTGAAGATGGAAGTTACACAGTCCAAATGTGTAGAGTGAAGGATAAAACTTGTACATATCTGAAACAAAAGACATTTTGATGGTGTAACTTCCATCTTATCAGAGGGTCAACTTGTTTGAAACGATAGAAAAACTCAAGACTTGAGGTAAATGGCTCTCGTGTGTATGCATACAGGAGAGGAGATGGGTTACCTACCCAGATACTTGCACATACACAAAAGGAATATGGTACACACACACACACACACACACACACACACACACACACACACACACACACACACACACACACACACACACACACACACACACACACACACACACACACACACACACACACACGGGGAGATCAGTTACTCACATCCATATACTGATATGTACACACCAGGGCTTGACATTAACTTTTTTCGCTTGCCGGCCACTGTGGCTAGTGGTTTTCCCGAGTCACTAGCCATCCAGCCATCCACTAGCCTCATTTTCTTTTATCATGACACTGTACATGTAACCTCAGAAGATGAGGTGCTTAAAGCAAGAAGATGAGTGCATGGGTTTATACACGGAAATAAAACAAACAAATAGAAATTGAGTAACTGTGCTTTTTCTTGAACTTAGATGCAAGCAATTGATACACAAGGGGCAAAATGCAGAATATAAGCTATTCTGATTGGTCGCCATGGAATAAGCTACCTGCCAAATTGGCTAGTGACACTGAAATTGTTACCAGCCACAGCCAACTTTTACCAGCATTTGGCCGGTTGGCAGGTGCCAGTGTCAAGCCCTGGTACACATACTCACACATACATCCTCTCCTTACTATCCATGTGGGGCCCTTTGCTTGACTCCCATCCATATTAATCCTAACTGATGAACACTAAATTGTGGCCTGTCCAAACCCACCCCAACCCTAACCTTTCAGCTAGGGAATGTTTCTGCACTTTTCGTTTTACTTGTAACCGTTAAACATTTAAGAAGAACTCTCTTATATTAGTGGGATCCACCATGTGTACCCCACAAAAGAGGCCTTTTCGATTGTTATATCTGAGTGGGGATATTTGGGTATCCACAAGGAATAGCAGGCAAGGACACATGCACACACAAGAAGGTGACACGCACGCTCACACACATGTACACAAGCACACACACGTACGCTCAGGGGAGATTTGCACAATCCACACACAAGTGAACACTCTGACACACACACACACACACGCACGCACGCACACACACACACACACACACACACACACACACACACACACACACACACACACACACACACACGCACGCACGCACACACACGCACGCACTCACTACACGGGGGAGCTG
Organism: Engraulis encrasicolus; assembly: GCF_034702125.1. NCBI lineage: Eukaryota > Metazoa > Chordata > Actinopteri > Clupeiformes > Engraulidae > Engraulis > Engraulis encrasicolus. Next base: position 46,827,130 of record NC_085869.1, read on the forward strand.
ATTTCCCCGGTTCCTGCCCTAAGTGCATGGCCGTGTTAGCAGATGAGTGTTACACTGCCGTTGCTCAGTGTCTCCAGGACGGCCTCGGTGGCCAGTTGTGTGCTATTGCCGCACTCTGTCACCCGATTGAGTCACACCAGCCCAGACGTGCGGAACAAATGCTACAAACACCTCCAGTCTCTCTCTCTCTCTCTCTCGTCACCACATTTCACTGCCTATTTGTAAAATTATTTCTTCCTCATTTGTTTTCCTTTTCTAACAGGCAAAGGGGAAACAAGGGAAACATATTTTCAGCTGTCTAAGAAATAGCTTTTCCTCAAATCTCAAGTCAAACACTGTGTTGTTCTGACAAGTGTGTGTGTAGGCTGCTTATTCTTTGTTAAAAGAACAGCCTACATTTATTGCACCTTGATACAGATTAGTGATATTACATTTGATTTGTTTTCTTTTTGGATAAAGGAGTAGATTTTTTATATGCAGTTCAGATGGACACACACACACACACACACACACACACACACACACACACACACACACACACACACACACACACACACACACACACACACACACACACACACACACACACACACACACACACACACACACACACACACACACTTGTATTCTACGTATTTCTAAATGTATGTTTTTTTCTGTTTCTTTTCATGCACTCGGTGGTAAGCCTTCCACTTACAGTATATCATTACATGTTTTGCTTGGGAATACATGAAGTGGAAAGGGCACTGGTGGTGAGTCACATGGCTCGCACTATAATGTATAATTTCCTCTCATCCTCTTTCTCATCTCTGCTTTCATGCGCTGCCCAGAACCAGTTGTTCTTCAACCCGGCTTGGAACCTGTGTCTGAGTGCCAGGTACGAGCACCCATCCCTGGCGCCCTGCAACCCAGCAGATCGCTACCAGCTCTGGCTCTTCACCTGAGCTCTCCGCCCTCCCTTTGGCACCCTCATGGAAGACTTGGAGGACCTCTGGAGGGGGGGCAGTGCCCTAGACACTGTGGATAAACATTTTTGAACTCACATGCAGATTTTTTTCTAATTTATTTTTTTAATATTATGATGTTGATTTGACTGCTGCTGGAGAGTTTGGACATCGAGTAACATGAACACACACACACACACACAAATGAAGTGCCTTCTGAGAGAAGACGCCCCCAGGCTGCAAGATGGAGCTGAACAGAACTGAACTGAACTGAAGTGAGGTGGATTGAGGACCTGACTGACTGAATGACTCACCCCATGTGCCTCATCCTCTTGCTGTCTTTTCTTTTTTTTCGTCTACCATTTTGGACCTTCTGAAAGCACATTGATTGTAGCGAAGTTCACAGAGATTTATGAACCAGGGAGTTCAGAGCAATGCAAATTCCCCTCATCATATTTTCAGTGTCCTACTTTTTGTGTGTGTATTTTTAAGACGTGCCTGCCAAGAGCCATTTATGGTAAAATCCCTCTTTTAATGTGTTTAAGACTGAATGAGTACATCCTTTTGTAGAAGAGAAAAAAACATTATAAGGATAGGATTACAAAGCGTGGGACGTTTAAGGACGAGACATTTCAGATTTGAACCACTTGTTAAAAGCTATGTGTCTAAAGCGCCAAAGATCACTTAAGTATTGATAAGAGTATTTGATGTTGCCATTGTTGATGTATATGTGCGATCGGGTAGATGGGTATTCAAATCATTTCCTCGCTGGTCCAGTAAATTTCAGAGGTGAAGATAACGTGGAAGATTGGAGCTTAATCAACCCCTTCAAATTGTCCCCAGTTTTGTTCCCCTTGTTATTATTTGATGGGGGGTGTATTTGGGAAATACATTTTGTTACCGATTTTGATCCAGAGTAAACTAGTAAACTATTTTAACATGAATTCTTTTTCTGAATTACTTTCGGAGTTCACAAAGTTCCGGTAGTGTTCATCTTAAGCGGAGGAGACAGAAATCTGTTCTGGACCCTCTGCTATGAGCCCTTGTCATGTCACCCACATTCTGGTTTATTTTCATTGGATGGTGGAGCGTATTGACATATTTATTTATCTTAAACTGATTATCCACCACATTGGTGCACTCAGCAGTGTTCAGTCAATCACTGACATACAATAATGAGAGTGCTGTGAGAGGGCGAAATGTGACATCTGGCATGCATGCCTTTTGCCGTTTTACTTTGTGGATTACATTCAGCAAACGTGCACGAGGTCCTCTGATTGAACCTGACGCCTGTCACCACCGACACCCTGCTGACCCCGGTAGCACATGGTGACTGACAGATGTGATGCAATCATAACACGACTTGGGAGCGAAAAATAACACCAAATGGCATGAACAACTCAACATCTGCTTCTGAAGGCCTACTGGTGAGGATACTGCAGTCATGCAGACAATAAACATAACGGAGAGATGATGAATAATCACTATCATCTGTGTCCTGCAAATGGTGGGAGAAAATGACAGTGATTTTCTTAGTCAAATCTTCCATTTATTTAGGCACGAGGTGAAGTTTTCCGACTGGAATGATAAACGGAGCGAGTGAGCTGACTCCTCAGGCCATTGTCATATGATCTACTCCGTTTGTAAGTGTTTCTTGCAATCGATACAGCCTCCAGTTACTGCCACTCTGGCAGACAGTGCTGTAATAGTGTGTCAATACCTCTGACAGCTGACAGTGCAGCCCTTTCATGTGCTCCTCTGCAGTTTCTATATTTGGTCAGCAGAGGGGGCTGTGGCCAATGTCTTCATTCATCCACAGTGACTGTTCTGGAAACCCATGGAACAGCCATCAGCCTTGATCACTAGGTGGACCATGATTCATGAATAATTCAAATATGGGATTGAGGTTGTCTTCTTCTAGCAAATACATTGTTTTATGTAATATAATGTAAATTAGTTTGGTGACAATGGTGATCTGTTGTCATAACTTGAATTATTTAGTACATGTTTAATCGATGTGTTCAATACCGGTATGCTATAATTTAATAACCAATGCTGCATCAGATGTCTACTTAAAGATGACAGTGAAAAACAAAATATGGGTGTGTCAACATAATCATTGTGTAGAAATATCCAAATCCAAAGCATTCATTCGCATCATCACAGACAAGTGACCCCATTTTTAAGAAAGAACTTATTTTTTTAATTCAATTACATACAGTTTCGGTAAACCACAATAAATACACATTTCATTGGATCATTCATAATAAATACCAAAAAACAAACAAACAAACGAACAAACAAACACAGCAGAGAGTTTTACTAAAACTTAGATTACAATGTCAAATGAGTGGAGCCTGTGCTAGTAGGCTTTGGCACTAGAAGCAAACCCCAGGCACTGTGCGCCCGATAGATAGCTATACAATATCATACACTCAAACACTGCTGCTGCTGCTGCAGAGGCAATGGGACAGCCTGGAGTAACACATAGAAGATCCAGTCAAGTGGCAAAACGAACAACAGCAAAGACTCAGAAGAAAGCGACAGAAAAGAATGGAAATTTTTAAAAAGAAGGAAAGCAAGGCATTGTTTCTTTGTGTGCTACTGTACCGCGCGGCCAAGGCAATTGTCTATTAGATAATACCAAAGAAAAAAAGACAGATAGTAAAGGAACATATCCATATTTCCCTTTTTTGAATGCAGAAGAACAACACCTTACTATGATATGGTGAGAGATGTAAACTTAGTTGTAAATACTTTCTTTTTTTTCTTTGAAAAGAAAGTAAGCCACTATTTCCAGATTGATAGATCCTGTATAGGTACACTGTTTTAGAAGGAGAGGCCCTTGTGTGTCTGTGTGTGTAGGTTGTTTTTTGCAATGGAGTGATGGGCCAGGGGGAGTGCATGATTGTCCAGTCTTGAGAACCTATCAAGAGACTATTTTGTGTGTACACTGAGTGCTGCTGTGACTGCTGCTGCTGCTGCTGCTAGCGGGGAGAGGAGAAGGGAGGATGGGAGAGGAGAGGAGAGGAGAAGAGAGGATGGGAGAGGAGAGGAGAGGAGAGGATGGGAGAGGAGAGGATGGGATGGGATAGGATAGGATGGGGGAGATTAAAGGAGATGAGATGCATAGTGAACACATTCACTTTCCACAGCGCACAGATGCTGTGAGGAGACTGCACCAGTGACCTCAAATGCCTTTTTGTTGCACGGCCATATGCTCTATCCCCCCAAACGCCCCACCCACCCCCAAACCCCCTGACCATGCATGCTATTGCACTTCATGTTCTAATTAGCCTTCATATAAACCTTTTCTCTGTCTTTAACAAGACCTGTCAGTCAACTGTGAAATATACTGTACTTTTAAATACTGGATATGATATCAATATTTTTTTATGTCAAAATTAGTTTCAATATAATTTCACTTACTGTAGTGTGCATTTCTTATTTGTAGCCTAGTCTAGCTTTTCTTTCTAATCTAAACCACCCACCTTCCTTCCTTCATGTTCTGCGAGTTCTTTGTTCATTCAAATATAATAATTTGCTTCACAGTCTCTCTGCTATTACAATACTGTTACATTGTTTGAACTGACACACAAGGTTAAGCTAGACGTGTTTCAAAGTGCCTTGGAAAGCAAAGGATATCCCTGTATACACCATCAAGTATTTCAGCGTTGTTGCTCTCATCTGTTCAACCTCACTGTTCTGTAAGTATAGTGCTTTTTTTTTTAGTTCGCAACAGCATAAAAACAAGCAACACAAATCGATGGCACAAAGAAAAATGGAATAAAACGAAGTCACACTTTGATCAAACCCTCCGATATGTTCTGTAATGGCATCCACGTGATGTCCCCAATCCCAACCCCATCGAAAGTGCAATCTATGGTTCATGAATGTACTCTTTTGTTTGTTTGTTGGTTAGTGTTTGGTATGTTCAGTACCACAAGGCGGCCATGTTACATCTGTTTTTAGAGCTTAGATTCATGCTCCTCAATTAAGACTAAGAAGGTTTTAAAGCATGATTTACATATGTAGCGGAATGATGTTTTAAAACAGTACATTGATGCAGTTTCTTACAAAAAACCCCATCATTTTGCAACAAAATGAAAGCTAAAAAAAAGTACATGCTTTATCAAAACAATTATAATTATACACATATTTCAGACTTTTTTTTAAAACTGCGACAATCTTTTTTTCTTCTTTTTTTTGCACGGTTGACACAGACATAGAAAAGTTCTACCCACAATATTAGCCGAAAACTAGAACTTTTACTTCTGAAATTACAAGTTACATTGCACAGGCCTAAAGCTTACATTTTTTTTCCTTCACCACTTTCATGTCATATGTCATGTCTTAGTGGGTCATTGAAAAAAAGTCCATCCATTTCCATATTTAAAGACCCACTCCCTCACCCATCACATAACACGGGCAAGAAAAAGTGTTTCAACCCCAAAATACCAATGTGCAAGTTATTTGCTCGTTACTTGTTGAACAAGTGGAAACGAACGTTCATCATCAATGTCTTGACATCCCTATGAAGTGAAAAGTCCATCAGGGCAGTTCCAGCATGGAGCTCCAGGGCTGATCCACAGCTCCATCCCCCTAGACAGGAGTGACCTCCTGCAGGCTCTCCAGGAGCGGAGGCCCCTTGGTGGGGTCTGGAACCAGCACCGGTACCTCGGGCATACTGTGTACCCCCTCAGCACCCAACGCCTCTGGCCCAAAGCAGTTGCCATTGGTGGCATAGTGCTCATGTCCATTATTATTGTTCAGGTAGTTCTGGAACTCAATCTGCATGAGACTGTTCTGTCCTGGCTGCTCTGCAAACCCCAGTTTGGCAGGCAGGGCGGCTTTGTCCTGCTCTGAGGTGAGGCAGGAAATGACAGGAGAAGAAGAAGAAGGAGAAGGAGACGAAGGCGTACCATTGGTCAGCATGGTGTAGTGGCAGGTGTTGTTATTTGTGGAGGAGAACTGGTCGTCTGTTGACTGCTGCATGTAGTCTGTGTACTGCTGCACAGGAGCCAGGCCAAATGGACCCACCTGTGGAACCACCACCCCGTTGCCATTGGTGATCATGGCTCCATTCCTATCGTGGAACACTTGTGAAGTTTCTTGGAATGTCTCCTGATTGGCTGGAGCTGTGGTTGTCGTGGTAGCGTTCTTCAGCTGGTAGTACTCTGGAGGGGGACCCATGAAGACGCCGTTGCCATTGGTGTGACAGTCCTGTGCTCCTCCTACGCCATTGGTGTAGCACAGAGACTCTGGGTTCGTCCCAGGAGCAGAGGGGTTGCAGTTAGTGTCAACACTAGCGTCATAACTATCATTACCATTGCTGATGTTGGAATTGAGGGTGGTAGTAGTAGTGGCGGTGGTGTTATTGGTGGTGGCAGAGCTGGAGATGGTAGCGGAGGTGGTGGTGGTGGGAGGATTGGTCGTGTTGCCATTGATCAGCCTGCGTGGGAAGTTCTCCTGATTCTCCTCCTCCACCTCCTCTTCCTCCTCCTCTTCCTCCTCCTCATCTTCATCATCGTCCTCTTCGTCCTCCGAGTCACTGGCAGCCAGGCTCTGAGTGCTGGAGTCCGACAGCCCGCTGCACAAACTGCTGTTCTCCTCCGACTCTTCGTCATCCTCCTCATCTTCCTCGTTCTCTTCCTCCTCATCGTCTTCCTCGTCCTCCTCGTCTTCCTCGTCCTCCTCCTCTTCTTCGTCATCCTCCTCCAGCCCTTCGTCCATCTCCTCGGCCGTCTGCAGGTGCATGATGGCCGTCTGCTGGACCGAGTCGGGCAGGGAGAACTCCAGGCCGTGAGGAGACGCCTGTGGGGTCTGGGCTAGCGGCCCGCCACCACAGTGTCCATTGGTGCCGTCTCCGTGGAAACCGTTGCCTGTGGCGACCTGCTGCTGTTGCTGGGCGACTGCCTGTTGTTGTTGTTCGCGGCTCTTCTCCAGCTCCAGCTTCATGATGGTGTGCAGGAAGTGGGTGCGCACACGGATGGGGTTGAACTCGATGCGGCCGGTGGAGTTGCTGCAGCCCTCCTTGGAGCAGCCGCACGGGAAGGACATGCGGTCCACCTGCACAGAACACAAACACAATTAAAACCCCTTAAGACACGACCCCTGTTACAAATAAACTGTTACCAGTTCATAATGCAATACAACTTTTATTTTCAAGGGACCTAGTGACGGTGAGGTCTGTTGTAAAGGTGGCCGCCATCAATATAGGCCTAAAGTGCAGGAGGAAATCCTGGTTCGTGTTCATAGTGAAGTGGTCCCTCAAATGAAAAATATTTCCCACCCCAACTCTACGTACTTAAAGTGAAAACTTGCAGACAGCAGTTTTAAGTGAGCATGGGTGAAAACCTACAGTACATCCAATGGAAACATAATAACCATTGTATTGTACCCTAGGGCACACAAGAACACAAGGTAAGGTAAACCTTGAGATAGGAACACAGAACATCTATTTGCAATTATAGCTTTGTGAATCCCGATGTGATTCTTGCCTTTATTGCCATGGAGGAACACATACCTACAGTATAGTACAAATAGCGCCACACAAGATAAGGTACACCTTGAGATAAGGTACAAGGAACATCTATTTGTTGCTGTGGCTTTGTGAGTCCAGCTGCAGTTCTAGACTGGGGCTCCCTGCACTTTTATTTAAAAACTAAATTGCCACTGCACAGCAAACTCTCTGGCAACACACAACCGCAGCACTTTAAAAGGAGAACTTCAGTGTGAATCGATCAATAGCCCTGCTGTTTGAGGTCACTGAGTGCTGATGCTGGTGGGGAAAAAGAACAGGAGACCATAATACTGTGTAGCATTGTAAAACGGTAGGAAACATTGAATAGACTGGTGGAGAGATAATGAACTGGTGCATAACAAAGCTGAACAGGCCAGAGAAAATAACCATGCGCTAGCCTACTACAGTATGCTACAGTAGCTGATACTGCTGCCTAACACTTTGGTTCACTCAGTTATATGAGGCAAGATGTGCCGATATTAGGAAGGCCCCAAAATTCTTGAAAGATCCACCACCAGTATCCACAGCAGTTTCTCCGAAGGGCTTTTTTTCTCTACCTTTACGCTCAGACTTTTTCTCTCTCTTTCTGTCTTTCCCACACACACGCACACACATTTTCTTAATGCCTCGGGACAATAGCTAACAACATCTTTCCCTTGAACTCAAAATAATTGTCATTTTGAGTGCTATTATAATTTCTTTATCTTTTGAGGAGAAAAACACAAAGTATTTTGCTTGGTTATTCTCCTATAATGAGAGTAATAAAATAAATAATGAATCATGAATGATTATTTGTCCATTGTTAGACCACTCTTCTTCTCTACTTACAACATACTGAGCTCAAACAAAAGAGATTTATTCACACCGAACCTTTCCTTCAACATAGAAAAACATGGAAAAGAGCATCAAACACTATGCTAATGTAAGCAAGGTCACACCTCAAGATAACCACCGACAAACTGATATAAAACTGAAATAATAAGACTAGAGATGTGAGAAAATAACATCCATTCATACACTGGGAGACACAACAAAGTAAGAAGCAAATACCACATGGCTTAGTGCAGTAAACTTACAATACAGTCTACTTCAAAGTTACCCTACATTCAGAAGTTCTCTTCACTGATTAAGTTTTACACTCATGAATACTGTAGGCGTAACCACCTGTTTCTACCCATCCACAAGTGCCCAAGGTACTCTGGAAATGTGCATGCACAGGCAAAATTTGCATTAATTATATGCCTTTTCTGGTGGTGGTGGTGGTGGTGGTGGTGTGTGTGTGTGTGTGTGTGTGTGTGAGAGAGAGAGAGAGAGAGAGAGAGAGAGAGAGAGAGAGAGAGAGAGAGAGAGAGAGAGAGAGAGAGAGAGAGAGAGAGAGAGAGAGAGAGAGAGAGAGAGAGAGAGAGAGAGAGAGAGAGAGAGAGAAAGAGAGAGTGTCTATGTGTTCAAGCGTTTGTGGATATGTGTACTTAGTGCATAAGAAGTCAGAGAAATATGTGTGCCCACTTGCAGCAAGTGTGTACCTGGCACGATTATCACCATGAAACACAATTGCAGTCATCAAAGTAATGCACATGGTGAAAAGACATAATGGGTTCTCTTTGACATTGACATTGATAAATGGTAAAAAGGACTGTATTACAGCCCATACAGTAGGTGGCATACTGTAGGCCTATCCAGCTATGCTGTCCATGTCATGCTGGTCACAGTGAAAGTGAAGCACACTTTGACAACAAAGCAACACTCAATAACTTTGAGATTGAGACTCTGTTTAGATGTATATGGATATTTTTTAAACACATTGGTTTTGGCCTCATTGGCCACCCCTGCTCAAAAACTTTGAGATTGTACTCTGCTGTTAGGGTGTCAGACTTGTAGCCCAAAGGTTGCCAGTTTGACTCCCGACCCGCCCGGTTGGTGGGGGGAGTAATCAACCAGTGCTCTCCCCCATACTCCTCCATGACTGAGGTACCCTAAGCATAGTACCCTCCCACCGCACTGCTCCCTAGGGGTGCCATTGAGGGCTGCCCCCTTGCACGGGTGAGGCATAAATGCAATTTCGCTGTGTGCAGTGTGCAGTGTTCACTTGTGTGCTGTGGATTGCTGTGTCACAATCACAATGGGAGTTGGAATTTCCCAATGGACTTTCACTTCACTTTGCTATGTTTTACCTGGCACTTGATGCCCGCCATGCTGCAGGCGCAGGTCTCCGGGTCGCAGAAGACCCTGCAGTCACAGCCGCAGTCCTCGCGAGAGATGCGGATGGCGCGCAGCTCGTGCTTCTCCTCCACGTCCAGCTTGCGCACGCCCGAGGAGCGCAGCAGCGCGCGGCGCTTCCTGGTGGTCAGCGGCTGCAGGAAGAAGTACTCGTCCACCTCTGTGTTGTCCAGGTCCAGCTCGTCCTCCGAGATGTCGTCCAGGGTCAGCGTGTCGGCCTCCTCTGACTCTATGGCGCCGTTCTTGGTCAGCTGGGCAAGACAAAAGTAACAAATAACAGTTTTCAGAATTCAAGTAGCTGTTTCCCAAAAACACAGTTGTTAGCCAGCTAACATCGTGGGTAGTTGTCAATGGGATATTGCATCGAAGAAGACGACGTTGCAAACGTCGTTAGCAACTATAGTTCAGAGAAATGGACCCCAGCATTTTTGTAGCTGTATGTCTGAGTTAAGATAAAAATCTGACGATATGTCATCAAGGATCAGCATGTTTGCCTTCTCAGATTCAATAGCTCTGTTCTTAGTCAGCTGAACAAGAGAAAAATAAATAACAGTTGAGTATTTTAGTGGCAATATGTTTGAGAAGATTTTCACTCATCCATTTTCATTCAAAGAGTTTAGCTAACTGACAAATATCGTCCAGGGTCTCGGTGTTGGCCTCCTCAAATTTGAAAGTGCTGTTCTTAGTAATCTGGACAAATGATAAAACAAAACATACCATTCTCAAAAAAAAATGACAGTGTCCAAAACTATAAACTGCATGAAACTGTAGTGTTTTGCAGTTTTTGGATGCATTCTTTGCACTAATTGCTACTTAGACTCCACTGTGCTGTTCTTAGTCAGCTGGACAAAGAAAAATAAAACAGTTCAGAAATGTATCTGCATGTCTGTGAAGACTCACATTAATCAATTTTATTCAAAGAGTTGAGCATAAGAGTTTAACTGACAAAGTCTCTTGGATGAAAAGTGAAATGTCTTCAAACTCAGAGAGGAAGGTTCAGTTGTGTTCAGGGTGACACTGTGTCCTACCAAAACAACATCAGAATGAGATGAATCATCACATATGCTCTACATACGCTACATACGTCTTTAACGAAACATGAATCATTAGCAAGTGGATAGAATCAGACTAGGGATGCAAACGATCTTTAATCGATCAATCAATGCATTAATCGATTAAAAAGCCTTAATCACAATTAATTGACGATTCAACTGACAAGAGATCCAGGTGAAATGGGCATGTGAAGAGTGTGTGTGAAGAGGGGTGTGAATAGTGGGAATATTAAAATCACCATTGTATTAAAGAATTGAAATAGAATTCATTTAAATGTGGTATTTTATCTAAATTTTTAATTAAAATGTTTAGATTTAGTACACTGAGATTTCGGGGGGAAAACGCCGCTTATCAATTAATAGTAAGTCGATCGATAAGGCTATCAACTAATGATTAATGAATTAATCGATAATTTGCATCTCTAAATCAGACCAAATCATTCAACCGACAATCTTCAACACAGCCCACCCCTCCCATCGGAAAGCTGTGCTCAATTAGGCAGGTCCAGACCCTGTGTAGGAAATTAGTGTACAGGGGGTTGGTAAGTCGACAGTGGGGGACAAAGGGGTAGGTTGTCCTGGGCGTAGGGATAGAGGTGGGGGCCAGAATTGGGTCCTCATTACATTGCATGTATTGAATGGAGGGGCTTCGTCCCGGGCCCGGCTAAAGCTATCAGTGACCCCCGTACAAGGGCATGGTAAGACTAGGCTGGATGGGAGGAGGAAGGATGAAGGAGGAGGAAGAAGGGAGGGAGGGGGAAAAATGACACAGGAACTTAAGAGGATCAAACGCAGTCAGGTGGGTGAACTTAAGCCCCTGCTCTGGAAAGAGAGCATGTCTGACAAGTTCTTCCTCTTCAAAAAAAAGGAAGTCCAATGATGTTTAAAAATATGTCACTTTGACTTTGGACTTGGGAGAACTTCTGCCAACAACCCCTGACTGAGCTTGTGCCATTCCAACCGCACCTTTTTAACAGGAAAATCCCGGCGTTGGCCTTGTACCCACAAATCGCACTACAAAGAAGCAGGAAGAAGGAAAGCGCTTCCCCTCATCAAACCCTACGGGGAAAGCCATCACCTACTCTGCATAATTGAAGTTGCCGTGTGAATTATTTAATGGCAATGAGTTAAACATCAAAAGCGTTATGGAATATCCATGCGGCAAGCACCCACCTCGGCTTCCCTGATGAGTCACGCTTCTGACTTCTAATGGAAAGCCAGCGAGGACATAACTCAGAGGGCTAATGCTGATATACACTTGAGCTCTCTTGAAACAATTGCCACTGAGAATCGAGGGCCGTTTTCAACATGCTTTTCCTTGGGTGTTGAGGGATTGGAAATGAATCACTCCGTAGATTGGCAAGGCAAGACCAACTATGAACGATATAATTAAAGAGGAGGAAGAAGGTGCTGTAGCCTTCAAAAAAAAAAATATGCGGAAAAATAACATGATGGTTTGACGTCAGCTCCTGAATGCGGTAAAGAAATCACCATAAGTCACTCTGCACAATACAGCATGGCTGTGTTTTTGGGTGAATTTTGTGAATGTAAGAAACTGACGAAGCAGATGTTTGGCAAAATGTGTCCGTAAACGAGTCATCTCTGAAGACGGATTTACTCCCGAAACGTAACAAAAAATGTAAATAAGAGGGAGCAGAAACATCCTGGTTGAGGCTGACTTTTTATCTGGTTATTTGGCTGTCCTGCTCCCAGGTTAGACATTTGGATGTGCAGGCTTTAACGGGACACTGTGTGAGATTTTTAGTTGTTTATTTCCAGAATTCATGCTGCCCATTCACTAATGTTACCTTTTTCATGAATACTTAACACCACCATCAAATGCTAAGTATTCATTATGACTGGAAAAATTACACTTTTCATACATGAAAAGGGGGATCTTCTCCATGGTCCGACATTTTGAATTTCCAAAAATAGCCATTTTTAGCTGCAAAAATGACTCTACTTGGACCATACTAGAAAATATATGTTTATTACTTAGTAAACTTTCATGTAAATATCAAATTTGACGATAGCCAACCCAGTTTCAATGAGCAGCATAGTTGCAGTACCTTTTTTGACCATTTCCTGCACAGTGTCCCTTTAACTTACTCCGTCAACAAGTATAAAAGAGCAAGTATAAAACAATGAAAGTGTAAATAATGTAAACAAATGAGGATTTCTGATCCATGAAGACAGATTTTACATTTTCTTTCCATTTGCTTTCCAGGTGACATCAAGTAAAATTCCATTTCAATTGACATTTTATTCATGCCCTCTTCATCAGAACAAACCACTGATTTATATTAGATAGGAAGCAGAATTTATGTATGGGAGATATTCTTTATTTGTTAAAATGTAAATGAAAAGGTAATTGCATGTGATCTTCTCAATTACGCCAGGGCCCCATGTGTAATCTCCTCAATTACACACACACAAACACGCACGCACTAACGCACGCACGCATGGACGCACACATCCAGACACACACACACACACCACCAGACTCTCTCTCTTGTGGGAATTGAGCTTCTGTTTCATAAGGTACCTCCCAACATTGACACCTCCCACCGTGCACACACAGACACACCGACACACACCGACACACCGACACACACACACACACACAGACAGACAGACAGATAGACAGACAGACACACACACACACACACACACACACACACAGCTTGAGGGAATTTAGTGTTTTTTCCTTCAGATGGATCCACCATCATACATGCATGTTCACAAAAAGACCCCCCCCCCCCTCACACACACACACATACAAACACATTCTTTTCACTTGCAGCTCTTCTCATCCCTCTCTTTCTCTCTCACTCTCTCTCTCTCTCTCTCCCTCCACCTGACTAACTCTCATGATACATGAGACCCCCCACCCTCCCCACCTCACACACACCCACCCACCCCTCCCACCCAGTGAGAAAAGTCTACTTTTTTGAAGTGGGTATACTGTATATTTGAGCATTTTTTAAGTGGGTATACTGTATATATTTGTGCTATTCAAAACAATGGATCAATCAATTTTAAGTGGGTATACTGAAATCCCTGAAATTTAGAAGTGGGTATACTCCGTATACCCGCGTTCTACGTAGACTACACCACCCCTCCCACCCCTATAACTCACCCTCATCTTGAGTGAGTTGAGCTTCTCCTCCTTGAGGTGGTCGCGCAGCATGTCTCGGTGGATGCGCTCCTGCTCGCGGGCGAACTCGCCCAGCGTGTACTGCCGCACGCAGCTGTGCCTGCTGGACATGCCCAGCGTACTGCCCCCCTGGCTGGGCACGCTGGTGAAGCCCTGGCGCCGGCTGAAGTAGTACACCGTCACCGTCTCGAAGTGCACCCGCCGCACGCGCATGCGCTTCTCCCGCTTCAGGATGGAGGAGGCTGTGGGGAGGATGGATAGATAGATAGATAGATAGATAGATAGATAGATAGATAGATAGATAGATAGATAGATAGATAGATAGATAGATAGATAGATAGATAGATAGATAGATAGATAGATAGATAGATAGATAGATAGATGGGATATTTGTTATCCTTACGGAAAATTGCTATGTGCCATTTACAGTGCGTTTGATTCAGTTACAAAAAACTAAAAGGCAAAATAGACAAACCACCCCCCCAGGACAGAAAAGTGGATAGAATAGGATAAGAGGTGAGGAGGGACATAGAGAATGTGTCTGTGTGTGTGTCTGTGTGTGTGTGGGTATGGGGTAGAGAGTGTATGTGGGTAGGTGGGTGAGTTAGGATGGTGTGGGGTATGTATTTTGCATGTGAAGGAGTGTGTGTATGCGTGCTTATGTGCAAGTGTGTATTTACATGTGTATTTGTGCATGCGTGTGTGTGTGTGTTTATGTGTGTATACACATTTGTGGAAATTGCATGTGTGGGTGGAAGAAGAGAGGGGGAGAAAGGGAGCGAGAGAGAGAGAAAGAGAGAGAGAGAGAGAGAGAGAGAGAGAGAGAGAGAGAGAGAGAGAGAGAGAGAGAGAGAGAGATAAAGAGCGAGAGAGGAGGAAAGATTGGAGGACAGAGTGTAGGAAAAAGGAAAGAAAAATGAGAAGCAGCACACAGTTTCATTATTATTCATTCAGGTAATCATTTTTTTTCCCGCTCCCTCTCTCTCCCTCTCTCTCTCTCTTTCTCCAGCTCGTCTTCT
>NC_085869.1:46844541-46849541 GCF_034702125.1 Engraulis encrasicolus
TTTAGGAGTCTCCACAGGAAGGGCTGTGGGGCTGGTTAAGACACGCACGCACGCACGCACGCACGCACGCACGCACGCAGGCACGCACGCAGGCACGCACGCAGGCACGCAGGCACGCAGGCACGCAGGCACGCACGCACGCACGCACGCAGGCACGCACGCACGCACGCACGCACGCACGCACGCACGCACGCACGCACGCAGGCTGTTTCATTCAATTTTTTCTTCTCTCATTTTGTTCAATGTTCAATGTTAAATTTTCAGTTGTTAGTTATTGCTTCATCGCTTTATTATTAGTCACTACTTGTATACTGTTACTGGTCCTGTCTTGCACTCTAATGTCTGCCTGTTAATGTATGTCCTGTGTATGTCTATGTCCTGCCATGGGATGAATGTCCTGCCATGGTAATAAAGCTGATTTGACTTGATTTGCACACATGCACAAACACACACATGTATGCACAGACACAGACACACAGACACAGACACACGCACACACGCACACACGCACACACCCACACACACACACACACACACACACACACACACACACACACACACACACAGACAATCTTAAGGGAGAGTGCTAACCAGCAATGAACAACTCCTGAAACCCTCTTGGGTAAAAAATTGAGCACTCTGTCCTTGTGAAGCAATCATTTCAACGGCCTTCTGACAGTACATGTACCCACACAACCAGTTCCAAAAGACTGCTTATTGTCTGGTGTCACTCAGAAGAAAAAAAGCCTGGAAGGATATCTCTTCAAGAGCTGTGGTGAATTGCCAGCTACTATTTTCAGGCATGGTTGTAAATCGGAATCGGCATGACCAGACAGTGAGTTACAGGGACTGGCTAGAGACTAGACACAGGGAAGATGTAACACTGCAGGCGTGAGAAGCAGGTCTGTTTTTTTCTGTCTAACAGTCCCCCATGCCATGTGCCTCTCTTCAGCTAGATTATTGTCGACATTATGTAGTGTTCATGAATAATATTTGTATCTATTCTTAATATTTATTTGTGCGTGGAGGTAATACCGCTGGTAAAATTGGACGAGAATCATATGTTTCATTATTTTTATTTCCTTTTTCACCCAATTGTGTTTGACTGATGTAGGATCAAGCATTGCTTGTTGAGTTATGATTAGCCAAATAAATAGACTATTTTCTAAGATGAATGTGAGTATATCAAAAATAGCTATTTTGAAGGTAGTTCTAGGGTTTAATCTACCATGATTGATATGGTAAAACTTACAAATTGCGAGGATATTTTGTATAACAACATTATTTGTTATAATCATTGTTGTAGTGGGAGTCAATGGGAATGAGGAGCTACTTTATGTTTTGCCAAAAACAGCCAATATCTTGATCGCCCTGAAGCCTACGCAAAACCAAACAAAAATCCCACCGCTTTTGATTATGCCGCGAGATGATGTCTCAGTTTCTTTTAATTTGACATGTTTTTGTTCCGACACCACCACCACCACCAAATGTCTCGGCTGCCGCCAAAAAATGAGAAGCCTTTAATGTCCACAATCCACTTAGCACTAATTAAAATCAAACCTGCGACTGAGGAGAAAAAAAAACAGAGGAGGTGAGGGAGAGAGAGAGGGGAGGGGATTAAGTGAAATGAATGTCGACTGCGTGCCGCACTTCACACTGAAGACGAGAGTGTGAGAGAGAGGGGTGGCGGGGGAGGCGAGGAGAGGGGGGGAAAAGGTGTGATACAAAACCTCCTGAAAAAAAATGACAGGAAAGTCCTTGTGCTGTTCTTCTCAGTTGGTGGTGACTATGGTGGTGGTGGTGGTGGTGGAAACAGGCAGCCACAGTAGCGGTCTAATCCCCAGAAGCCCTCAGCTTCAGTGGGTACAGAGGCTCCAGAGACTCCCCCTCCTCTTCCAATGCCTCCCTACTGTGCACGCTCCCATTACGCGTAACCCAATATAAAACCGCCGCTAGCGCGCTAGCATTATCATGACAAACTGAACCCCCGTCAACCCGGCCGCCAAGTCCTCTCCTCACCAGAGAGAGCCATCTGTGAGATTACCATTTCCCCACAGAGAGAGAGAGAGAGAGAGAGAGAGAGAGAGAGAGAGAGAGAGAGAGAGAGAGAGAGAGAGAGAGACAGAGACAGAGACAGAGAGAAGTAGTGAGAGAAAGACAGAGATACAAAGATCCAGAGAAGGGGGGGGGGTGGAGACAGAGAAACAGAGATAGAGAGACACATAAAAAGAGAGCCAAACCGACAGAAAAAGAGCGAGAAAGAGAGAGAGAGCAATTCCCTGACACAGTAGTCTACCACCTAGAGAGTCAGGAGTGGGGGAAAAACAAGAGGGCCCAGCAGCACAGCTGGGATGTGTGTCTGCCCGCCAGGGGAGGGAGGGAGCTCAGCAATGCCTGTGTTTCATGCTGGGCTTGCTAAAATAAGTGCAGGTGCTTGGTTTCTGGAGACACTGCGGTGCATCATGTCCCGTTTACTCCCCACCCCATCAAAGGTTGGCTGGACAGCAGAGGGCTCGGCCCAGCAGGGGGGCTCTCAGACTGGGTAGTAAGCGGGGTGGGGGGGGGGAGGGACGGTCCACTGGGAGTAGTACCTCACAAAGCCTGTTGATGGGTGGGGGCTAGAGATGAAGAATAGCTCAGGGGACTGTTTTTTGTGTTTGTGTGGATAACTGTTTATTTTTGTGCATACGGGTGGGGAGACTCTTTAACTGTGTGTGTGTGTGTGTGTGTGTGTGTGTGGGGGGGGGGTGTCAGGTGACTACATATGTGTGCACATAACTGTGTGTGTACTGGAGGGTGGTGGGGTGGTGGGTGATGAATGGGGTGGCTAATAGTGGTAGCTGTCATAGGGAGCTCATCCTTTCGGGCCCCGAGGTACACCACAGCCTCTGTCAAGAGAGCCAGAGTGTTCCATCACCCCTCTTGAAGACACAAAGAGAGACACCCTGGGCACCATGTGGAAAGTACACCATGCCCCCCCCTCCCGACCCAAAAAACTTTCCCAAACAGGGACCATACACTCTACTCCTTTGTCATGCATGTTATTTTCTGTTCCCAGATCAAGTATGGTCTATTGCCAAATGTGGACCTTACACTCTACTCTACTCCCTTGTAGTCTCCAAAGTAGTACTGTCTGTGAAGAATATTCCTCATGTCCCTGCTCACAGCCTGATGTGGGATCAAAATGTACAACTCAGGGCACCATATGGCCACTCCACACATCCCCAGAACCAAAAAAAACCCTTCGCAAAACAGGGAACTCATACTACCTCATCGTCATCTTCTACATGGTGCTCTCTGTGCACAATATTCCCCAGGATTTAGGAGAGGGCAATGGGGTTGAGTATAAGGTCCCTGTTTTGGAAGGAACTATATTTGAAGAGTTTCATTGCAGAATGACTTAAATGCTATATTTTGACTTTTGCATTGTATTGTTTGAAATGACTGCTCAGACTCCCTTTTGTCTTCTTGCCATTCTTGCAATTCAAATTGAGAGCATACTTTTTAAACCTATATAAAATACATTTTGCGATGCAATGAAATGCAATGCCCAATGTAAAACATGTACATTTCCCCAAATGTTCCAAAAAAGTTATAAGACATTTTGCAATGAAGATTTTGGACTTAAATCACATTTGATCTGACATCTTGGTTGAGGATCTCTGTACAGAATATTCCCCAGATCTAATATAGTCCCTTCCAAAACAGAGACCTCAGACTCAACCCCATTGTCATCTCCTAAGTACAGCTCTTCCCCGTTCAGTTAAGTTTCCCCCTCGCTACCCTATGCAGCCTGATGTGGGAGCAGTGTGTTTGTGGCTGGGAAATGAGACGTGGCATCACATCGCATCACAACAGCCCCAGCCTCAGCTGTTTGACTCTCTCAAATGACTTGGACTTCTCCTGACAAACAGTCCCTCCACGCCCCACAACATGCGCACACAGAGAAAAAAAAACGTCTCGTGGAACAAATTAAACACTTCAAAGGCGTCTCTTTGTGGACACAAAAATTCCATTTTTTGAGATTAGCCGAACGAATAAATCTGCGGGTAATGAACAAATAAATAAAGCATGTCAGGCCGTGTAGCAGTGCTAATAAGGTGTGCTCATGCTCATCACCGCAGTGTGTGACTGCTGCAGTGTGGTTTGCAAGCGGGGGGCTATTGGAGAGAGAGAGAGAGAGAGAGAGAGAGAGAGAGACAGAGACAGAGACAGAGACAGAGAGAGAGAGAGAGAGACAGAGACAGAGACAGAGACAGAGACAGAGACAGAGACAGAGACAGAAAGACCGACAGACAGAGACAAAGAGAGACAGAGACAGAGACAAAGACAGAGAGACCGACAGACAGAGACAGAGACAGAGACAAAGACAGGGAGCAACAAACAGAGAGACAGAGACAGAGACAAATTGAGAGATGGACTGATTGAGTATGTCAGTAGAAAAGCCCTGAAGCAAGAAGAAGAAGAAGAGGAAGAGGTGGAGTGATTCTTATTAATGGGGAGAAAGTGAGGAAACCCTAAGACAGGAAGAGCCACTACTGCAGCTCTGACAGACTGACAGACAGACTGACTGACAAACAGACAGTTGGCTCTGAAAGATGTAGTAGGGTCTGTGGAAGTGACATCAGTCTTTTCATGCTCATGTGTAATTATTGGCCCACAGCTAAATGCATTGCTGACACTATCACAATTCTTTAACCTAGTTCATGCTCGTCTATATCCGTATTTTTTTCAATGACTATGGAAAGTCATGGTGTTTAAAGGGACACCGTGCTGGAAATAGTCAAAAAAGGTACTGCAACTATGCTGCTCATTGAAACTGGGCTCCCTATTGCCAAATGTGATGTTTACATGAATGTTTACTAAGTAATAAACAGATATTAACTAGTATGGTCCAAGTACAGTCATTTTTGCAGTTAAAAATGGCTATTTTTGGAAATTCAAAATGGCAGACCATGGAGAAGATCCCCCTTTTCATGTATGAAAAATGCAGTTTTTCC
>NC_085869.1:46854541-46864541 GCF_034702125.1 Engraulis encrasicolus
TCTCTCTCTCTCTCTCTCTCTCTCTCTCTCTCTCTCTCTCTCTCTCTCTCTCTGTCTCTCTGTCTCTCTCTCTCTCACACACACACACACACACACACACACACACACACACACACACACACACACACACACACACACACACACACACACACACACACACACAGTCTCTCTATCAGTCTCTGTGTTTCTCTACCCCTTTCTCACTTGCTTCGGTCTCTCTTTTTCCTCTCTTTCTCTCAGCCTCTGTCTCTCTTCATTCTCATTCCATCAGTCTCTCTTCCTTCTCTTTCCATCAGTCTCTCTCTCTCTGGCTCATTCTCTCTCCTCTGCCTTTGCCTTTGCCTCTCTTCATCCTTTCTTTCTTTCTCATCCGCTCTGCCACTCTATCTCTCTACCCTTCCAATTTTCTGTCTCCCCCTTTTCTCTTCCTCTTCTTGGGAACTCTGAGAGCAGGGAGAGAAAAAAGCCAAGATGAGGGGAGCATGAGAGGAGAGGAGGAGTGCTTGGGTGTACACAGAGAGAGAGAGAGAGAGAGAGAGAGAGAGAGAGAGAGAGAGAGAGAGAGAGAGAGAGAGGGAGAGAGAGAGAGAGAGAGAGAGAGAGAGAGAGAGAGAGAGAGAGAGAGAGAGAGAGATGTAGAAATAGAGAATTAGAGATATAGAGATAGAGATATATAGAGAAAAAGAGAAAAAGAGAGAAAATTAGCAAGAAATGCAGACATAGGGACAGAAAAAAAAGAGAGAAAAAACAAGAGAGAGAGAGAGAGAGTGAGAGAGAGAGAGAGAGAGAGAGTGAGAGAGAGAGAGGGAAACGGCAGATTAACTTTGCTGGAGCTCTGGCTCCCTATCAGGCGAGGAGGGGAGGCAGCCAGCAGTGGAGGCCCCTCTGCACTGCTGTTCCAGGGGATATATTGTTTCATCTCTCTCTCTCTCTCTCTCTCTCTCTCTCTCTCTCTCTCTCTCTCTCTCTCTCTCTCTCTCTCTCTCTCTCTCTCTCTCTCTCTCTCTCTCCCCCCCGCCGTGCTATCAGCTGATTACAGATGCAGCGCTGCCTTCAGACAGACACAGCCCTGAGGGGAGGACACAACCTGTGGAGGCCGTGCACGCACACCACACACCACAAACCACACACCACACACCACAAACCACACAGCACAGCCCACACCGCACAGCATAACACACATCACACAGCACACCACACCACACACTGCTCACTGCACAGCACAGCACAACACAGCACAGCACATCACAGTCCAGCACAGTGCACAGTACAGCCCAGCACAGCCCAGCACAGCACAGCACAGCACAGCACAGCACAGCACAGCCCAGCAACACACCACATAGCACAGTATACTGCCTGCAGCTCACAGCACACACAGCTTATACTCTCCATCTTCACTCTTCACTCACTTCTTCTCTATCTCTCTCACTCACTTCCTCTCTCTCGCTCTCCCTGGCTCTTGTACACTCTCTCCTTTTCTCTCACGCTCTCTGCAACGCCCTCCCCGTCTCCCAGACTACAGCTAAGGCAATCTTTTTGTCTTATGGCCTTTCCTTTCTCTCTCTCTCTCTCCCTATTTCTTCAACTCCTTCTCTCCCCCTTTCCCTCTTTAACTCCTTCCCCCTCACTCTCTGTTCTTCTTTTACTTTCTTACTTTCTCAACTCTCCCTCATATGCTCTTCCACTCTCGCTCTCTCTCTCTCTCTCTCTCTCTCTCTCTCTCTCTCTCTCTCTCTCTCTCTCTCTCTCTCTCTCTCTCTCTCTCTCTCTCTCTCTCTCTCTCTCTCTCTGTCTCCCGCATGCTCTCCCTAATTCTTTCCCCTCTCTTCATCCCTTCCTTTTTCATTCATTTCTCCTCTTTCAATCCCCCCCTCCCCTCTGTCTGTCTCGGTCCGTCTCTGTTGGACTGCCTGCAGTAGCTGCCATTGTTTCTGCTCATGTGGCCGGCGACCACACTGAGGCAGGCACCTGGAGAAGATCCAATGCAACCCCCCCCATCTCTCTCTCCCCCCACCTCTCTCTCTGCACCCTTTCTCCTCTCCTGTCCTTTCTTCTGTCATCTTTTCTACTCTCCTCTCCTCTCTATCGTTCTCCTCTCCCTTCAATGCCTCTCTCCTCCATTCCTCCCCTCCTCTCCTCCTCCTAACTTACTGCAGTGGAATGTGTGGCCTGGCTCTCTCAGATGGCCTGAGGCCACCAGCACCACCACCACCACCACCACCACCACTATGTCTGCCCTCACTTCCACCGCAGAAGTACCAACACCACACCACAACCACCTACCAAGGCCATAACACAGATCGTATAGAACCCATCAAGCATCTCTGACCGTAACTCCCACCCCTGCATAGTCAGCAGCACCTGCATTACCTCCTAGATAGAATAGCCCCATTGCCTACCACCTAAGCTATACACAGCAGTGGTTCTCAACCTTTATTGAAAAAATGCCCCCTTGACCTTATCATGAGCCTCCCAATGCCCCCTGGGCCTTGACATCATCATAGGCCTGCCAACGCCCCCCATAGTATTGAAAAATGTAATAGACAACAGAAAGAGGCTACCTATGCAAATTCTTGCAGGAAAGGTGCGGTTTACCATTGCCAAAAAGCCAGAGAATGCACACACATCAGTAGCACAGGTGCTGGAACAAACAAAAGATCACTGAAAGGAAAAAATATGTCCACCACACTGTCCGATGCTCCCAGACAAAGTTTAATTGGTTTACAATTGCCCATGGTCGTTCATAGGGCGTTACGACTGTATAATTTGCATACGTAGCCTCCACAGCACCATTAACCCCATCACCACTCCCACATCCACCACCAACACCACATCCACCTAACGACAACCTACATATATGGGTCAGTGACTCAGAGTTTATATTGTGCAGAAATCAAAAAAAGTCTTCATAAACTACTGTCAATTCTTGACCCGGGTTTTCATAAGCGTCTGTTTTGTATGTATGTAAGTGTAATGGAATTTCAAATAGAACCTATGAAGCGACTCTGACCATAACTCTCACCACCACAGTCAATAGCATCACCACTACTACTGCCATCTAATATCATCACCCCCTCCATCACCACAGCCATCACCAATATCCACAGAGGCACCATTACTCCCACCACCACCACCACCACCACCACCATGACCTCTAGCCCTTACCATCACCATCACCAACACCATGGTCTGGGGAAGGGAGGTGAGGCGGAGAGGTCTTTGTTACCGGGGGTTCCTGTGTTACACCTTGTTTGTTATCCCTACTACAAATGTCTGCCTTTGTGTCGTTCTTGTTTTTCTAGCGGCTTTTTGCGGCATTTCCTTTTCAATATCTCAACGTAAAAGAAGCCACTGAATTCTTGTGATTATCATCTGTAAAGATATTGACTAAAAGCGGATCGGATCGCATCCTCCAGTCCTCACCATCACCTCCACCCCCAAAGCACCACCACCACAACAACACAGAAAATTGTGTTTACTTAGAGAGTAGGACCAAGTACAGTTTTTAGAGCAGTGTTAAATTATTTTCTTTAAGTGTTGAATTAACACTCATTAACCCAGTAAGACATGGCCCCTGTTCTAAATGAGCTGAATACTACCAGCTGTTACAAAGTCGTAATGTAGTCTATCACTAAAGCCCTTGTGCACTGCCATAGTGGTGTAGTACTATGCTCGTTAAATATTTTCAGTGACTATAGGCATGAACGGCCATCCGGGTACTTTGCTCCTAAATGTGTGTTACGCCCCTTTATGGGTGAAAACAAACAGAATGTCTCATCAACTTCCATGCTACATCGGCTACCCTAAATGAACACAGTACATGCATCAGCCACGGCTGTTTGTATTATTTGAGCAGCCGGCAACACAACACGTTTTCGGCATGTTGCGCGTGAACAACGCTTGTCTACAGGTTCTTATCTTTCGTTTATTAAACCCCAACACCACCAATTGACTTGCATTGCCTGTTTTCCCCCACAAATGGGCGTAACGCACGTGGAAAACATCACGCCGTTCATGAGTATTGCGGGGGCCTCCACACCTCCACAGCGGCCACAAATCACACCCATCACACGGCTCATCACACCCACCAGTACGATCACCTCCACCTCCACACCTTGTTTGGTCTCCTCCCAACACCCTTCACAAGAACACTCCACGGCACAGACACTACACTACTACTACTACAGTGTACTACTTCTTCTCTTCACTACACTATAGTCACATGAGTTTGGTGCCTTGCGGAGAGGCAGCCTTTAGCTTCTATGCTTCAAAGCTTTGGAACAGAGCTTCCAGATGACGTAAAAAATGCGCCCCCTATTGATAGCTTTAAATCTAGACTCAAGACAAATCTGCTCTCAGATGCTTTCCCCTAGCTTAAATTCTTATTTTTTTTTATTTTTTTTTTTTTATTTTTTTTTTATTATTATTATTATCATTTTACCTTATGTTTTATCGTAATGTTTTAAATGTTCTTTGACTGTTATAATTCCTTATTTCTTCCATGTTTCCTTTCGTTTTGCATTTGTTAATCTTGTGAAGCACATTGAGTTGCGCCTGTGTATGAAATGCGCTATACAAATAAACTTGCCTTGCCTTGCCTTGCCTTGCCTTGAGGGAGAATCTTCCAATATTAGAGTATATTATGTTTGCGTTTGCTCATGTTTTTATACAAAGCCACTTACAGGGTATTGGTTACAGTCCTTGGAGCAGTGTGGGGTTAGGTGCGCTGCTCAAGGGCATGCCAGCCATGAAGTGAGGTAGGGAGTAGAAGGGTGGGATTCAAACCTGCAACCCTCTGATCATAAGTCCATTGCTGGATCTCAATGATGCACTCAATGGCGCACTTGTGCACTTCAGTGTTCATGTTTCAGTGCGTATGGCATATTAATGACGCACTAAAACATAGTGGCGAAGTGCACAAGTGCACCATATGGAGACACAGACCATGTCT
This sequence comes from Engraulis encrasicolus, assembly GCF_034702125.1. Lineage (NCBI taxonomy): Eukaryota > Metazoa > Chordata > Actinopteri > Clupeiformes > Engraulidae > Engraulis > Engraulis encrasicolus. The sequence goes on from NC_085869.1 coordinate 46,859,493, forward strand.
GTACCCATCATGCCACATTCAATTGGATCATGAATAAACCAAACCAAATACTTGGCTACATTCATTACATATATTATACATTTTATTTTATTGCTTTAAAAACGATGCCTCATATCTTTTTCTTATTACAAAGTCCAGACACATGCTCATCTGGACATGAGAGTGTGGTCCCAGGTTAGTATGAATCATACAGTGCACAGCTGTAAGCCTTCAGAGAGGCAGCCATGGCCAAAGGGATAGAGGGAGTAACATATTTCTCCACCATCTTTGAGATACACTATGGGAGTATATTTCCTTGCAATCATTTTAATTAGTCTACCCTTGCTGAGGACCCCCACCACCACCACCACCAACACCACCAATACACAGATGTGCGTGCAGGCACGCGCAGGCATGCACACACACGCACGCACGCACGCACTCACGCACAAATAACACACACATGCAGCAAAGCACACACACACAGTCAGACACACACCCACACAAACACACACACAGCCACAGCCACAGCCACAGCCACACACACACACACACACACACACACACACACATACACACACACACACACACACACACACACACACACACACACACAGACACACACACACACACACACACACACACACCCCTCTTCACCACCCTCTCATCCCCCACCACCAACCCCCCCCTCCATGTTCTTTGCTCACAGTAGACGCAGGGCTGCTCCCTCATTCCCAAAGTGGTTACTATGGTGATTCTAATATACTTGCACAGAACCGTGATTTCACCACTGATGCTTTTCCCCCCTCTTTTCCTTTTTCCTTGTGTACTGCCGCAGACCAATTTTGATCAAAACCATAAGCTCATGCCAACGCCGAGCAGTTGAAAACAGTAAACAATTATCAAAGACAAAAAGAAAAAAAAACATTAATTAGTGGCCACTCTATGCGGACAGTTGTATTGCAATTAAACCCTATTCACGACACAGCAATACAGATAATTAACTACGGCGTGCGGTGGGTGTCTTCCCCAGAAGGACAACGGCAGTGAAAGACAAAAAGCAAACACGCTGTTGCAATATATAATCCCCCTTGTCGCTCTACTGTACTTCCATGACTAAAAGGTCTTGATAGTACATGTGTAAACACGCAAGCACACAAGCACGCACACACACACACACACGCACACGCACACACACACGCACACACACACACACACACACACACACACACACACACACGCACACGCACGCACACACACACGCACACACACACACACAAGCACGCTCACAGCAGTAGTGCATTGAAGATGCTGGCAGAGAGTGGGGCCAGTCGCGACCTGCTCTCAGAGCAGCAACTTTTCATTTCCCCGACACAATGAATTGGCATGACATCATAGAGAAGCGGACCAGAGCGGAGCGGAGCTGTGGTCTAATGAAAGCTGACTCCAGCACAGCGGGGTAAAAAAGCGCAGCCTCAGTTCTCCAGCTAACCTCTATCACAGAGAGTCCAGCGAAAGAGAGTGTGTCCACACACACACAGCTCACATCTCTCTCTCTCTCTCTCCTGTTCTCTCAACTCTCTCTCTTTTGCTCTATTTTCATCTCTGTCTCTCTGTATGTGCATATGCATCTCGTATCTCTCTCTCTCTCTCTCTCTCGTTCTTGCAGCTCTCCCTCTCTTTTGCTCTTTTTTCAGCTCGCTCTCTGTCTGTGCCTCTGTGTCTCATATATTTCTCTCTCTCTCTCTCTCTCTCTCTCTCTCTCTCTCTCTCTCTCTCTCTCTCTCTCTCTCTCTCTCTCTTCGTAATCAAGTCATGTTAACTTTCTTTATTGGCATGGCAAAAAGGGCATTCCAATTTGAATTGCCAAAGCGATAATAACACTCCAAGTCTCCAGTACATCTGTCTTTATTACTGTAACTCTCCTTCCCTACTATCTCTGTCTCCAATATGTTGCTGTTGGTATCCCCTTTGTGGCCTGTCTTGTATCTCTCACATTGTAATGCCTTAATAATTTCTCTGCATGTACACAGTACATTTTGACTTAAAATGATACTGTCCCATTTTTTTTTTACACCTTCCCTTGAGATAAATGATTGGGTTTTACCTTTCTCCTGTACTTTCAACCATTCTCTGGGAATGGCAGTACAAAGTTTACCTTCAAGCTAGCAGTTAACATTAAGTCCTATGAGACCAGCTAGCCACCACAGCTGGTCTCATAGAACTCAATGATAACTGCTAGCGTGGAGGTAAAATGTGTACTTCCGTACTGAGAGAAAAGCAGGACAACAGTACAGGAGAAAGGTAAAACCCAATCATTTAACTCAAATGTAAAAGCTTAGGTGTAAAAGCTTATTTCCAAAAATGGGACAGTATCACTTTAAAGTCAATATAACATACAGTGTGTTTATTTGGTCCCAGAGTACTCTCTAAGTGCTGAATTAACACTGTGTAGACATTACATGTCAACATGGAGTTAAAGAGGAGCATTACACGGACACAGATGGTAAGCACGCTACTAAACAAAACATTTCTAAGAACATTTACTGTGTTACAACAAGAGAAACAGGCACACACTTACACATGCACATATTTGAAAGAAAACACAGGGCAAGGAAACAGTGTTCAGGCTATGCCACAGAGCTCAAACAGAGATTCTCTCTCTCTCTCTCATACATTCTCTCATTCTCTTTTTCTCTCTCTTTTCATCGCTCTCTCTTTCATCTTTTCATCACTCTATCTCTATCTCCCTCTCTCTCTCTCTTACAGGCTCATTCTCGATTATCTCTGTCTCCCTCCCTTTCTCTTTATCCTTCCCTCCTTCCTTCTCTTCTCCTCTCCTCTCCTCCTCTTTCTTCCCCATTGCCACTGTAAGTGCTTGCACGAGTACTGCTCAGTATTCCAGGCAGGGAGCGTGCTGCACAGACTTTGCATCACAGATTTTGGTAGAGGGAAGAAGAGCATAATGAGCTTGACAATGAAACTGTCCATCCTTGAGACACACAGATGCCACACACGCACACGCACACGCACACGCACACACGCACACACACACACACACACACACACACACACACACACACACAAACACACACGCACACACACCGTGGTCAATGACACACACACACACATACACACATACAAACACACGCACACACACGCGTGCACACACACACACACACACACACACACACACACACACACACACACACACACACACACACACACACACACACACACACACACACACAGAAACACACACACCGTGGTCAATGACAACAAAAGCAGGAGCCGGGAGAGTTAGTTATGACGTGATGGAAATCAGCTCCGTCTCCACCCCCTGCCCCAGCGACCCCAACCCCCTTACCCCTACAATCGCTAACCCAAATCCACCCCCGAATCCTTCCCATATACCACCCACCAACTTCCACCTCCTCCCCTTCCCTCGTTTTCCCTTCCTTTCCTCTCCGTCCAAAAAAGCAGTCATGCCAAAAATGCACACACTCACACACAGACCCACACACACAAACACAAACATACACACACAAACATCTGAAAACATGCTATGCAGCCCGCTTGCACACACACTTACAAATACAACCGTACACATATCCACACACATGTGCGTGCACGCACGCACGCACGCACGCACGCACGCACACACACACACACACACACACACAAATACACACACACCCTATTCCACCAAGCTTCCACCCCCTTACCCCTCCAGCCATCCGCCGCTCCCCGTCCAAAGCAGAAGAGAACAGAGCAGCCGTGACTACTGACCTGTTCAGAGACCCTGCAGCCCGCCCGGCTTCCCCCGGCAGCGACTCTCTCTCTCTCTGGTCTCTCCCTCTCTCCCTGAACTCTCTCTCTCTCTCTGGCGCACTCTTTCTCTCTATCCCTCTCTGGTCTCTTCCCCTCTCTCCCTCTCTCTCTCTCTCTCTCTCTCTCTCTCTCTCCGGTCTCTCCCTCTCTCTGGCACACTCTCTCTCTCCCTCCCTCTTTCTCTCTATCCCCCTCTCTCGCTGGCTGGCTTGTTCAGCCTGCTCAGACGAGAGCCAATCTAAGCGCAGCAGCAGCAGCAGCAGCAGCAACAGCACTAGCAGCAGCAGCAGCTCATCCTCTGCTCCACAGCCACTACACTGCCAGATCATCAAGCAGCCTGAGAAGAGAAGAGAAGGGGAAGTGGATCCTTTTTTCTCCTCTCTCTCTCTCTCTCTCTCTCTCTCCCCCTCCGCTTTTGCTTTAGTCCAGTGGCTTCAGGTTCAACGCAGCGCAGCGAGGCAGTGACCCCCAACCCCCAAGTCATTGAGGGCCACTGTGTGTGTGTGTGCGTGTGTGCGTAAGTGTGTGCATGTGACTGTTTATGTGTGTATGCTTGCATGCGTGTGCGTGTTATGTGTGTGTGTTCTTGAGTGTGTGAAGATATGTACGGTTGTGTTTGTGTGTGTGTGTGTGCGGGCTGCATAGCATGTTTTCAAATGTGTTTGTGTGTGAGCGAGTGAGTGAGTGAGGAGTGAGTGAGAGAGAGAGAGAGAGAGAGAGAGAGAGAGAGAGAGAGAGTGAGAGAGAGAGAGAGAGAAAGAGAGAGAGAGAGAGAGAGAGTGGTGAAAAAAAGAGGAGAGAAACCTGTGAGTGATCCAGTCCAGGCTCCACTGCTGTTTTTATGCTGAGAAGACCACGAACCCGCTCACTTCAACTCCCCTCCCCTCTTCTCTCGCTCTCTCTCTCTCTGCCTCCCCCTCTCCCTTTCTGTCTTTTTTCTGTTCCCTAGTACTCTATTGCTCATGCCTGTCTGCGCTGTTCTATCTCTCATTCTGCTCTCTCTCTCTCTCTCTCTCTCTCTCTCTCTCTCTCTCTCTCTCTCTCTCTCTCTCTCTCTCTCTCTCTCTCTCTCTCTCTCTCTCGCATTCTTTTCTCGCTCACTCACCCTTGCTCTCTGTCTCTCTTCTATCTCACGCTCTCTCACACACATACACATACACACATACTCTCTCTTTTTCTTTCTCATCTTTTCTCTTTTCATTTTCTCTACCTCTCTCTCACTTCCAATGTCTCTCTCTC
>NC_085869.1:46869541-46872041 GCF_034702125.1 Engraulis encrasicolus
CTTCATGTGCTCTTCATATTCTCCTACCATCTCTCCACCTCTCTCATCTATCTATGTGTTCCTTTCTTTTTCTATATCTCTCTAGGCCTATTCATATTTCTCTTCCTCTCTCTTTCTTTCTCTTACGGTATCTGTTACCCCCTCTCTCTCCTCTCTTATATGTTTCTCTTTTTTCCTCTGTGTTCCTTTCTTTTTCTCTGTACAGTATCTCTCTATTCCATCATTCTCTTCCTCTGACTCTATATTCCTCTCTATATATCCTTCCCTTTTCTCTACAGTATTCTTCTATCTAAATATTCCTCTACCTGTTTCTCTGTGAAAGAGAGAGGAGGCACCGTGGCCTTTCTACTCAGCAAGCACAAGTTTTAGCCCCACCTCCAGAGCGGAGGCTCCTCTCCTTTGTCATGGCTGTGTTCTTTTAAAAGTCAGCTCTTAGCCTCTCCGGCTCCAGTTTCCACCGGAGTGAAGAGGAGCTCTATACTTTTAATGTGTAGTGAGAGAAAATATCTCTCTCTTTCTCTCTCTCTCTCTCTCTCTCTCTCTCTCTCTCTCTCTCTCTCTCTCTCTCTCTCTACACTCTCACTCTCTCTTTTCATCTCTCTCTCTCTCTCTCTCTCTCTCTCTCTCTCTACACTCTCACTCTCTCTTTTCATCTCTCTGTCTCTCTCTCTCGCTCTCTCTCTCTATCTCTCTCTCTCTCCTTCATTTTTTTTGCCAAGAGGAAGTGAACCAGTGCCTGGCCGGAGCCCATACGAATCACATACCGTATATTGATCTGTGGGTGGCTGAGCACTCGAGCAAGGATTTAGATAAATGGAATAAAATACCCCTAAATGGGCAGGATCACTGATAAATTAATTTCCGACTCGCCTGTTTGGCCAAGCAACCATGCATCTCATCTCTGATGAGATGAGAGAGAGAGAGAGAGAGAGAGAGAGAGAGAGAGAGAGAGAGAGAGAGAGATTTGATTTGTGCCCAGTGCTTACAGGGGCCGTGGTGGCCATGGCAGCTGATGACGAGCCTTGGCACAGGAAATCTTCGTGTATAAGTAAATAATCGGGGAAACTACTTTTTTGCGCCGAAATGTAATTATTTCCTTCCATTTCCTTACCAGCTAGAATATCCATCCGTCTATTGTGGCTCTGCAATATCTAATTTGCATTTTCTCTCCCTCTGCCATGCTCTCGCTCTCCCTCCTGTCTACCCCTCCCTCTCCTCCTTCCCTCCCTCCCTCCCTCGCTCCTTCTCTCCCAGCTCTCTGCATCTCCCCCCACTGTCTCCACTGCCATTCCCCTTCATACGCGCACCACAGCTCCATTACATAAAAATGCAAAACATAAGCTGAGAGAAATGGCATTTTTTCGCCAGACTGTGGTAGCAGCAATGCAACAGTGATGATGACCTATATATTTCTCAATCACCACATGTGCGCCTGTCTCTCTCTCTCCCTCCCTCATCAAGGTTTCGAGCCCTCTCCGCATTGGTGGTAATGGTGGGGGGAAAAAACGGCCTCCATTCTTTTTGAAATGAATCAAGGCTAATTTACACAATGATGCTTCAATTACTATTGAGGTCATATGCAAAGCAGCCATAGCTGTGCACACCCACCCTCCTCCATCAAAGTTCTGAAAAAAACCCTCAACAAAATGACTGAAAGGTGTTTTTTTTTGTCTTTTTGAAAACCAAATCATCCGAGTCTTGTGATGTATCCTAATTGCTTACATTAGCACCGGCATCAGGCGGCAATTTCCCTAGCAAAGCTATTACAAATGGCCGCCCTGCTGAGAAAATACTGGAACAATCACTGCATCACCGTACATGCCAGTTCGGGAAGAATTAACACTTGTACTTAGCGCATTGTTCCTGTGTTATAATCATTATCCCACTTTAATCAACTCCATCTTTCCTAATGCACTGAATACGCTCTCTGGTCTAAGAGACAAGAATATGGTTCAGTTGAATTTCTTTCCTTAAGGGCCAAGTCTTGCCAGTTCCAGCAGTGGGAAGAACAGGATCAAAAGCCACCAGCTAGCTACCTTGGCTGACTCAGTCAAAACCCCAAAAAAGGAGGAAAAGGGGGGAGCTCAGTTCACCTTCCCTCTCTGGAAACTCTTGTGTTTATACAGTACCTTCAGTGGGACAAAAAAGTGCTAGTAGTTTCTCTCAGATTCATGGACTGTTTAATTCCATCCATTTAGTGTACTGTAAGGTCTTTCCATTGAAGCACACAGCATCATATTGAATCCCTTCACAGTGTGAGCCCTGCAGTGTAGCTAATCTAAAGCTTGTTCTGACATCACCCATGGGCAGCCTCAATGTCTTCATCATGAGGGAAAAGAAGAAAAAAAAAAAAACGCTTCCCTTTAAAGTCAATATAGGCATAACACAACAGCCTGATGGAAAAAAATGCATTTCACTGCTACCTGACGTCTTCTTATTTACACACCACCATCAACACCATATGTCATGGCCATCCAAACACACGAAAAAATGCAATGAA
>NC_085869.1:46879541-46914541 GCF_034702125.1 Engraulis encrasicolus
CCCCGCCCTGTCTGCTGTCCTGGGGAATACTGGAAACGTGATATTACAAAAATGCAGTTCCAGCAGCCAAAAACAACTTTTCATGGCTCCTGCTGCCAATGCCTTGCCAATATTTCACGTTTCTTCCATCACATTCGTTCCTCTTATTTTGCTTTTTTTTTGGTGGGGGAACATTTTCTTTCTTCATCCAAGAATATAACAAACCCTCATTCTGGTCACGTACTGCCAAGGAATAATCAGGTACTTTCACTCCCCTTGTCAATCACAATGCTTTGGCTGAATAATTCATTCCGAAGTATATTTTATTTATGACGGCATTTTCCCATGCTACCAGAAAGAAGAAGAAGAAGAAGGAGACGAGGAGGAAAAAAAAGTTATAAGGAGCTCCACAGTCTGACAGAAACAGAGCTGCCGAGGCACCTCACAAAGTCTATGTAGCCTTTCATCTTTAATACAGGCTGTGGGAGAGGATGAGGGGAGGAGGGAGGAGTAAGGGTGGGGAGGGTGGTGGTGGTGGTGGATGGAGGAGATGATGATGCTGTGGGTGTGGGGGATGGATTGGAGTGGGGGTGTGGATGGATGGGGTTGGTTGCGGATGGTGGTGTCTGTGAGCTTCTCTATGTATGCTCCTCTGATTACTCATTCATTTCCCCCCAAATGAGATCTTGCAGCATTCTTAATAAGCTAAAACATTCCCTGCTTTGATAAGCGAGGTTGGTCTGTTTATGTGCGGCGGTACATCTGCTGCACTGGCTGCACGAGTTAAAGAGTGTTTTCAGTTTCATCCATTTAACCATTCTGTGTATGTCTGCGGGTGTTGTGCCTCCAAGTGTGTGTGTGTGTGTGTGTGTGTGTGTGTGTGTGTGTGTGTGTGTGTGTGTGTGTGTGTGTGTGTGTGTGTGTGTGTGTGTGTGAGTGTGTGTGTGTGTGTGTGTGAGTGTGCACGCTTGCGCGTGTGCGAGTGAGTGAGTATGCACAAGCATGTTTGTCAATGTATGCAGCACATTGCACAATCTACCTCATTGTTATCACATCAAAGCGTGACATCAGATATCAGAATAAAAAGATAGCTGAGCATATGAATTACAATGGGAGAGAGGCAGCTTCTTTCTTGACAGACAAGACACATCTGATTATCTCTTTTATAGTAGCGCGAAGAGGCACGACTAGAGACGCTGCCTGCCCGTCAAATAGCCTACTACACATTCTGATCTAGTAGACACAAACAAGAATAGCAGCAATCATCAACTTCGTTCCAATGCCATTTAAAAAAATCTCACAGGTGCCCTGTTCACATTCGGATACTTTCATGGATAAAAGGCAGACATTTTCTTCAGAGAAGATGCCTTCCAGGCAGGCAGGCTCGATTTTAACTCAGTGGGACAAAAACACAAGAAAAAAAAACCCACGCAGCGTGTTCGCCGCCGCCAAAACACGTGGGGACGTGGAGCCCGCCCGTCCGCCCGTGCTTTGTCACCCTGGCTTTCTGCATCCTCATCGTGCATCCTACCACCAGACACCTCACATGAAACAGCACGCACGATTACACACATCACTTGCATGCGGAGGTTCCAACCCCTACAAGTCATTGATTCAAACAGAGCCACGTGAACCGTGAGCTCTATGCTAGCCTAGCCGGGCATAGACCTAATAGCAGGCAGCAGCTGGGTTGGAGTGAGGCTGAGACAAAAGAATGAGAGCTTGTCCTGAACAGATGACTACCCTATCCTCCAATCAGAAGCAAGTACAGAATGCTCCCTCTTTAGCAAAGAGAGATATCCTCCGCGCTCCTGCACTTCACAATCTGGTGCGTCTCGGGAAAGGACTTGGTAAATGCAGGGGAAGAAAGGAGTCACCGGAGCATCTTCAGATGTGGAAAGTAACTTGTTTTATTGGGCAAGCGCCAAGACTAACGTTTCGACGTTCACACGTCTTCTTCAGAGTCAATATGGCAAACCTGGGTAGGTGGTGCTTAAAAAAACTTTCAGAAGCACCTGACAGGTGCGTAGGGGGGTGGTGACTGCAATCACCCAAGGGTGCCAATGACAGAGGCTGCACTCCAAAAACAAAAAACAAATATAAAGAAACAAATTCTAAATCAAAATTAAGCCAAACACAAGAAAAGAAAATTGGGGGGAAAGGATGTACATACATATTGCACCAAAATAATATCCCACAGAAAAATCACATCATGTTAATTCATCAACACCCAACGGGTGCGTCATACAATGACTCAATTATCTCGGGAGGGGGCAGTAGAATAATCTACAGAAAACAAGATAAATTCAATTCTTCATTAAGGCCATTTGGTTCAAGTGTGTTCAATGTATAAATCCAGTATGCCTCTCTGCACAACAATTTATTAACAATATCGCCACCTCTAGGGGGTAAACTGATTTTTTCGATACCCCAGAATTTAAGAGACGCAGGAGAACCATGGTTAGCCTCCATGTAGTGCCTGGCCATGGCATAAGTTTGCGTTCTTAGTACGAATGGCCGTTTTTGTGTTCCGATATTCTAATTTTAAGCTGACGTTTGGACTGACCAATATATACAAGACCACAGGGGCATTTTAGAAGATAACGTGTGTGCTGTTGCAGTTTATAAAAGAATTAATGGAAAACGATTTACCCGTCATGGGATGAGAAAAATGTTTTGCATTGGTAGAGTTAGAACACTGCGCGCAATGGCCACACTTGTAAAAACCTATGGGTGGATTGGAGAGCCAAGTGGTAGGGTTTGAGACCTTCATATCCGAATGAACCAGTCTATCACGGATATTACGCGCGCGTTTGAAAGTGAACCTAGGTGGCTCCGCGCAGATTTCTTTTAAGGACAGGTCGCTTTGAAGAATGCGCCAATGCTTTTTAATGACATGTTTAATTTTGCCAGCAGTGGGCGAGTAGCGCGTGGAAAAGCAAAGTCGTGGTTTGCTGGTTCGGGTCGGCCTAGGTGTTTTGGTTAAAAGGGAGGGGCGGTCAATGTTTAGTGCTTTATCCCATGCCGTATCTACAGTGTCTTGCGCATATCCTCTCTCTAGGAAGCGCTGAGACAGTTGGGATGCCTTAGACATAAAATCCTGAGTAGAGCTACAGTTCCTCCTCACTCTGAGGAATTGTCCGGTTGGAATATTACGGATCAAATGAGGAGGATGGTTACTGTCTGCTTGAAGGAGGGTATTTCTACTCAATGGTTTACGGTAGACCGTTGTCTGTAGGGTATTGTTCACGTCTTTTAAAATTGTCAAGTCCAGGAAGTTCAAGGAGTGTGCGTCGTGCTCCATGGTAAAGGAGAGATAATTAGTGCTCGAATTGACATATTCAAGAAAATTATTCAAGTCTTTAACATCACCTTTCCATATCATTACAGCATCATCAATGTACCTTTTCCATAGTGCTATTTTTGAATAAAAAGGGTTAAGATTAGTGTTGATAAAATGCCCCTGTGGTCTTGTATATATTGGTCAGACCAAACGTCAGCTTAAAATTAGAATATCGGAACACAAAACGGCCATTCGTACTAAGAACGCAACTTATGCCATGGCCAGGCACTACATGGAGGCTAACCATGGCTCTCCTGCGTCTCTTAAATTCTGGGGGATTGAAAAAATCAGTTTACCCCCTAGAGGTGGCGATATTGTAAATAAATTGTTGTGCAGAGAAGCATACTGGATTTATACATTGAACACACTTGAACCTAATGGCCTTAATGAAGAATTGAATTTATCTTGTTTTCTGTAGATTATTCTACTGCCCCCTCCCGAGATAATTGAGTCATTGTATGACGCACCCGTTGGGTGTTGATGAATTAACATGATGTGATTTTTCTGTGGGATATTATTTTGGTGCAATATGTATGTACATCCTTTCCCCCCAATTTTCTTTTCTTGTGTTTGGCTTAATTTTGATTTAGAATTTGTTTCTTTATATTTGTTTTTTGTTTTTGGAGTGCAGCCTCTGTCATTGGCACCCTTGGGTGATTGCAGTCACCACCCCCCTACGCACCTGTCAGGTGCTTCTGAAAGTTTTTTTAAGCACCACCTACCCAGGTTTGCCATATTGACTCTGAAGAAGACGTGTGAACGTCGAAACGTTAGTCTTGGCGCTTGCCCAATAAAACAAGTTACTTTCCACATCTGAAGATGCTCCGGTGACTCCTTTCTTCCCCTGCTCCCTCTTTAGATCAGTTCTGTAATGTTTGCCCATTGTTACCAGAATGGCAATGACCAAGTGATAATACATTACTAAAGACTCTGTGTGAAGTTGTGGTATAAAACTTTGTACTAATGTAATTCGTACAGAAGGTCTGGAATGGCTGAATTGAGAAACAATCGCAGGTGGATGTGGTGAGGCCTTTTGATGTTTACAATGATTTTGCCCAGTCGCCAGGGATGGGTCATGATTCCATTCCAGGCAACAAGAAAGACTCGCCTCAATGGGTATTGCTAGTTTACAAAACGATTCAGGGTTTTAACCCCTTAGCGCAGCACTATGGCTCTCTGTAATGTCATGGCAATGTTGTTATGTAGTGAAGCATTTTCAGTGAATAGGGTGGCCGGCGACCCCTGCTGCAGTAAGAAGCTACGGTGTGAGAGTCTATGTCGTCAGGGGGTTGGGGGGGTTGTCTGTATTTGAAAATACAGTTGCTAAAAATGTGATGTTAATGCAGTGTGAGAATGCAAATATACTGTAGAGGCTAGAGCTTCAGGGCTCCATTGCATTTGCATGCATTTTTTACTGTGTAGTGAAGTTTTTCAATGAATAGGAAAGCATTCCACAGACACAATAGTGCACACAACTAGGCTTACTGTACATATTCAAGAACTACCCTCTCTTCTCTCATCCACTCAAACAAATGCCTACAGCCTTCCCCCATATCGCCCAGAAGATCTCTGGAGTGTTTAAAGAGATTTGAACTTCTCCAGTCATTGGGAAGTGATCCAGGCTCACTCCCAATCTGTGAACTAATGGCAGAGGTGAAAGCACAGCAGCAGTGGAGCAGATTAATTCACTATTTGCAGCAGGTCTATTGAACCTACTACTAGAGGTGATGATGCTTAATCGAAAGAATGCCAGAGCCAAAATGTCTGAGGGGCAAAAAAATGTTCCTTTTTCTTTTAAACGACTTAGCCTTTTTTCTGTCTCTTCGTTGCCGTTGGCACTACAGCTCGGTAGATTACAGAAACATCACACCTTGGTGAATTCCAGCCAAGGCGCTTTTTTTCTCCTCCCAGAAGAGAAAGACAAGACTTTCAGCCCTGACTCTGCCGTCATTCATGCAGTCATTCATACACTGTATTGAGGAGACCAGTTAACGTTAAGACACGGTGTGTTAAAGAAAGAGTCTCCCTCAAGGTGAAGTCAGTGCCTCTCCCACAGACCACATAACACCTTCAGCGAAGTACGGCACTAAAGAGACACGCTGTAAAACCTCGCCAAACACCCAACAAGCCCCTACAGTACATGGTGAGAATGCAACAGCAGGCTTATGTGTTGTCTTGTGTTGTGTTGTGTGCGGGGGGGATTTCTAGACTTGAGTGTGAGTCTCACTTCACTGACTCACGGTGTACTTATTTCTTGAAAACAAAACATGAGTCACATACACACGCACACACGCACGCATGCACGCACGCACGCACGCACACACACACTCACACACACATATATATACAGCAAAGGGACGTCATAATCTTTCACGTATTTCCGTAATTCCGTACTCCTATAAAACAGACATATCTAAAGATAGTCTGGGTTGGCATCGGCTTCTTGAAGGATTCCTTTCCCCACCACATTAAAACTTGTTGCCATGGTAATGGTAGGCGTAGATGATGATGGTGGCGTGGTGGCAGTGCATGTTGGGTAGGCTCTGATGAGCATTAAGTATATCCCACAGAACAAAATGTGCCTCAGAAATGACAATAGGCATCAGCAATGCCTGCACACGAAAAAATGCAGTGTTAATTCCGAGTACTCTGTGGCCAAATACACTCCAGAAGATGTTAATTTGACTCTGTTAGTGTTGAATTGACACTGCATGTTTTACTGTTTGGCTGTGTTTCCTCTGTAGTCAGGACACAGTATGTAGTACACATGGCACAACAAACAGCTTGCGTTGCATTTAAAGTTGCCTTTTGTCTTCCGCGCACTTGAGCAGTACCCTAACTGTTGCAATGCTGACTTTTCTCAGTGGCACAATGGTTTCTAGGGAATGTTCAGGATATACTTTATAAGCATTGTACAAGCACTGAGGTGGAGTCAATATTGGAAGTGTATTTTATTTTTAGATTGCTGTAAACACAATTAACTATGGCTACAATTCAGTATCACAGTGTGCATCATTATTTTCTGTGCCGTTTTTCTCAAAAGCTCTTCACAGAAATGTGGTGCTTTTCACAATAGCAGCAAGGCATTAACATATTTTACAAATGAAATACCCAGCCAGCCGGTTTTGCTTAAAACCCTGGTTTGCCTTAAAAAAAAAAACATTTACTCTAAAAAAAATAATAATAATCCTATGCCATTTGGACAGTTACTGAATTTTGTGATTATGTCTGTCCATTTTCCCACAGGGACCCTTGATATGATTAGCTTCCTCAAGTACACATCCCGGGGGGAGAAAAAAAAATCAGCCGTTGTTTGTGCAACTAAGAAAATGCATGTGACACTCTCATTAGAATACCACTAACTCCTGCGTGTATTTTTAGTGATGAGGCACTGTGTTATTCTCCTATTCTTCTGGCCTAGTTTAAAAATGACAAATTGTCACACTCCTCTCTCCTCTCCTCTCCTCCTCTCTGCTCGGCAGCGGCAGCCCACTGAATGCCTCAATGTCTTGTCTGTGTGTGCAGTAAATTAAGCCATGTTAAGTCAACCCTTCACAGAGTAAAATGTAACACTCTTGGTGGTGATAATAAATCACTATAAGAGAAGAATTAACACCACCAAAACGGAATGTACTCTGTGGCAGCAGTGGAGGAGGAGGAGGAGGAGGAGGAGGAGGAGGAGGAGGAGAGGGAAAAGAGAAGAGAGCAGAGAGGAGCCTTCTTCTTATTGTTCTTCTTTCCTCCACCTCATCATCCGCCGCCTGTGTGTGGTGATGAGGGATGGGAGAGCGAGAGGTTAGCAGTTGCCAGCCTCGCTTGTCAATACAACATCTGCCTGCCTCCCTGCCTGCCTGCCTGCCTGGCTGGCTGTGGCAGCATCCAGAGCCCCTGGAATACAAACACAGCCCACTAATTGCTCTGGTGAGGAGCCGCTCCTTAACACGGTAACGGCAGCGAAACACTCTGATGGCTGACATGATATGATGATACTGACAGGTCATTGTTTTGAAACAGCCACCTGGGTTTCTTTTAAATCTCTCTCTCTCTGGCTCTCTCTCTCTCTCTCTCTCTCTCTCTCTCTCTCTCTCTCTCTCTCTCTCTCTCTCTCTCTCTCTCTCTCTGCGCATCGGTCACTCAATTACTCACAGGTAAACAAAAGCTGTCCATCTTCATGAAATGGCACGTTTACAATGCTAGTGATACTAGTGTGCATTATTTCCCCTTGTCGGTCTTGGCGGATTTCCAAGTGTGTGTGTGTGTGTGTGTGCGTATGTGTGTGTGTGCGTGTGTGTGTGCGTGCTTTAAAGCAGTGCACTGTTCTTGACAATCTAATAAGTGTCTTGGACATTCACCATTCGCGTCATGGCATGGCGCCTCAAAAGCCTCCGCCAGACACACACACACACAAACACACACACACACACACACACACACACACACACACACACACACACAGAGAGCTTCATATTAGCACCCTGATGCAGTCAAGAAAAATAGCGTCTGAAGTCTGTATACTGTATTGTACACATGAACATGCACATACTGCATTACTCATTGGTCCAGAACAACACTGGGCACCGTTTAGCCGTTTAAAGAAGCTATAAATAAAAAAATACATAAATGCACCGTGAAAGAAATGACAGTGTATGTGAATAACTACATGGCATACTGAGCTGAATTCAAGCAGCGTTCTGAGGAAGGAGTGGAGTTTGACAAGGAATAGCATTCCACTGAGCACGGCACACAATACAGCCTACAGGAGAAAGAGCGCTACAAATACAAAAAAATAAAGCATTCAAGATGGTTTTCCCCTTGTGTGTTTTTTTTCCTTCTATTTTTTCTTTTTCTTCTCCCTCTCCTTTTCTTCTTCTTCTTCTTCTTCTTCTTCTTCTTCTTCTTCTTCATCATTTTCTTTTTTTCTTACTATTTTTTGTTCTCTCTCTCCAGTGAAAAAGGCCACAGCCCCTCTTTCCCTGTTCAGTGGTTTTAGCTCCTTAAATCAAAAACAGATCAGGCATGCTTGCTTTTCTTTTTTTTCCTTACACTCTCTTTCCTTCTCTCCTGCAGGATGTGTGTTAGTAAGACCAGGACTCTTTCCATGATTCCATGATGAAACTGACCAAGGCATCCAGGACAAATGGCAACGACTCCGGCCTCACTCATTGGTCTTCTCTCACCTTTTCTCTCTATCTCTCCATCTCTCCCTCTCTCCCCCTATCTCTCTCTCTATCCTTCCCTTCCCCCTTAAACTCCCATTCTCTCCATCTCATCTTTCCTTCCTCTTTCTCTCCCTTTCTCCTCTCTCTGTCTAACTCTTCCTCTCGTCAGACTCTCGTCTTTCATCTCTCTCTCTCTCTCTCTCTCTCTCTCTCTCTCTCTCTCTCTCTCACACACACACACACACACACACACACACACACAACTGCCCCGAGCTGTTTCACCATCTGACCTTTTCCGCTCTGTGTTTTACAAGTGGCTGTGTGTGTGAATCGAGCCTCTGAGTCAGGTTTATAATCATGCATGGATTCCGTCTCCTTTCCCCCCCTCACAAAAGAATAAAAAAGGCGGGGAGGCAAATTGATTTGGCTTCCACCCGTGAAGCCTCCGCTGTGTGAGGGATGGCCACCCTGCGCGGGTGCTCTCGGCAGCGCAACATGCGGAGGACTCTGCCGATGCTATTATCTTCTTAAAAACACGAAACACCTTTTTTCATGTTTCTGTTTTTTTTTCTTCCTCAGTGGCAGAGCTTGTTTTGCACATGCAGGCCCCCCCACCATCTGTGACGAGCCTTCGCCAGATAGGAAGAGAGGAGCAAGAGGAAGATGATGATGATGATGATGATGATGATGATGATGATGATGATGATGATGATAATGTGGCGCGAGGTGGGGTGGAGGGTGGACGATGTGCATGGGGGAAGTGGATGGAGAGCAAGGAAGAGATGATTCAGTTATTCAAATGACCCTGGCTTAATGATGCCTCCCTCCTTCCGCGAATGCAGCCGAGGCAGTAAATACATTCTGGTAAATGTTGTGATGTCCTTTAAGGTGTGTCGTGGGATATAATTAAATCGGAATTCCCACGAGGGGGGCCAGACGGGGCCTGTGATGAATCGTCACGCGGGTCGCGCCACTAAACACCGTGTTTACACACACACATGTATTTATAATCTCTCTGTATATGAGAGTGTATCTATACATGTGTAACGACATACTTATATGCTCTTAATCATTCATCCACATTGCATAGATACATAATTAGACACATACAGCTACATAGAGTTGTGAACTTGAAAGCGATGGAAGTGGAAAAATACCAACACTGTCCATGTACAGTTAGATAACAGAGGCAAGTACTGTATACACCCATCTGTCACTGCACATATGTGTGTCAGTCCCATAGGGGTGTGTGTAGGGGTGGGCGATATGGCAAAAATGTTGTATCACGATTTTTTAACATGAAATCCCGATTTCGATTTTTTATCACGATCTTCCAATCCAAAAAATAAAAACAAGAAAAAAAACTTTCATATACTTGCAATTTGTAATTTGCAGTCAATAAAATGTTAACACACTGATGATACTCTCATAAAGTGTACAATTGGAATACAATAATGTAAAGAATAAAGTGAAGACAACAACACAAGTGAGAAAACGTCACTCTGATACTGATAATAAACATCCTCACTGCAAGACGATCTATACGATTTCTCCACTTTGGCAGATTCGAGACGATATTTTACTCAATATCGCGATTCACGATATAATATCGTCATATCGCCCACCCCTAGGTGTGTGTGTGTGTGTGTGTACGTGTGTGTGTGTGTGTGTGTGCGCATAAATGTATGTGTGTGTGTGTGTACGTGTAAATGTGTCTGTGTGTGTGTGAGAGAGGGTGTGTGTATGTGTGTGTGTGTGCGTGTGCACATGTGTGTGTATGCATGTATTTGTTTGAGTGTGTGTATGAGTATGTGTGTGTACTGTGTATGCATGTGCAGTATGTGCGCGCACAGACACACACACACACACACACACACACACACACACACGCATGTGTGAAGAGTAGACACGTGTGTGCATATGCTTCCATGCCTGCCACTGTGCGTCTGTATGTGTGTAGTGTACGTGTGTGGCTACCGTGCCCGCCGCACACAGCTGCCTCGCTGTGCTGTTGACAAAAGGGATTGGTTGAGGCGCAACAAAGGAGGCCGCGCCAGATAACGAGACACGCTGCCTTGCCTTGCCTGCCTTCCTGAGTCTCTCCCTTCCCTGCCCGCCTGCCTAGTACCTTCAGAGTGACAATTTTGCAGTGTTAATTCAACACCTAGAGAGTCTAAGGTAACGCCCTTCCAGTTGCTCCCACACTCTCATTAGTGTTAAATTAACGCTGCACAATTTACCGTGCGCAGAACCTCCACCTCCCCCCCAACCCCCCCCCCCCCCCCCCCCCCCTCTCTCCCTCCGTCCCTCCCTGCCTGCCTGCCTGCCACACTCAAAAGTCCACTGGCTGCTACCGATTCACAGGCACAACATGCTTCCCCCCTTCCAACCACACACACACCCTCAATCCTTCTCCACCACAAACACCACCACCACCACTACCATTATCAATACCACCACCACCACCACCACCACCACCACCATCACTACCGCCACTGACAACCAATTAACACAAACCTCCCACCGGCTGACTACAGCCATCCCCCTTCTTTTTTTAAATGTATGCAATATATTTTTAAGCTTGAAGCAATTTATGATTTAATCATTAAAATCACCAGGAGCCAAGCCAACCCATTGGATCACACAGAAACGCACGCACACACACAGGACACACACACACACACACACTACAACACACACACTATGACACACACACACAGACACAGACACAGACACAGACACACACACACACACACACACACACACACACACACACACACACACACACACACACACACACACACACACACACTCTACGACACACGACACACTACAACACACCGACACACACACACTACGACACATGCACCGGATGAGAACTGTGCCTCGCCTCCACAGTGGCTATCACACATGCTATAAATAAATAATGAGCAATCAGTATGATTAAAAAAAAGCGGGTGCTCTCTCCCCCTTTCACCCGGCTTGGTGTGAAGACGGTGAACCCGTAATGTCTTCCACAGCACTCGTGTAAACTCGAGCCGCTAATCTCCCTCACTGCCACATCTTGATGCTGTTCGTGTCTCCCAACAACAAAGGGAACATGAGGGGAGACAACCATTACTTAAGCCATTGAGACTGCCAGGGAAGCGACTCAATAGAGAAGGTCACCAGCGGCATTCAGAACATAATGAAGTGTTGGGAGGAAGAAAAAAAAAACTTGGCTTGTGTTCAACCTTTTAAATTAGCATTTGATAACTTTAGTAGAATCAACCCCCCCCCCAGCCCGCCTGTGTAAGGGTAATATTTCACAAGACCTTATTGGCTGTAATCTGACCAAATCCTCCTCTCCAATCCCCACAAGAGCCATTTTTTTAGTAGGCGCCGTAAATCGGTGTGGGTCTTTGTTAGTCATTATCGCTGACAGGGATGTCACAACAGGCTGGTCAAATAGAAACACATAGCAGTTTCTTTTTAAGAGAGCGAGAGACAGAGACAGAGACAGAGACAGAGACAGAGACAGAGACAGAAAGCGAGAGAGATGTTGCAGGCAGAAAGATAGGCATAAAAGAAAAAACAGAGGCAGAGAAAGAGAAAGAGAGACAGAGACAGAGAACGAAAGACAGAGATATGTAGAGAGTGAGAGAGTGAAAGCAAGAAAAAAGAGAGTATGACAGAGAGATCTGTCTGCTTCAACATCAATGGGGGAATCTTTCCCTATCTCTAATCAGAGGAGCTTTTCAAGTAATGCATCAGCAGCTGTGCATGCTTTTAACACAGTCCCTCCGCCAGACATACAGCATGTGGGCCCATTACTAGCACAGGTGGCAACACATTAATTGCGAGTAAAAGCCAACTAACAATCTCGCATCCACTGCCAAATCACAACAGTAGACAGTTGAGGTGGGAAATTGATATTATTTATAATGATATGTCACTTACCCTTACAGAAGATATGTAGTTACTGTGTAATTTCCTGTGAAAGAGACACAGAGAGAGACGTTTATGCGTCGATTTATGACATATCGTAACAACGGGCGCACATTACACAAATTAAACTAAATCACCCAGCTTGGGATCAATAAAGTAAATCTATCTATCTCAATGAATCACACACATTAATATCCTCCAGCAGAATTGCATTCAGCCACAAAAAAATCAACTATATTATAAATGTATAATTACACATGCATATTAGGCCTTTATACTATTTTCTGAGTTCTTTGTAAATTTTAGCGACGTACAGCGCTGGCGCACACTAATCACGACATCTATATTTAATCAGTGAGCTGGGGCCAGATCATTCAGGCTGAGGGAATGATCTAATAGAAGAATACAGAGTCCATACAGTGGGACTCGTGGCATAGTAGACTATGGCAGGGGAAAATAACAGAGCGGCACTCCACACACTGCTTGCTCGCTGCTCACTGCTTGCTGCTCGCTGCTGCCATGTCTCTGGAGCAGCACTTGGTCATTACTGTGGGCCGGCACCACTCCCAGGGGAGGTAGGCAGGGGGAGAGTGGTGGGGGAGAGGGGGTGTAGCTGTGCACTCTGCCTGACACAGCTGCCTGTTCTCCAGGCGCGCTCTGATGGCAGCCAGCCCCCCTCTCCTGGAGCCCTGCCTGGATCGCCTGGCTGCTGCCTGGCTGGCCGCCTTTTTAAAAAGCAAGCCCCCACGACCCCACGGTTCAGCAATGACCCAGCTCGCAGCGTGAAGCTTAAAAAGCTATGCACTTAGATTGTTTTTTTTCCTGTAATGTAAGATATTTGTGTTAGATCTGTGTCATTATGTACATGAGTACATGCACTGTACATGTGTCTATGTATGTACAGTGTGTGTGTGTGTGCGTGTGCGTGTGCGTGTGCGTGTGTGTGTGTGTGTGTGTGTGTGCGTGCGTGTGTGTGCGCCTGCGTGCGTGCGTGCGTGCGTGAAGAAGAATATATGTTATGAGAGTTACGGCTTTGGAAGTTCAAACATTACATGCATACACAATCCGAATATCACATTCTGATAAACCAATGGGTGGGCATTAATACAGGTAGGCTACTCATGATAAAAGTCATTCAAATATACAAAAGTATGTTAATAGACAAACATCAATCTTTATAGCTAATTAATAAACATCATATAATATAATATAATATAAACAGTCTGAAAATGTCTGTCAGTTGCTGAGGTGGTTATACACCCAAATATTGTTTTAACTTAGATGCCACACAAGGCTTTCAGTTACAGTAAAAGCTCCTCGCATAGCACAAAGGATGCAGAACATTGCAGTGGATACCGTTTTACTGCCAAGGAACACATGTGCAAGCAATCTTACAGCAACGCTCTGATCCTGACACATAACCTGATCACCATCACTCCTTCAATACTACATGTATAACTCGGAACATGACTTACCATTCATAATGTTAGATAATCATATTGGTTGGGAGCAGCGCATTCAAGCTCCAAAATCGCAGTGTCGCCCTCTGATAAATTACACGTGTGGCTAAAACGTTTGCGAGAGAGAACACTAACGCAATCTAAGACTTTCGACGTAGAGACTGTAGTCTGGGCTGTCTGCGCTCAAATGGATTTTTGCCTACCCGGCAATTGTCGCATCTACACAATTGCATACAAGGCAGGACAGCTCTTCCGGCTGGCCGGGGGAAACAATGGTGCAGAATGGGGCTGACAGCTCCACCAACAACGTGACTGCGACGGGCCAATCATCAGCCATGGATGAAGGAATCAAGAACTAGCCCTGTTACGAACTAGGTAATCTTAGAAGCGGACACATCCGCCGTGTCGGCTAATGTAACACGGGGAAGACTTTGAAAAATGTTCAACAAGCTTCACATGACGTGATATGAAAGCATACCGAGATCATAGCTCTAACTTTGTCAAGAACATAATATTAACGGTATGACTGTCTCTGTGGTACATGGAAGCACCCTATGGAATTTTTGAGACACTTTTACTGGTGTAAGATTACATTGTAGCCTCGCTGTGAATGGACAGCCTGCTGCCAGTGCGTGATTTGAGTTCCTTGATGGGGCAATGTACACAATAATCGTATGACTGTTGTGCTAAATAAGTGCGCTTCAAATCCTAACCGTTGTCCTGGAAATAACTTGACCAATTTTACCATTGTTTTTACGCAGGATGAAAATTCAAGAAGCCTACACTGTTGTGGCTTCTACTGTGCAAATGTAGAACTACTAAAAACTTATCCCTTGCCCACATTTGCATCTTTTATTCTGTAGCCTATATTTTTTACTGTGTTCTTATCTACAAGTGATGAAGGCCTATGCTATGATTGTGCCCTCTATTTTAAGTCACTTCGGATAAAATGCCTCTGCCAAATGTATCGTAGGAACCTAATTTGTAATTGGTACCACCCATAATAGGCTACAGGGTGAAAAGGAAGGGTGGACAGCATTATTGGATCACTGGCGATGAAGAGGCTCTTGAGAAACTTTGGATAGGCTTTCAAAACCGTCAGCAGTCCACTATTCAAACGGCGCAGAGAGTTAATGCAGCGTGTCAGGATTTGGCAGGTGACTCCGCATCAATCATCATTTGCGTAACTTAATGCCTTTTTACGCACACCATGGTCATTTGGATCTGTTTGCTTTCAGGAGGATGGAGCCAGTCACTGATACACAGCCCAAGATGAGAAAATTACTCACCGTGATTACTAACGAATTTGATTGAGCATACTGGTAAATGCTGATAATTAAATCTGGTTAACATTGCACATACACTAGAGCTGAGGTTTATTACTGTGTATGTCGTGATTATCAGCCGCCACTAGGTATCAGCAGTGGGATGATTGTTGAAGGTGAAATCTCTTCCGAATTACTATACGGACATCTAGTGGCGCGTGGGCGTCATGCACGCGCACCAATATTGCTTGAATGTACACGTGCAAAGCCAAGGGGAAATAGATGAATGTGTAATAACAAAAAAGAACAGACCTTTTCTATACCAAAATCCACCCCAGAGAGAGGTGCAATATTAAAATGCGTTGTGACACATTAAGCAAGGACTTCTGAGGTAAACAGCAATTTGGTATGCCAAAAACTACAGGAATAATGCCGCAACCCGCAATATTTACCAAAACTACTTGCATTTACAGAATAGGCCTATTTTTGTTTTTCAACACTTCATCACTTGCTAACCTAGTGTCCACCACACAGATAATAAATAGAATAGAATAGAATAGAATAGAATAGAATACACTATTTGGGGGGAAATCCCAGCTGATGGATTTTTTTTTTCATCAAAAAGTAGACCCTATCAAGTGCCAGTAGGCCTAATAGAAAATCACATGTTGGTAGTTTCAGGAAAAATGGCTAGTGTCTTTTCTAAATCAAAGTATACAGTAGTTATATTCTGCACGATAGCAACAAACAGCATCCTAATTCCTGTATGTAATGCATGCAAACCTTCTATTATGGCCACCCTATCACCATCATGTTTTATGTATTCTTCCCCACCCGGCTGCTTTCTTGTAGACACTGCTGAATTCCATACCCCTCCCTGATGCATTGGCAATCTTGGCATGCTGCTATGTCTGCATGACTGATGAGCAATTTAAGGTGTCCTCAGTTCGCCCGCCTACAATACCACCTTAATATCTATAGGGGGCACTGTGTGCAGTTTTCAGAGTTCAGTATCTGGAAAGCTCAAGGTAATCAAAATAAATTGGCCTGTCAGTTGTTTGGGAAGACTTTTTGAATTAATTTTATTTACATTGCCAAAAAAGCCTGCGGCTTTGATGCTAGCTTTAAAACGATAACTCATATTATTAACTCCCTGGGCTTATATTTATGTGAAATTATAATAAAGTATTTCCTTGTGCTCTACCATTTAGAGGGCTGGCAGGGAAGTTTAATTTCATCCATACAACAAATTGTTTGCAACAGCCACTCTGAGTTCAGCGGAACGTTTTCTTTGTTCCCTTAGCTCACTAAGAGTTTAAATCAATGAGACATTTACTGCTTGGAGGACAGGTTAAAAGATTTACCTTTAGCGCCATATATTTCCTTTATCGTTTCTATTGCCTCATATTCACTGCCACAAAACCACAGCAAGTAATTCACAGAAACGGATAAATAGTCTTCACTCCCAGTGGTGTAATCACAAGATGGAGTGCCTGAAATTTCACTCAAAATCAGGCAAACAACACGTTACATTCCACTGTCAACGGAAATCGTATTCCTAATAGATCTTTCCACATGTGGAACATTATAGCTGAAAATGTAACCCCTACAAGATTACAAAGCACTCTTTTTAAAATATTTTAAATGGCTTTTTGCCTTGATTTTTGACACGACAGTGGAGGAGAGACAGGAAATGAGTGGGAAGATAGAGACAGGGAAGGATCAGCAAAAGACCCAGTGCCCTATAATACCGCTAGGCCACGGCAGGGCTATTACAACACACTCTTTACTAATACATTACAACTAGGTAATACCATTGGTTATCATATACTTAGGTATATTATTAAAATATCACTAGTATACATGTTGAGATGAATTTAAAGCTATCACAAATGACTAAACAAAGACAACTGTTGGAGCATACATATTATTGTGAGGGACCGAATCACATGCCCCCTCACTGACCTGATGAAACACAAACGATGGATAACACAACACCTGGTGCATGCTGAGTGGGAACCCTTCCCTGCACAATACTCTTGTCTATTCTAACTACCCACATGCATGTACACACACAGAGACACACGTGCATGCACACACACGCACAAACATGCGCACGCACACACACACACACACACACACACACACACACACACACTCACACACACGCACACACGCTTATGCGCAGGTATGCACGCACAGGCACATACGGGTGCGCACACACATGCACTCACAAACAAACACACCCATGCACACACAGGCCCTTCCACTACTCTCCCTAGTGACCCTTTGCATCCAGAATGCAGAGGTGCTGAGGGAAATGCTGGTGGCGTGGCCAAGAGGTTTTTGGCAGAGGTTGAAGCTGTGCACATGTAGAATCAGCAGGCCCAGAGCTGGGAGGTTGGGAGTGTGTGCACAGTACTGTAACTGTGTAACAGACATTGGAGAAAGAGACATTTCAGATAGACAGGAGTACTGTATCATTATTGCATTAGATTACATTGCATTTGGCAGACGCTTTATAACCAAAGGGACTTACAAACGAGGACGTAATCAGAACACACACACACACACACATACACACACACACACACACACACACACACACACACACACACACACACACACACACACACACACACACACACACACACACACACACACACACACACACACACAATTGATAAGCAAAAGAAAAAGCACAATAAAAAAACGGATGCATAAAATTAAAATAAAATTAGTTGTTTTGCTGTGGTGATGAGTGTGTCATTAGGCTGTTTTGGGGCATTTAGAGTTTGTTTGTATAGAGGTCACATAGGGGTATATGGCAATAGAGCACCAAGAGATGGCCAGCAGCTGCAGTCTGCACTAAGGACATTTCCAAATATTACGCATTAGGTTTAGCACTTATATTGCTAAGGTGTCTTGTGAGCACTTTAGACTGACCACACACACACACACACACTCACACACACACACACACACACACACACACACACACACACACACACACACACACACACACACACACACACACACACACACACACACACACACACACACACACACAATATACAGTACAAGTATGCATTTTTAAGTAAAACCAACAATCAAGGGCGAAGAATGAATATGCTTTATACATGTTATGCATCACTATGGTTTATTAAACCTTTCAGGGTAAGATACAGCATGTAGACCTACTGTACGAGATGGTGGTGAGTCAGTGTGCAGTGCAGAGACTCCCAGGCTGTCTGTGTTGGTGTAAATGAGTGTACTGTGTGTGTGTCTGGCTGACAGGCAGGCAGCAGCAGGATTGCAGAATGTTTGGATGGAGGGAGCTGGAGCTGGAGCTGGAGCTGCAGTGATGCGGAGCATCCTTGTGCTGACAGCCACAATGCAGCAGCAGCAGCCCCCCCTCAGTGTGACAGCCAGCGACAGGGAGGGGAACTTCAGGTCAGTGCCAATGCATTGGTGCTGCAAAGTAAAAAAAAAAAGCAATGTTAATTCAACACTTAAGAGAACTTATTTAACACAACATTTTAGTGTATTTTGTTCCCAGAGTACTATCTAAGTGTTAAATTAACACTGTACCTTTTACTGTGTGACTAATGGAGGGGCTACAGATTCTCTCTTGGTTGGTGATGCAGCTTTATTTATCCAATATAGGGGCATCTGATGCAGACAGGTAGGCCATGTAAATGCTGCATTCCAGACCCAATCCAAACTAGTGGGAGATTGCACTTCTCCTACCTGCATATTTCAGTTCCGTTCCTGGCAGTTGAAGCGGGAGTTCTACAACCATACGGTAGCAACCACTGTGGTTTAACTGACTTTAGTGAGTTGTTTTGATAGCTTAAAGAGCCATAAAAGCTATTATTTCTGTCGTATATTACATTTATGTTGACATAATATCATGTTATAACACAAAGAAGATGCTGAGTTAAAATGACTGTGTCTGGAACAACCGCAGCGCACACAAGAGAAATAAAGTTTCTTTTATTTATTGACATTTTAAATAATGGCTCCATGGGCACCGCCATTTTCCTCCGACTTCAATTTACCTACAGTGTTGGTGTTGACACCATGCTGAGTAGACTGACTCTAACAATGTGACACTGACCACAGAGCAAAATGTACACTATTTTTGAAAGGTACTAAATGTTATCTGAAATGGAGTTAGTTACGAAGAGTTAAATAGACATCCCATTTTTATTACGCTGTGTCCCCACAGGTCCTGTATGTCTGTCTGGCTAGATGAGGGATACTGGACGTCAGCCCACCAATCTGGCTGGTCAGCAGTGCAATGAGAGCAGAGCCATCACCTGCGGTCATACCGTCTCCCCTCCCCTCCCCTCCCCTCCCTGCCTGTCCCTGTCCCTGCCTCAGTCTTGGCACAGCCACTGGCGTACAAGGTGCCACCTGGACCAGGCCACGTTCCAGGCCAAATGAGGGAGATGGCAGGCCTGGTGACAACGCAAAGTCCCTGCATGGAGGTCATTGCCAAGGTTCAGCACTGAGCAGGTATGCCCTATATAGCCAAGTCACATGACCAATGCTCTTGGGGAAGCCAGGGAATGGTGTACTATGTGCCGGGGGATGCAAACTGAAACTGTTATAAAGCTACACTCCTGGACTGGCAAGCCTGTCTTTGCTGGCCTTGGTGTGGTTGATACAGAGGCATCACAGTGTCATGTTAATATTGCACCCAGCTATGGGAGATAATGTGACATTTACAAGGATACAAGGGTTTTGTTCGTCACATTTATGGGTTTCCACATACAACACATGAGCATTGCATTGCTGCCTTTTTACTAGTCTCGCCGGTTTCTTGACGTTTTATTGTAACACAAGTAGGAGGCTCAGGACTAAATAGGATAAATGGGACAACTGGGACAACCAAATGGCACAGACCTCTGTGGCAGTAACAGTGGACAAATGAAGGTGACTCTAAACCAACACAGACACTAACGCGAACATCAATCATCACCATGGCACCACTTCTGGTAAGCGGGGAGAGACACTCTCTCTCAGCAAGCTACTGTTTCTATGATCTTTCACCACTGACTGTGTAGCTAGAATAAACTATTTACACACAGTTGACATTTAGTGATGATTAAAAAGCCATCAGAGCTGATAGAAAATAAACAGGTCTATGATTTGAAAAGGAGAAGATTTCTGTGCCACCATATTATTTGTAGAGTATGTGGTGGTTCCTAATTACCATTTTAATACCACAAGCCTTATTTTGGTAGGCTGTCCACAGTTGGCATGGGAACAGTTAGTTGTTCCAGTGCCCGTGAGTCCTCATTTCAAAGCCAAGCCCCAGTATTACACCACACTAGTGCCCCCCACCCCCACCCCAAAACATCCACAAGCACCACCCCCAAACTCCCCATACCCACATCACCCTCCCCATTCTTTCGTGCCATCTCTGCAGTGGGTAACGAGAGCCGTGGATGTTTTGATTAGGCAGAACCGCTATCCCCCCAGGTACACACCACTCCGATCCCTCTAAGTCACCAGGGACCCCCCCAGAGGGAGAAGGGGAATATTGAAAGGGGGAAGGGGAGTTTGGGAGGGGATAAGGGGACTGTCCTCCCTGCATGGTCCCCTGCGTGATCAGTCTGCCTGGGCTCATGTGGCGACCACAGTGACTGGAACTCAGTCAGGGGTAGTGTGGCATCATGCTGACAAAGAGAGATGGGGGGGCTCGAAGGACCAGTTTTAGTCCAGGCAGAAAAAGCTTTTTGCTGAATGTTTTTTCTTTTTTTTTTAAACAAACAAACACACACACATAGCCCTTTTTGCCACCCCACCAAGATTATGTGTCATACAGAAAATAAAACCAGCAAACTCCCTCCGTAGACTGCTGTGAGCTTGGCTCTCGCTCTGCGTGAAATCCTCCAGGGAGCTGTCACTTCCTCTCGTCAGTCATGTGTAAGCCCCGGAGGGTCCTAGGTGTTCATGGCCACTCTACTCTCAGTGGGTTCTCAAACCTCTTTGGCCCGAGGATAGGGGTGTAAATCACAGCCTCCATGACGATACGATATGGTATCGATTTCTTAAAGCAGGAATTCGATTATTTTCGATACTTAAGAATTCCCCACGATACGATTAGATTCGCTTCAATTAGAGTTTTTCCAATTACTTTTCCACTTATATTATGTTATGGAGCTAGGGCATTGGACTGGGGCCAGCTATTTGATTATTTTCAATACTTAAGAATGCCCCACGATACAATGCAATTCGATTAAATCGCCAGCCGATACATCGATGCATCGATCCATTTCGATGTTTATTTACACCCCTAGCCGCCGGGGACCCCTGATGGAGTATATGTTCTGAAGGACCACCTCATAATTGCATATATATATCTATCTTACACTGTTTTTTTTTCCTTTCGCGTAGTAGATGGGTGTAATTTTTGGTCAATCTTAAGAGGGTGGGTATAACATTACATTATTATACTGCATTACATTTGGCAGAGGCTTTTATCCAAAGCGACTTACACTCGAGGACATAATCATAGCATACAACACTTGGAACTACAAAGTGTACAGGAAATAAATAGAACAGTAGGTGCAAAGGCGAAGTGGGGTTCATTTGTTTGGGCGGTTTCTTATTTTTCAGACAGGACCGTACAAGAGAGACATGAAATGAGTTGGGAGAGAGAGACAGGGAAGGATCGGCAAATGACCCGGGCCGGAATCAAACCCAGGTCGCACCAATGTAGCATTGCAGCACCTAGCTGTTTGAACCACTGCTGGGCCTTTATAAGTACCTTAGCACAGGGTTAAGTTGAGTACACACACATGCACACATGCCCACATACCCAACGCACAAAATGCCTTAGAATCTACCCCGATTCTGGGACAGCTCAGACATCAGTAGAGTAAATATTCACGAAAGAGGAGAGTTGCGCAATTTGTCAACCAAAAAGGGTGGGAATAATGAGAGGAATGTGATTGGATTATTACTGTAGCTAAGAATCACAGGTCCACTTCCACCTGCTCTGTTATAACATTTTCATTTAGTAGCCCTTTAACTCATTGATGCTGGATACTGCATATCTGCAGGATTAACTCGGGCACCTGAAGCTGCATTCAGCCTCATAATATTGTACTTTTTTATTTAAAATGTGTGTGTGTTAGGGCTGAATTAACACATTCTAATTCAAGAGGAGGCTCTTAGCTATTATATGTAACTCATTTTATGTTTTTATGTGTTGAGATATTTACATTTTCATAGGCTGAGGGTAGCTTTCCCCAAAAAGGGCTTAGGCATTTAGCAGGCATTTGTGTAGGTGCTTTAGGTTAAAATGGGGTAATGTGTGCCATTTCACCAGTGGAATGCTGTCATAGTCACTGAAAAAAACATCACTAATAGCAACACATCACTATTAGTCATGGGTGAGCGGTTGGGCAGTCATGGGTGAGCGGTTAGGGCGTCAGACTTGCATCCCAGAGGTTGCCGGTTCGACTCCCGACCCGCCAGGTTGGTGGGGGGAGTAATCAACCAGTGCTCTCCCCCATCCTCCTCCATGACTGAGGTACCCTGAGTATGGTACCATCCCACCGCACTGCTCCCCATGGGGCGCCACTGAGGGCTGCCCCCTTGCACGGGTGAGGCATAAATGGAATTTCGTTGTGTGCAGTGTTCACTTGTGTGCTGTGGAGTGCTGTGCCACAATGACAATGGGAGTTGGAGTTTCCCAATGGGCTTTCACTTCACTTTTCACTTTCTATTACAGAATAGTAATAATTACAGAACACATGGCCGTTAGTAATCCATTAGGACTTGGTCATTGCCATTCTGGTAACAGCCAATTCATCTGTGTGTTACTGGGTTAAATTGTAGCTTTTTCACAGGCCGTCTGGCAACACGCCATGGACCTATTGGGCTCCCCAGACCACAATTTGAGAATCTCTGATATCGAGTGCACACAAGTCTTACAGGAACCACCATCATTACAGTTACTATATTAGGCAGACCTGCCAAGCTGACCAAATTAAAAAGGCAACAGGGTTATATTTTCATGCTAGGGAGTAGTTATATGGTGAACACACTGCAGGCTTCTGTGTGTGAGTTTAGACATAATCAATCTCTGATTGACAGTTAAACACGGCACCAGAGGGAGGCAATAAATAATTAAAATAATGCCCTCATTTATGGCATTCACAGGGATATTGCCATATTTAGATGCTGTGAGTGTACTGTGATGGCAGAAAAATAATAATCAGGGCCCTGGCTAATTTTCACTTGGCTGGAGATTAAATTGGATATTTAGACCTTAATGTTTTTAAAGCTCAGGCTGAACAAAGTGGACATTTTATTAAACGAATTGCACATTAGCCATATTTTTTCCCTAGATTCCATTAGCCGATATATGCCTATTCTCTCACATTTTAATAATCCAAGCACGTTTTAACATATCTTTTGGGATTATGACTTGAATAAAAATGTAACCCACACACTTTGAAGTATACACTCGGATATAATAGATTTTGGATGTTACCACACAGTGTATTGTGGGTGGAAAATACTTGCAGTGTCATACACTGCAGTAGCACACAATGACGCAAGTATGGCATAATAGTGATGAGCACTTAGCCAGTGTGATTAAGCCCCCGATGGCTCTGCAACAGCTGGAATAACAAGTGCACAAGCTGTATTTCTGAAAACGCCCACTAGGTGCTGCCGGTGAACCACTCTGTGCCGGTGCAATTCATCTCCAAGGCATGCTAAAACCTTGAATGAACATGTTTAGAGCCAGGCACAGACAAAATGAATTGATGAGGAAGTAAACGTCCCGTCATACACAGTATGCTCTCAAGACAGGTGATTTCACTAATTAGCCAATCTCTCTATGGATCAGACGGTTCAGTGAATAGGTTGAAATTACTTTGTAATATGTGGCAGGAGTTTTACTTATTGAACGGGATGGTAGCCTATGTTTAGACCCAATGTTTAAGCTGATGAATTTGTCCATATGCCACTAGAGACCAGATACTGTAGGCTACCAGATAATTGTGGGATAGAGGATACTCATATAAAATGTGACAAGTTGTGTATGACCTTGTTTCAATGATGCATGCTCAGCCCAATGGTGCCATACTAAGTGGGTGTATTCCATAGCTGTATCCCCAAAATTCAGTGCATTAGATCAAGATGCACAACGCAGCAACGTATATATTGTGCTAACCTGATAACTCTGATAACCTGATAACGTCAAAGGATGAATGGATTTACATCAAGTTTTGTGTGTTATTAACACACTATAATATGAACATGAACCGTTTTGATTTTTGAGCCCAAGGCTTTCCAGGTGGCATATTCTGAATGGCTAACTTTTTGTTTGACCCATATCTTTTTGGCTGGTGCACAGATTTACACCTCTTGTGTGCTTACACATAGGCCAGGGCCAGGGGTGTCGAACCTAAGGCCCGTGGGCCGCATGCGGCCTGTCAGATGGTTTAATCAGGTCTCAGACTTTTAGTAAAAAACTAAGAATGTGAACCAAGTACATGTCTAGCCCATTTCCAGTTTTCAATACTTGAGAATGATTTAGCCTTTTTCGCTCCCCATTTACAGTCAATTCTCATGACATACCTTCTGGCATCCAATTGACTGTATGTGGTCTTTGAACCGAAATGAATTTGACACCCTTGCTACAGTCCAATAGGTAAACTACATGAACTGATTACATTCTGGAGGCCACTGCTTTCAAGATGGCCGCCTTTTAGGATGGTGACTTTTTGTTTGTGTTATAACTTTTGAATGGGTGGATGAATTTAGACGGGGGGAGCGAGAACCAGAATTGGCTCCCCATTACATTGTGTGTAATGGATAGGGGGCCCTTTCAGATTACTTTGTCCTGGGCCCAGAGAGAGCTGTCGGCCCTGTGCGCTTATATATAATAGATAGAACAGATTCCATTTTTGATGCCTCAAATGGTAGTAGCTTTATGTACTAACCTGAGATCTAACCTGAGATCTCACACACTTTGGGGATATGCCTCTCCACAAAAACGGCCAGTATAATGTGTGCAAACATATGTAAACCTAGCCGTATATACAGTCATCTCCAACAGTGAATGTATATGATACATAAAAGTTTTGTTGCAAAATGACCTACACGACATTTTTTGATTTTTGCATTTTATTGTTGGAAATGACTGCACGACATCCTTTCATACAGTATATGTATGAATTCTTGCCATTCAAATATTTTCAGAACATACTTTTTAAACCTATATAAAATGCATTTTGCAATGCAATGCAATGCAATTCCCAATACAATAATGTCAATTTCCCAAAATGTTCCAACATAGGTCATTTTGCAACGAAGCTCTTTATGCTGCCACACATTATAATGGTCATTTTTTTGTGTATAAACATGAGGTGCAGTGATGCATGTTATTTAACTTGCACATTATAATCCAAATGAATCTGCTTAGTTAGCAGCCAGGACGTCTGTGTTTTGTCAAAGCCTGTGATTTCCCAATAAGCCTTTTGTGTTCAATCAAAAGCAAACACACCAGACGGCAGGCAGGTCTAGTGGAGAGAGACTACTGTCGGGGTGACACAACATCAGGAATGATGCAGTCGGCAACTAAATGGACCCCTGAATTTAATGTAGTGAGGCGCCCTCGACTGAACTTTAGGAACGAGCTCCGCAGATGTTAAGTGGCTGCCTTAATTGCGCATTTATGCTTTACTGATCGTGAAAAAGGGACATTCATCTTGCCGAGTCATGGACAGTAACGGCAGTCTGCAAAAATAAGACTTTTAACCAATCATTACTGCAAAATGGTTGGAGTTTTTTTCGGAAAATGTTAGCAACAAATAAAGTACACAATTATGCAAATTAAATGGCAGTTTCACAGCTAATTAAATCACTTGAATGGAACACTGCAAATTGTTCAAATAAAGGAAAATTTGGAGAGATGTGTCCCTGTTTCATGTCGTGACATGTCTGTGTCATTAGAGCTAATGGTCTAACAAATGGCCAGTAGACGTACAAATGGCCAGTTGAGGGTAGGCCAGTTGACATACATTTAAAGACGTACTGATACAGTTGCAATAAATAGCACAGTCCATTTGTAGGAAACAAAAGTGGATAATATCACTGAGGAGAAAATCCATTTTATTGGTGACTCTTAAATGATAGGCTACTGGATGACTAGAAAACTAAACTACACTGACCAAAGGTTTTGCACCATTTGGTATTATTGAAGCAGCTCTCAGTCTCTCTCAGAACAAATAACAGAATGATACTGAACATCAATACGGACACCTTCCCACAGTGACTGAAGGGCTTACTTAGTAGTCAGTGGACATGGCCTCGGGTTAAACAGACGTTTCTAGTCTAGCACCTCCTGCAAGGTAGACACTGTAAGACAGATACCAGCGTTTGTCAGGGTCAATGTCATGCTGGGAGGTGTTGATGTTTCCTCTCTCTTACACAGGTTTTGGGTTGACTTTGTGGACTGTGTGTGGGCACCGCTGGATTGGCCATATTGCAGACAGGGTATTTACCCGGTGGTCTGTTGATGATTTTGGCCCAGCCCTCCCTCTAGTAGCGGTCAGTTCCTGCAGGCTTCTCTGAGACAATAGTTTGGCTGTTGAAGGCTAAACAGCTTGTATTAAATGACTTTAAATGGCTGATGCACTGTAGTTATGCCTCTTATTTAATATATGCATAGTACTTATTGTGGTGGGTGTATAGTGTGTTTTCTGTAAAAAACAAACAAACAAAAAAACACAAAAAAACATAATCCACTGATTCTTGAGAAAGTGGCTAAAACAGGTTGTAATGTTGACAGAAAAAAACAAAGTGAATTACAAAATTATATGGTATATCCTCGTAGACTAAGGTCTTGGCTTTTCAGAAATGCACAAGGCCAATCTCCCCATTATGTATTTTTTTCAGAAATCAGGCTTTTCTCCGATCATACCTTGTTTTTTGTCAACACCGTCAGACACAATTAAAAGTTATTAAAATTGTATTGATTTGGTTGCATATGTATCTGGAGTTTTTAAGTGATAATGTGTATTTTTTGGTTCACACATATGCCTTTAAATGTTGAAAATTCACTTTTGTTCTATTTTAATACTGTTTCATGTGTTCTAATTTTAAAATATGTACCGTCATACGATGCTTACTTAACGTCTAAATACAACAAACAATTTTTTGTAATTTCACAAATATTCGTGTAGGCTTAAATTGGCTATTACTTTGATATTTCAACAACTCCTAAGGAAAATGTTGTAAGCACATTCCTTTAAAATGTCCAAAACTCCTTCTTACGGTGGTGACTTAAGAACTGACAGTGGTGACAGTAATCTGAGAGTGGTGAAAGTGGCCTAATTAGTACCTGCATTTAGCAAAATAAATAGCCCTCTCAAGTCAATGGCATCTTGCATAAACACTTTATTTTAGTGTGTGCACAGTATGAGCATGTGTTTTTACTTCATTAGTTAGATTATCTAGGAAGTAAGCCACTGGTTGCTGAAAATGTGGTAAAAACAGCTTTTAAGTTGTTAAAATCCAAAATATAGAGGTGTATTATCATAGATGTAGGTCTTGGCTGTGCAGTGAATGCATTGGCCAAGCTCCCCATGTTTAACATTTTTCATAAAATGGGTTCTTTCTTGTTTTGTCAACAGCGGCAGACAGAATTAGAAGTAAAAACACATGTTTACTGTATTAAAGTGAATTACTTTAACAATTCAACATAACTGTAGATACTTATTGTATGCATATTCTTAAAACATGTCAAAAACATGTAAAACATGTGTTTTTTGGTGAACTCCATCAGATGTCACCACCGTCAGGTTTTCTGACAAAAAAACCTCCAAATGCACCTCTGTGGTGGATAGAGTATCATTTTGGATCAGAATTATTACTAACATGCCTAGTAATGCTTCATTAACCAGCACAATTTAGTAAAATATGGAACAACATGATGAGCAGAACAAAATCTGACGGTGGTGACATCTGACGGTGTGAGACAAAAAAACACTCTTTTAAATATTATGCATTGTTTGTTCACATTAGCCATTTCATTTTCGCTCTGTTTCTTGGGTGCTTCATACCTTTTCTGAAAAAAATTATATTTATTAACATTAATGTAATACAATACTATTAAAACCCCCGACGGTGTTGACAGTTTATGGTTGGGACAGTACCAGTGTCCAAACAAATTAACAAATTGAGGACAAAATAATAAACTTACAGGAGCTTCAGTGATGGTGAAGTAGGCAGTAGAGCTAAAGGTTTGAAAAGGGGTCCTCAGTAATGAAAATTACCTTGTGCATACCTGATTTTATTGTCTTTTAGAAAAAATCTGACGGTGGTGACCAATATGCTGGACACATTTTGAGCAATCAGTAAATAATAGTAAATATTGTTTTACATCCACTATGTGCACATCTGTAGAACCACTTTAATATGGTCTTCCACATCATGGTGATATTGTTCAATTCTGTTAGTGATGTTTGTATTTTAAGTCAATTGAAATGATGATGCCAGTCCTTGGGACAGGCGTTTTTACAGGGTGTGGACAGGTTTATAGCCATGAAAAGTAATAAAATTACACTTAAATATTTCAAACAACTGTGTATTCGTGTGACAGACCCCTTGGCCATTACCTGGGTTCATTTTGTTTGTGAAAATTTAGTTGATTTTCAACAGAATTAATATTTTACTGCAGGGACATGTTTTTGCCAAACTTTCAAGAATCAGTGAATCAAAACAACAACAAAAAACCTACAACAATGAGGAGTTTGCAAAAAAACAGTGCATAGCTAGGACTATAGTTCTGTTCCAATGATCCCAATGAGTTCAGGAATACTGGTGGTAACACTTTACCTGTAATAACGGTCCATCAAGCCATTATTGCCATCCTTGCAAATTAGAGAAATTGTCTGACCTGAGTTTTGCCCCAGTCCAACGCAGTGTGTCCAGTGCAGTAGACTTAGGCCTACCTATTAATATGATTTTGTAATCCGCACAACGCAGTTGCCCCAGACTTGACACAGACTAGTCTGAAAAACGCAGCAAGGAACACAATCTAGCTGAACATCGCAAATAGATCTAGTGGAATGTTTTTGATCGGCTTAATGGTGTAAGTGTATCTTGACGTTCCATTACTGGTAATGGCGTATTAGAGTGCCAAGACAATCAACTGAGTCATTTGTGGATATAAGGTGGGAGAGAAAGACTTGTGCAATGCTATTACAGGTGCTGTACAGGGGACACATGTGTTGTGGTGTTTTTTTTTTAAAAAGCTTGTATAGTAGTAGCGGGTGGCTAAATCCATGTTTCCATGAAAACGGCACGGCTCGCTGCACTGACGCTTGTTTTTAATTAGACTCAATGAGGTCTTCGAGGATGTTTGCAAAGGTAAACATTGAAGGAGTAATCGCTGAGTGCAATTCATATGTTAATTGAATGTGTCCATATGTTTCTGTGTGCATCTGTGTGTGTGTGTGTGTGTGCGTGTGTGTGTCTTCCCTGAGCCAAGCACAAACCCCCATACCAAATGCAGGGAATATGCTATATGTTCTCATTACAATCTTACGCTTACTTGCATTATTCTTTATAAAGTGCATTACAGTGTTAACGCTTTAGACACATTAATACTCATTATTTTTTGTGTTATAACTCAAATATTGCTGGTGGAGGGATCCTATTGGAAAAAACTATAATGCGCTCCTGCGGCAATTTGAGACTTATTAAGTCTATACACAAAATGTCTGCAAAGTTCATTTGAGAGTTAATAGGATTGGCCGTAGTTTGGCAGACACAATCGAATGCTTTTTTTGTAAAGCTACATCTAGAATGCAGATTGCACCGCATTTGTGTGTTTTTTATGGCCGTCCATGACGGAATATAATTACCGCTGAGCATATTATTGTGTTGTTTACGCTCATACATTTTGCGCCATAATAAGGTACTCATGTAAGCTGAATAATTAGCCTAATTTATTCATTGGTTGTATCACCCTAAAACTTGTTACATCCCGCTGCCTGGATGAGTTGCGGCTGAATTACACACATTCATATCCCGCAACGCTCTCATTTCCCCACTGCATCAGTCTCAGACATTACAATTCTTCTCTCATACCTAATTTTCTCGGGCAGTCAAGCATGCACCTCTGTCCTGCTGCACTTAATATTTGAATTGCTAAATTTGTTTTAAGAAAAAAAAATATATAGATGTGCCGCCTGGTCTCACTTAGATTGTCTTGCAGTTAAGGGGGGGGGTTCCTAGCAGTAGCTGCAGACACCCCATTGTTGAAACACACAATGCTAAGAGCAAAACGCAGACGCATCCGCTCTGATTACAACTCATCTCTTCTCTCCGTCAGGTGCTCGTCCTTGAGGAGGTGACTCGAGTAGCACGGTGTGTTGTGTTGTCTTAACGACGTTCTACCTCTCTCCCGTTCCCTCTCTCTGATTTAAAACACAGTGCTAATGAGTCTTCCATGGAGTGCTTTACCTATTAAAATGAATCAAGTGAACGGCGTGTGACACTTATTAGCTGAAATGAGTTCTCTGGGGTGGATTTTGCCTCCTGTGCTAGCTAGCGAGTAGCGGGCCCCGCTTCTCGTGCTCCTGACGAGCTCGGTGGATTTGACTCGGCTCCCTCATTAGCACTCATCTGCAATTGTGTCTGAGAGCTGCGTCTCGCGCTCCTGGCGCATTAAAACTTCATATCATAACGGTGACAAATCTGTTTATATCCCACGAGATATGCCTTTGAAGAAGCACAAATGCTGCAATTTTTTTAGTTTTAAATCACCCAGATCCCCCCCTCCATTCTGTACACAAATACAGCTTATCGGTAGCCTAGTTGACACACAGTTGGAGAAAGGTTGCCTTTGTCTTCTCCATTGTTTATTTCCTGCTTTCTTTCATTGCTCTTTGTCTCGCTTGTGTAAACAGTCTGTAAAAAAGAGGGGGTTGACTGGAGAGATTTGGTTGTCTGAGCACATGAAAAAAGCATAAAGCATTTTTAGACACTATGCCCCAGCTTTGGACTGTATGCAAATGATCTGAATAAATATTGAATAAGAACAAGAGGCATCTATTGTCACCCCACCATGAATCTCACATTCTGAAGACAGTACAGAAAAGTATAGTTATGTTTTCCCTTTTTGAACCAACTGACGATGTGGTCTGAACAAGTATAAGGGAAGAATGGAGAACTATAGAACCAGGGCTTTTAACCGGTGTAAGGAACAAAAATGAAAACTGGTAACTTTTTTTTTTTAAATGTACATGGAACTGGAACGAACCAGAAGTATATATAATGTTCCGCAACCGAAGCGATTTTTAAAAAACGTTTTTTTTTTTCAATTGGTTCATTACGAACAAAAACAGAATTTTAACGTTTCCGGTGTTGGGTTCCACCATTGTTCTAACCGGTTCCCCAACAGGTTAGAACAAAAAAAATCTTCCCGGAATGGTTAGTTGCATTCCATCAGAACTCAGGGAACATGAAACATAGGATCCAGAGAACATTACAGGGACTGTAAGTACACCACTAGTATTCTGCACTATTATCCTATCTGCACATGCGCACCACACAAGGCTCCACAATCCGCTCTGCACATGTGCGATACGATTCATGGAGCAATGTTGTCCTTCGTTTCGCTAAAAGCTGATCTGTAAGTGTTGTTTCGCTAAAAGCCTGTCTGTAAGATTTGTTTTATTCAGGTAGCCGAGGCTACATGGCATTTTTCAAGTCAAGTCAAGTCAAGTTTATTGTCAATTTCTTTACATGCACTGGTCATACAAAGAATTTGAAATTGCGTTTCTTGCTCTCCCATGCAGACATAGACTAATCTAGGTAAGGACATAGACAGTATAGACATAGACAGTACTCATACATGGACATAGACAGTATGGACGTAGACATTGCTCATACAGACATTTAAAGTGCAAGACTGGACAACAGAAGACTTGTAGAGAACATACATTAAGAGGAGGTATTTTGTTGTTCTTTTTCTAAAAGCTTTTTTCTTTATAGCGTTCTGACATAGTAATAGTAGCATTTGAAGAAAATAAATAATTAAAAAAAATGTTCGTGGTTTATTGATACACCACGTAATGTTATAAATGTAGTATGTGGGAAATACTGGTACTCGGTAATATTATAATGGTGCCGGTGATGTAAGCCTAAGGAAAATACCTAGAGTCATTTTCTTGGGTTTATTAAAGTTAAAGATTAACGGGACACTGACATGGCCGTCTGTCAGACATGAAGTGCATTTTGTCAGCCTCTTGACAGATAGGCAATAAAGATGGAATTGTAATTTAATGTAATGAAATGTAATGAATTAATAATCATAGACTTTCAGGGTCCTTACAGGTCGGCTTTTAGCGAAACGAAGGACGACAATGCTCCACGAATCGTGTCGCACATGGGCAGAGTGGATAGTGCAGCCTTGCTTGGTGCGCATGTGCAGAGAGGATAGTGCAGAATAATAATGGTGTACTTACAGGGACCATGCCTGTATTCCCCAACTTCTATACTTGGACCCTTTGCCTTTCGGGGTGCTCCCAACTGCCTTCCTCAACTCCAACATAATTTGCAATACCTAAACCTAACCTATAACAGCAATAAAAAATACCTGATCCATACTCAACCCTTACCTGACTTTCTTCTTCTGACTTCTAACCCTAACCCTAACCCTAATGTAACCCTATCCTTAACCTTGAAAATGTGCCATATTTACCTTTCATTGGTCCATTGAAAACCAAAATGAATGAGGAGCATAGGACGTGTGATGAAATAAACAACTCTTTGGAGATTTTGCAGTCAGATTAGACTTCCGTTTACATTGGGAAGTGTTTGATATTTGTATCCCAACTAATATTTGAGGCCTTGAAGTGGATATTAAACTTCAGGCCTTAGGATGCTAATTTGTAACAATAAGAAGTGAACGTGCTGGGTTTTCCATTACATGAGCCTCTTGTTGTGTATGAACTAATCTGGTCAAATGAGCTGAGGCTGTCGGATTAAGAGAGGAGAGGACGACAAACACGTTTTTTTTTCCAGTGGCGCTGCCTGCTCGCCTTGAGTCGCGTAGTAGTTCATTTCCGCCCCTGTGCCCTCTGTAATTACTGGTCTTATGTTCTCTCGTGGCGTGCATATTGGATGGCCAGGCCTGGTCAGGTGCATTCTGCCGCCCAGGGACCGATTATGATTCCATGGGCCCCTGGGCCAGACAAAAAGAAAGCCCCCCCCTCAACGGGTGTTGCTAGTTTACAAAACAATTCAGGGTTTTAGGCCAGATGTGTGATTATGTTTTTGGGGGGTCATCCCCCAAGAGAATTTGAAAATACAGTTGTTAAAAGTGTGGTTTTAATGCAATATGAGAATGCATATAAAGGCGAGAACTTCAGGGCCCTCATGAGTCTTGGGCCTAGGCCCTAGACGTCCGTGCAGTGGTCTGTCCCTGCTGCCTGGCGTCCCTGCTTACCTTACAGCTCAGTCCTTGCAGAGTGGATGCAGATTGGAAAAGGCGCACGTTTAGCCCCTTGTGTAGCCAACTCAGTTTTTTGGCGGATGGGGAAAGCCTCGTCCACTTCTCGTCCTCTGTAAACTCAGCAGGTAATGTGATCGTCGTGAATAAGGGAGAGGGATGGATAGACAGAGGGTCGGTGTTGAGTTACAAGCCGCTCCACTGACCCATGCTAAATTATACATTCGCTGCTCCCGTCTTCCCCATCCCTTCTCCTCCGCAAGGCTATCCTGTGTCCACCACTCTGCTGCCGCCCGCCACCAGCCACAGTATCCTCCTCCGCCCGTCTGCAGATACAATGCATCATGGCCGCCCCCCCATTGAAATGTTCCACCTTTTGACTTCCTTCCAGGTTAGTTTTGCGGGTGGGAAGGCTGCCAACTAGAGGAGATGGTGAGTGACCTGAACACAGCCCAAAGTACTGTAGTCACTCTGACTTTTTTTGCAGACCAATTTTTCTCATCTCCCCCCCCTACACACACTTTCTCTTGCTTGTGTCCTGCGGTGACTGCGTCACAGTCACACTGAGCAGATCTGGATCCAGTATCTGGTGAACAGGTAAGACGATAGTGTTACTGGCTGACAGTGGAAACTCAATCGGGGAAATGAACCCCAAAGCCAGAATAAGGGAGGGGGGAGGCCGTGCTGGGTGGAGGTGGAGGTGGAGGTGGAAGTGGTGAACAGGGCCCAGGAGTTGCTTGATAGGATCCCCAGATGACGTGTCCACCGCTGGGGCTGACCCAACCAAGCTGAACACCAGCTCCAGATAGAGCTGTGGAACCCTGTGTGTGTGTGTGTGTTCGTGTGTGTCGCCTGGTCGCATCAGGCCATCCCTGGAGGATCTAAGGACGCTCGGCCCCAGTGGACAAGTAAAAGCCAGAGCAAGATGTCTGCGAGGCCCTTGACAGTCCGTGCTGCTGTGAGTATGTGTGCCGTGATATCACTAATTGGCTGGTGTCTTGGTATATTGTGCTGGGAAAAAAAAATTCAGTGAGAAAGTTTGAAGTTCTAGTTAGAGGTTGAAGTTCTCGCAGATATGCTCTGACATTGTCTGTCAGCTAATATTCATCTGCACCTCGTGAGATTTTTAATGCATGAGACACGCCACAGATTTTCCACGGGGCGAGTACTCAAAAGTCTCCGACTCTGAAAATCGCCATTTTGCATTAGAGACACAGCTTGAGCCAGCCAGGAAGCATCATCCCCCCTTTTTTGCCTTCAAGTGCTAATTTATATGCACTGGCAAGCGTCACTGGAACCGAGAGAGTGAGTGCAACAACACTGACTGCCTCCATGTATCGCTGTACTGCTTGAGTGCTTATTTGGACATAA